>NC_045961.1:59389506-59750756 GCF_010909765.2 Amblyraja radiata
TTGCTGCCTGCCCACTGAGTTGCTTTAGCACTTTGTGTCTTTTTTTGTAAAAAAAACATCCGCAATTCCTTATGTCTCCATTTTACAGAATTTATCTTTGTTCCTCGAGAGGATTCAAGCGCAAAGCTACAGAAAGCAGACATAGTTGAGGGCTCCATCCACAAGAGCAGAGGGGAATCCACATTTAATGAAGAAAAAGAACATCTGAGATACCCCTGGAGTGGAAAGTCTCATCTTTGGAGAGGTGCAATGAAGACAGAGAAACTATGTGAGGACTAGGGGACCTCTGTCCTTGTTCCGTTCTGGGGGAGGGGTGACAGTGTAGAATTCTGCAGGAATAGAGCAGTCATTGAAAAGAGCTCCACCCACAATACTCTGCGGACCAGGGGAACTCTACTCGTTCTGTGAAGACCAGGGCAACTCTATCAAGCTAGCGATACATATCTTGGTGATTTGAAATAAAACAGAAGAAGCTGGGAATGCTCAGGATTTCAGCAACATATGTGTAGAAATAAAACAAATGTTGCATTAGAATTCTCTTTGGATTTATCTATTGAATCTTTTCTGACAGACAATCCAACTTGAAAGATTTTCAAGATTTTTCATGGTGTATCTTTGTCTTAAAAATAACACTTGTTTTTTTATATTAAAAATATTTTTTACTGTAAATGTGCCATCAAAATGTGGGTACATTTTCTGAGATGATTATCCAATTTCTTCATTATCTAAGACAGGAAGAGATGTTTTCCATAATAAAAAACATATTATTTCAGTGCTTCTGTTCTTTCATGTTCATATAACTTGGCCTTTCAATTACCAGGTTCCTACTGCAGAAGGGGACAATCCTTAAATATCAAATAATAATGATATTTTTCCAGCTAATATGGTTCTACTAAACTGGTTGTGACAATACAATAGGTTCTGAATTTGTGTTGTCCTAGTGGCCACGTTTCAACTATGAATCCATGAATTAAGTGGCCTGTTACATACTGAATAATCATTCATTTGCTTTGTAAATCAGTATGTTTCATGCAGGTGCAACAGACTTTAAATTGAATTCAGTTTTGGTACTGGTATACTGCTTGTTTAACAAGAGCGGCACAGTGGTGCAGCGGTAGAGGTATGCCATAGCGCCAGAGACCCGGGTTCGAACCTGACGAAGGGTGCTGTCTGTATGGAGCATGTACATTATCTCCATGACCTGCGTGGGTTTTCTCCGAGGTCTTAAGTTTCCATCCACACTCCAAAGCCGTACAGGTTTGTAGGTTAATTGGCTTGGTGTAAAATGTAATAATTGTCCCTAGTGTGTGTAGATAGTGTTAATGTGCGGGGATCACAGGTCGGTGCAGACTTGGTGGGCAGAAGGGCCTGTTTCCGCACACTATCTCTGAACTACACTAAACTAAAAATCTTGCTGTTTTTCAAATGCTGCCATTAAATTTCCTGTTGAATTAATTTTTATTGCAATTATGAAACCCAAATATATGAACTGTTACATACTTCCAGAGTACCTTGTTGGTAAAGGTTCAACACACTTGTGCTATTTGTGAATTACAGATTTGTGGCAGATGTGCACTTGCTTGATCATTTTCAAAGGAGAAAATATTGAAGGCATACTCCATGATGTTTATGGTTTGTATTTCTGGCTCCAAAATTAAATGGGAAATTGTGACAAAAACTAAGTGAAATATTCGAAAAGGAGGGATTTATCTTGGAATGATGAATCTCTGTGTTCTCCCTTAGGTTCCTTTGCAATCTCTGGAAGTATGGTAGAATTTTTTAATCAATGCGGTTGCCAAGGTGATCTTCAATATACTGGACATGTCCTAACTTGGGGCTCTGGTGGCAAATTCTGTTTTTTTTTCATTTCAAATGGACAGCCAGAATTGGCTGCCTTAAGATTCTATAATAACTAGACCATGTAAATGTGGAAAATGCATGCTCTGTATGTACATGAGTAAATTATTGTTAATTACACTATTTAGTACATCTTTACCTGAAGTAAAAATTGTGACTATTATTAAGTCATCTAGTTGGGTTTTATTTGAATAGCCTCCATGGTCAAAATATCCAATGTCTTCCCGTTTTGTATCCAGTCAAGTTATATCATGAGTACAATTTAAATGTAAATGGACAGCCAGAAATAGATACTATAAGGTTTTATCTAACTAAATCTGGAAATGAGTGGTTCTTGATGAAATTCAAAGGCAGGCTTCATGGCGGCAGCTGTGGAAGGAGGTGAAGGTGAAACTTCACTCTGCAACAACCCCGACTTGGTGATCAAACCTGTCAACAAGGGAGGTGCCATGGTTTTTGGCGCGCTGACCTCTAACGGTCTGAGGCCAGGCGCCAACTCTCAGACACCTCCTCCTACTTATCCTTGGACCATGACACCACAGACCATGACCCCACAGTCCATTATCTCAAGCACCATCACTGGCTTCATCGCTTCTGCCTCCCTGCCCTCCCAAGCCTCCAACCTCATCGCTCCCCAGCCCCGCACGGCCCGATTTTATCTTCTCCCTAAAATCCACAAACCTGATTGTCCATTATTTCTGCCTGTTCATGTCCCATCGAACATATTTCCACATAACTCGACTCCATCCTATCCCTCCTGGTCAAACCCTTCTCCCTATGTCCAAGACACCTCAAACGCTTTTCGTCTCCTTCATGACTTCCGTTTTCCAGGCCCCCACTCCCTCATCTTCACTTTGGATGTCCAGTCGCTCCATCCCCCACCAGGAAGGTCTTAAAGGCCTCCGTTCATTCCTCGACCGCAGAACCAATCAATCCCCGTCAACTAATACTCTCCTCCGCTTAGCGGAGCTGGTCTTTACCCTCAACAACTTTTCCTTTTACTCCTCACATTTCCTCCAAATCCAAAGCATATGGGCACGCGCATGGGCCCCAGCTATGCCTGTCTCTTTGTAGGGTACGTCGAACAATCCTTCTTCGAGGCATACCGTGGCCCTATCCCCGAACTCTACCTCCGCTTCATTGACGACTGCATTGGTGCTGCCTCCTGCACCCATGCAGAACTCACTGACTTCATCCATTTCACCACTAACTTCCATCTGGCACTCAAATTCACCTGAACCATTTCCGACATTTCCCTACCATTTCTAAACATCACCATCTCCATCGCAGGTAACAGACGACTGACCGACATCGACTACTCCACTGACTCCCATGGGTATCTGGACTACACTTCTTCCCACCCTGCTTCCTGTAAAGACTCCATCCCTACTCCCAATTCCTCCATCTGTGCTGCATCTGCACCCAGAATGAGGTGTTCCAGAACAGGGCAACGGAGATGTCCTCATTCTTTAGGGAACGGGTGTTCCCCTCTTCTATTATAGTTGAGGCTCTCACCAGGGTTGCCTCTTTATCCTGCAGCTCCGCTCTCACTCCCCATCCCCCTACTCGTAACAAGGACAGAGTCCCCCTTGTCCTCACCTTTCACCATACCAGCCGTCGCATATAACATATAATCCTCCGACATTTTCGCCACCTCCAACGGGATCCCACCACTGACACATCTTCCCATCTCCTCCCCTTTCTGCTTTCCGCAGCGACTGTTCCCTCCACATCTCCCTGGTTAATTCGTCCCTACCCACCCAAAACAACCCCTCCCCTGGTACTTTCCCTTGCAACCGCAGGAAATGCTTCACTTGTCGTTTTACCTCCCCCCTCCATCCAAGGACCCAAGCAGTCTTTCCAGGTGAGGCAGAGGTTCACCTGTACCTCCTCCAACCTCATCTACTGCATCCACTGTTGCAGGTGTTAACTTCTCTACATCGGTGAGACCAAGCGCAGGCTTGCCGATCGCTTCGCCAAACACCTCCGCTCAGGTCGCAATAACCAACCTGATCTCCCGGTGGCTCAGCACTTCAACTCCCCTCCCATTCTGAATCCGACCTTTCTGTCCTGGGCCTCTGCCATTGCTAGAGTAAGGCCCAGCGCAAATTGACATAATAGCACCTCATATTTCGCTTGGGTAGTTTACACCCCAGCTGTATGAACATTGACCTCCAATTTCAGGTAGTCCTTGCTTTCTCCCTCCTTCCCCTCCCCTTCCCAGCTCTCCCTCTAGCCTACTCTCTCTGCATCTTCCTTTCCTTTTCCTGTTGGAAGGTGAAGGTGGAATGCTGCAGGTAGAGTTAACCTTCTGGAAGTTTCTCCCATCTCCACAGGGGAACTCTGGAGCTCCTTTAGAGTGACCATCGGGTTCTTGGTCGCCACCTTGACCAAGGCCCTTCTCCCCCGATTGCTCAGTTTGGCCGGGTGACCAGCTCTATGAAGAGTCCTGGTGGTTCCAAAGTTCTTCCTTTTAAGAATGACGGAGGCCACTTCGGGACCTGGGGGGCTATTCCAAAACAACCATATATTGTAAATTTTAGATCCAATTTATGTTGGTATGTGAGGAAAGGGTATTACATGAATTAGAAACATAGAAAATAGGTGCAGGAGGAGGCCATTTGGCCCTTTGAGCCAGCACCGTCATTCATTGTGATCATGGCTGATCATCCCCAATCAATAACCCATGCCTGCCATCTCCCCATATCCCTTGATTCTACTAGCCCCTAGAATAGAAATTGCAAAGTCATTAGGTGTGCAAGTGAAAAAAAGTGAATATCACGCAAAAATGCCCAGACCTATATTTCAATTTGTTCAATTTCACCAGCTGTCCTGTACTCCAAGTTGAATTGGTCATGAATAATGAGTACTGATTACTCATTTATTTGTTATTGTAAGGATGCTACACATAGATAAGGGTGGGATCCAAGGATTAAAGACACTTTAACTAAGTCTCTTGGGGAGAAAGTACAAAGTGGGGTTCAGTCTTGCATCTGAAGGGGTCAGGTGGCCATCCAAATTCATGCTTCAATGAAAATGGGAACAGATAGCCATGGTGGTTATTACCAGAACTCGTCACAAATACTGTACAGGAATACAGTGTATGAAGTTCAATAACATCATTCAGTTATTGTTGCCTGAAAATGTATTTTGAAATACTATATCCCACAAGTTAACTGCTTGTCACAGACACATCCTAATCATAACACGTGTATTACCCAATTATCAACCCCTTCAATCGTTTTCAAATGAGACTCACATCTAACCCTTATAAATTTCACCTCACCATCACACACAAATCTGTACTCCCCCACACAGTTGTAGTCCTTTAATCAAGACCAGGCACATCTTTCAAACAGATTGCAAAATACTCATTGACACTTTCATTGACTCACTGACCCTTTCACTTGTGAATCAACTTTATGCATGGCAGAGAGGTCATCAACTAATCAGAGCAGCAAAGTAGCTGCAAGTTTGGGTCTCCGTAGAAGAAGTTTAAACCTTGTCACAGTCCCCTCTCCCACCCTCTCCCCTAGTGTCCCCAGTGCCATCGCACATGCACTCTGATGAGGGATCACGCTCTCTTGCCGTTCTGGACTAAATAGAATAAATCACATGAGTTCACCCTACTGTGAGGGCTGGTGTGGTAACTGCTAAATTTGCTATCATTCCCTGACACCAGAGCAATTATTGGCTTGGTCTCTGCTAAGGCTGAGAATGGACTGAAACCATTAAAGATGATAAGATCTTCAAGTGTAAATATTTTTTCTCAAACTCCACTTTCCATCCCATACACAAACTCCGATGACTTGTCAATGGTAAATAGTGTAACAGGGAAGCTCTTATTTACTCATTTACCCTGCTGCATAATCTTACCTTAGTTATATCTTTCTGTGTGGGTGGCCAAAGCCAAGAAACCTGTCCAGACATTGAAAGAACAAAGGAAGTTATACTAGGTATGTTGCAAAACGTACCTGAAGGTCGCTGAAAATCTGTCCCAGCCCGTGTGCGCAATTTTGGCGCCGTTTAGAGGGGGGCGGGTTTAAAACGCGATTTTCCCTAGGCTGTTCAAATCGAGGTTTTTCAGCCTAGTTAATTATTAACGAAAAATCGCTGGAAGATTCCCTCGCTTGAGCTATTATTAGTTTTAAGGGCTTTATTTAATTGTTATAGTAGGTTAAAAATTAACCTCTAAACCCGCGACCGCCGACAACGGGCCAGATCTCATACAGGGGAAAACGGAAGGTAGGCTGTTTATTTTTACGTTAAAAAGGGCTTCTTAAGATCCCTTTATACAAAGTTTAATGTTGCGAATAGCTAATTTTGGGCCCATTATATCCCGCAGTATTTTTCTGGGCATTTGAGGGTACAAATCTACCGCAATGTGAACGTTCTAAACCAGCGCGTTCACAGGATCCCACTAGAAAGCTGATTTAAATGGACTTTAATTTACAGCAATTAAACACTAAATTCCTTCCATTTGGCCTATAAATTAATGTAAATGAGATTTAAAAATCATGTTTTATTGTGAATTATTTGTGAATATTATTTGGACATTTAGGCTATTTAAAAATGTTAATCATTTATTAAGAAATGGATAGATGTTTAGATCTGGTAATTGAAGTTTGGAATTAGTTACAATTAGGTAACTAACTAATTATATGCTTTAATTTCAGGTCATCCAGATTATTTTATATTTGTTTCAGAATGCTTCAATCTATGATAACTGAAAATTTCATTCAGTTCTCTTAATATTTAAGAAAGTTATGAGCTTTTGACTGTCCACGATCACAGCTTTTTTGTTATGTCCATAGAAAATCAATAGGGAACAAGATGCTAATTTCCGAGTATGAAAATGGCCATAACCTTTTAAATACTTGAGATATGAAAGTGAATTAGGTGTCAAATTAAACTTATTTTTATGCTTTATCTGATGGGATAAATTGCAGACTTGATTTTTTAAATCTCAAAATTTTGTAACATTGCTAGTTATACCACCCCTTAATTTTGCAGCTCAGTTATTGGCACCAGGCATAATGCATAGACTAGGTGGCTGTATTTAAGTTGTCTGTAGATATATGAATCAGTCAGAAGAAAGTAAGAAATAAAAACACTATAATCTACCAAGGACATGAAGGCAACTAACAACATCAGTCATGATACTCTTTGTTATTCTTTGTCAGAAAGACAAACCTTTTTCATTCTTATTTATATGCATTTGAAATGGATCAATCTGTAGGATCATGTGCAATAGCAGAACATAAAATTGAAGAGCTGAGATCATTTGTGTAATCCACAATACACCAGAAAAAGGTAGTCAAATAATAGATCTCAATGTCCTCGGTCACCTACATTGTCTGAGTGAGGCTAAATGCAAATTGGAGGAACAGCATCTCATATTTCACTTGGGCAACTTGCAGCCCAGTGGTATGAATATTGATTTCTCTCACCATGTATCCCCAGCATTTCCTCTCTCTCTATCCCTCCCCCACCCAAGTCACACTAGCTTCTCATTTTCACCCCACAAACAGCTTACAATGGCCTGTTTCCTTTATCATCATTACTTTTTTGCATATCTTTTATTCATTGTTCAATATCTCTCCACATCACCATCTATATCTCTCGTTTTCCTTATCCCTATCCAGTTTGAAGAAGGGTCTCGACCCGAAACATTACCTATTCCTTCTCTCCAGAGATGCTGCCTGTCCTGCTGTTACTCCAGCTTTTTGTGTCTATCTTCAGTTTAAACCAGCATCTGCACTTCTTTCTTACATATCAATCATGTCATATCTGTTTTTGAACACTTCATGAAGTATAATGGTATCAATGGTATCAAGCATTCATGAATTATCCAGTACTGTTCATTATGAAATAGCACAGGTGATAGGTCTGTTAGACCTGCCAAGACCAAACTCAGATGTCTGCAATAGATGAATACTGTGGTAGAATGTTTTTTTCATGAGACCTAAAATAATTAACTACCAATGTATGTGTAAGGAATTCTTAAAGAGGTAAGCTTTCAAGATTGCTCAAACGTAACCATATTTCATTACCAGTCGGGAGACCACATACCATTTTCAGTCTGAAGAAGGGGCTAGACCCGAAATGGTACCTATTCTTTCTCCCAGAGATGCTGCCTGGCCCGCTGAGTTACTCCAGCATTTTGTGTCTAACTTCGGTGTGAACAAACATCTGCAATTCCTTCATACACCACCAGACGACATTGGTGGGTTGGCGAAGGAGACAGTTAGCATCTTTAAATTCCTGAGTGTAAAAATCTTAGGTATATCGCCAAATGCTCTAACAAAATTCAACTGATACACTGCAGGTAGTATCCTGACTGGTTGGATAATGGCCCGGAAACATTCCAATACATACAAACACTAAAGGCTGCAGAGAGTGGTGAACTCACCCTGTCCATCATGGGCACAGTCCGCCGCACCATCAAAAGAATGTACATGAGGTGCTGCCTCAAGAAGGCGGCAACTATCAATAAGGATCCCCACCATCCAGGCCATGGGTAAGAAGTACAGATGCCTGAAGTGCCGAACTATCAGTTTCAGGGATAGCTACTATCCTACAACTAAACCGTATCTTGAACTGACCTGCACAACCTACTACTTCAGTTTCAGAACACCAAAGATCACCTCTTTCGCTACCATGTTTTCAAATTGTGTTTTGCACTGTTTTGTCTTTGCACAACCTTCTTCTTATTGACTTGTTTAAAGCATGTATAATTTATGGTTTGTGTGTTGTTTGAGACTATGTACCTGTGATCAAGTTCAAGTTCGTGAGTTTATTGTCATGTGTCCCTGTATAGGACAATGACATTCTTGCTTTGCTTCAGCACACAGAACATAGTAGGCATTTACTACAAAACAGATAAGTGTGTCCATATAACATAATATAAATATATACACACATGAATAAATAAACTGATAAAGTGCAAATAACAGATAATGGGTTATTAATAATCAGAGTTTTGTCCGAGCCAGGTTTAATAGCCTGATGGCTGTGGGGAAGTAGCTGTTCCTGAACCTGGTTGTTGCAGTCTTCAGGCTCCTGTACCTTCTACCTGAAGGTAGCAGGGAAATGAGTGTGTGGCCAGGATGGTGTGGGTCTTTGATGATACTGCCAGCCTTTTTGAGGCAGCGACTGCGATAAATCCCCTCGATGGAAGGGAGGTCAGAGCCGATGTTGGACTGGGCAGTGTTTTCTACTTTTTGTAGTCTTTTCCTCTCCAGGGCGCTCAAATTGCCGAACCAAGCCATGATGCAACCGGTCAGCATGCTCTCTACTGTGGACCTGTAGAAGTTAGAGAGAGTCTTCCTTGACAAACCGACTCTCCGTAATCTTCTCAGGAAGTAGAGGCGCTGACGAGCTTTCTTGATAATTGCATTAGTGTTCTCGGACCAGGAAAGATCTTCAGAGATGTGCACGCCTAGGAATTTGAAGCTCTTGACCCTTTCAACCATCGGCCCGTTGATATAAATGGGGCTGTGGGTCCCCCTCCGACTCCTTCCAAAGGCCACAATCAGTTCCTTGGTTTTGCTGGTGTTGAGGGCCAGGTTATTGCGCTGGCACCATATGGACAGTTGCTCGATCTCTCTTCTATATTCTGACTCATCCCCATCAGTGATACGCCCCACAACAGTGGTGTCGTCAGCGAACTTGATGATGGAGTTTGCACTGTGACTGGCTACGCAGTCATGAGTATAGAGTGAGTACAGCAGGGGGCTGAGCACGCAGCCTTGAGGTGCTCCCGTGCTGATTGTTATCGAGGCTGACACATTTCCACCATTATGAACAGACTGTGGTCTGTGAATGAGGAAGTCGAGGATCCAATTGCAGAGGGATGCGCAGAGACCCAGTTCTGCGAGTTTGGTAACCAGCTTGGAGGGGATGATTGTGTTAAATGCCGAGCTGTAATCGATGAATAACAGCCTGACATATGAGTTTTTGTTGTCCATGTGGTCCAGAGTGGAGTGGAGGGCCAGCGAGATCGCATCCACTGTTGATCTGTTGTGGCGGTATGCGAACTGCAGTGGGTCCAGTTTTTTGTCGAGGTAGGAGTTGATTTGCTCCATGATCAACCTCTCAAAGCACTTCATCACCACCGGCGTTAGTGCCACTGGTCGATAGTCATTGAGGCACATCACCTTACTCTTCTTGGGCACTGGTATAATTGATGCCCTTTTAAAGCAGGTGGGGACCTCAGACCTCAGAAGTGAGAGGTTGAAAATGTCCGTAAAAACTCCAGCCAGTTGGCCCGCACAGGTTTTTAGAACACGACCGGGTATACCATCAGGTCCAGGTGCTTTTCGGGGGTTAACCCCTCTGAAGGATTTCCTGACGTCGGCCTCTGTGACTGAGACTGAATATCGTATAGGGGTATTTGTTGTTCAACCAAAAATAAAGGTTCATTGTTCCAGTGCTTGACTCAGTGTTTTATCTGAACTAGATTAAGTAGGGAGGGGGGGGGGGGAGTAAGCTTTAGGAGCATATTTACAACTGTACCTCACCATTCATACATATGATAATAAACTAACTTGACATTTAAATACCCTGAAATAGAATATTTTACCAAAAGGTTCACATTTTGTGAAGAGCCAAGAGAGCCAATCCATGCAATACCCAAATGTGAAAGTGTTGAGACCAATGAGAAAAGAATGACCTGTCCTAGTGAGATACTGGTGAGTTGATACTGATCTGCAGTATTAGAAATACGTGATGATGATGTTAGCCTAGAATTGTATATAGAAGCAACGACTGAAGAGACACAATTCAACAGTTCAATTAATGTGTCACACCTTAGTCAGATCTCCAAACTAAACTAAAATAAATTAAATATTTTGTTTTAAGTAATCTGTAAGCTACCAACAAAGAGAAGTAATTTCTATCTCAATAAAGTAAATGTATGAAGTAAATTCTTAATATAGAAGTATAAATAAGGAACTGCAGATGCTGGTTTACACAAAATTACACATTGCTGTAGTAACTCAGTGGGTCAGTCAGCATATCTGGAGAACATGGATAGTTGACTTTTTGTGTCAGGATCCTTCTTCAGACCCTTAATTCTTAATATTATTCCTGACTGATGGAAAGAAGAAACTATGCTGATCATCAGCAAATTAATAGTTTATCTTACGATTTCAAAAAATAAGCTTGCATGCAAATGTCCATTATACTTCTCCTTATTTGAGAGAAGAAAATAAATAAATCAAGAGGCTTTTCAAGTTGGTGCATCAGTTGTGGTATCAATGCACACCTTAGATTCTCAGGAACATTGTGTTTGTTTGTGATTAGTCACATTACTGTATTGATGGCCAGGAGATCTTTAACGTCGTCTTCTTGGAAGAATTAAAAAAAATTACTAGCTGCATTTAAAGTCTGTGAGTTGAAATGTGATTATACAGATTTGTTCCTATTGGTGGTTGGTGCAGGGTGTTTGCAGTGGTACCACTAGTGGCAAACCCAATATCACTTATTTATAATTAAAGTCAATCTCTTGTCCCCTTAATATATAAGAAATACGTTTAATAAAAAAGGAGTAAGATTGGACAATTGAATGGCATTGCATTAATAATTATCATATTCTAAAAACGATATTTGCAGTATAAATTCCAACCCTAATATTCTGTGGTAGGTTTAATTGGCAATTAGTGTTAAAATCTCTAAAGTTCTTATAAATACCGATAGGCTGAAGATACAATGTCATTTGATTGAAGAAAATAGTGGAAAAGTGTAAAGCCTCTGGGGTCTTCAAGAAGTTTGCAACTCATAATGTATTTCTCAATTGCTTGAACTTGATAGCTAAATTGTGCATGTGTTATTAATGAAAAAATATATTTCCAGCAAGGTCTAGCCCAATATTAATCAAATAAACATTGACAGGGTATATGCACAATAAGGATCTAATATGAAGGAGACAGCTAAGGTTTATAATTAAGTTATTAATTGAATAGTCATGCATTCATAATTATAGTATTAACAACATTATTCCTAAATTATGCAGATATCCATATTTATATGCACACCTCCATACAGTTAGCTTGTGTCGTAGCCTTGAAATGCTGTGGAAATTGAAGTGAACGCAAGAAGATTTAATGAGTTAGAGACATCCATAAAGAAGGGTATATTGGAGACACAAGAAATAGCAGATGTTAGCAGACACTGGAATTATTAATCTAAGTAATGTGGAAATAAGTGAGATGTCTTGCAATGTTTTATCATTTATGGAAGGTTTTCAATTGTAGTGCAGTTTGACAGGTTTTGATGCTGCAAATTATAGCCTTTCTGATTTGCTGATCGTTGATTAGAATAAGAAGCAGTCTAAACCATTTAAATTTCCTATGCAAATCTTGTTCTTATATTGTTTCATTATACTGCTAATATTGGGGTAAATTGTTGCATGAGATATATGCAACATTTATTACAGTTTATTCATTTATATAATGCATAATGCATTCATTAGGCATATTGGTTAATAGCCAGTTTTGGCAAAAATAGTTTGTGTAATTTTCAAAATTAAGAAAGCTTGCAGTTGTAAATACTCATGTGAACTCGCTAATGATGTTTAATATGATTTGATATAGTTCATTAAAGCATCAATCATACCAACTTGGTATCACTAATTAGGATTAATGACCAATTTCTCTGTTTAAAAAAAAAATCAATTAGCATTTTGTTATTCAGCAAAAAACAGTATTTTAAATTATTTAAATAACAATCTGATGCCTATTTTAATCATAAGCTTCAAATTGGTCACTAATGCATTAACAGCAAAATTAGCATATTCTTCCAGAGGCATTAACAAAACAAATTTCAATGATAGTAAATTGCATTACAATTATAAAAACATGAATCATTTTAATTGTGAAATGTGCTTCATGTTCAATCACTCATTTTTAAAGAACCTACAAGTTCTTCGAATGTGTAAGCTATTGTAGACTGTTTTCTCATACTCATTCTTGATTAATGTAAAACACCACTGATATCCAAACAACTGCTGCATCTCAACATGCTCCATTACTTTAATCGACAGCAAGCTCTGAGAGAGAAGAAGTTACCAATGCTTTCAGATAATTTAACATAGCAATTCATGAAAGAAAAATTAAATTTAGTACTTCAAAAAATATTATAGTTTCGATATTCCTTCCTTCTCTCCAGAGATGCTGCCTGTCCCGCTGAGTTACTGCAGCATTTTGTGTCTATCTTTGGTTTAAACCAGCATTTGCAGTTCCTTCCAACACATATAGTTTTGATGAATTGTAATGATCTGTTGAAATATTTTATATGTGGAGATCTAAGAAACTAATTAATCTCAACTCATTTTCTGCAATTTTATTTTGTAATGACGATAATTGATTGATAAATTAGTTGCAAATATTTTGGAGTAGATCACAAGTTCATAAGTTCACATGTTATAGGAGTAGAATTAGGCCATTCGGCCCATTGAGTTTACTTCGCTATTCAATCATGGCTGATCTCTGCTTCCTAATCCCATTTTCCTGCCTGCTCCCCATAACCCTTGACACCCGTTCTAATCAATAATCTGTCTATCTCTGCCTTAAAAATATCCACTGAGTATCCCTGAATTAAACGTGTATCAGAAGAATTTACTCAATTACGGGCTAATAATGGGAAAAAAGCTCATACTTAAATTCTGGAAAAATGCGCCCACACCAACAATAAAAATGTGGACATCAAATATGTTTGAAACATTACATCTGGAAGAGATGAGATTCCTCTTAGCAGGTAAAGCAAACCAATTCCAAAAGACGTGGTCTACTTTTATGGACCTATTACAAGCATGAGGTGCAATAGTAATTTTAAAAATAAATAAATAAATAAATGGTATCAGGACCTGGCAATGGGAGGTAAAACAACAAAAACAGACTTGGTTGGTAGTCTTTCTGTGGAGTTTAATGTTATAATAGAGCGATTGTCCTTACTTTCTTTTTCTTTCTTTTCTAGGGTCTACTTTCTTACTTTACTTCCTTCTCTAACTTCTTTTCTAAGGGGCTTTCTTTTCCCAACACTCTCTTGCACTTCACGACTCTTGCGCACCTTCTTTACTTTCCTTACTTCTATCTTTTTCTTAAAGCTTAAAAAAAAAATGAAGCGGTACAAAAAATGTATTAAGATATATGTGTTGTGTGTTATTGTAATTTACCGTACTTCTAAAAAAAATAATTAAAAAAAAAAAAAAATATCCACTGACTTGGCCTCCACAGCCCTCTGTGGCAATGTTCCACAGATTAACTATCCTCTGACTACAGAAGTATCTCAAATAATCAACACTTTCAGATCTCAAATAAAATCACTTTTAATAGCTACTCCATATGAGTGTTCTGTACTCCCGGAAATGTTGGCTTACTGCTTGGCACTGAAAAATGCAATAATCTGAGACTGAATGTCTAATCCAATTCTTTCTGTAATATTTGAAATTGATAATATTGGTGTATATAAAAGATACACCAATATCTTTAGTATTGATTGTAGCGACTGATTTTCATATCTTTCAGGAAATTAGCACCCTAGCCGCTAAATGGATGAGCATGGTTGAAGGGGTTGTCTTCAAAACGCATGCGAGCTCACTCACAGAGACCTTCCGAGCTTCTTCACAGATGTCTTTGAAAACACAGTCTTTAGATGAATAAATGCTTTATTGTTGATAGAAAACGGTAAGATACATCCAAACTTATTCCGACCTTACTGCAATCTTCATTGAACTCCAGCTTATTACTTTAAACATTAGAAAACTCCTCGTGTCTCTGTTACACTGGAATGATCTCCTTTAGATCTCACGTGGACCCCGCATGGTCGAAGGGTTAACCTTCCCCATCGTCTCTCCAAACTAATCTAAAAACTAAACGTCTGCGCAAGCATCTAAGGTCCAAACACGCCCAAAAACACATCATAAATCCCACCCACATTATAACGGGCAGTCTAAAATTTAAAAGCACAGGCCATCATCAATGACATGCAAAATAGGCCAAATGGCCACTACAGACCAGCCCCTATTTGTTCCGTGTATATAATGAGGAAATTACTAATAAACATTAAAAAAGTGGCCATAAAGGTTTAACATATATCAAAAGCAAAAGGTCAGGGAATAAAACCCTGTGGCTCCTCGTCGGGAAATTGAACCTCGGTCTACCGCGTGACAGGCGGGGATACTAAACCACTATACTAACGAGGAAAAAATAGCATGCACTATATATCCACAGTCAGAATTCTTCATTGACTCTTCCATCTTCACTTTCACCTTCTAGAAGCAAGCGCAACTAGGTTATTAATCTTATTAAAACACTGGATTTAGTTTGATGTCGTACCGTGCATACCAAACCTTTAAAATCAGGCATGATACCCAACATATAGTCCAAAACATAATAGTCCAAAGCTTTGACAGCATGAAACGTCTTCCTCCATGTCCGATCAACTCATGGATGTGTTGTAACAGCAATGTTGAAGTATGAAAATCCTTCAAAAGAATAACAGGATCTTTAGCAATAAAGTTCACCGTTAAGTTTGATTTAATGTCCGGATCATTAGCAGAGATTTTACATCCCAGCTCAAGCTTTGGCCACTCTCTGTTTGGCTTGCAGAGAGATTTTAGTTCATTGATCCATTTCTTCTCGCTTAAGAAACGGTTCGCTGTCAGTTCTCTGGAAACTTCATTCACAGGATTTTCTTCCGTGTCAACATATTTCAATTGTACAACATTAGTAACTCCCAATGCCCTTTCCATTGGCAGATCGTCTTTGTCCAAATCAAACTCTCTGGTTTCTTTGGCTCTATCGTCTGGTGGAATGCTTTCACAATTGTCGCTGTTCCACTTGGAAAGTGTGAATCCTCCCTTATTGCAAAGAGAAGTCAAATGTTCTACTGGCAGAATTGTTTTCTGCTCAGTAGACCTGGATTTTAAGTAATCATCCTTGTAGAAATTATTCTTCAAAGAGATTCTTCTTTCAAGAAATTTACTATCTCGCCAAACTTGCGTTTCAAATTCTGGGTACGCTGCTCTGCCATACGGCGATTATTCGGATGATTAACACTTTCTTGTTTGAAAGGTAAGTCCACACAACAGTGTGCATCAGTTTTCACTGAGTAGTTCATAATATCCATGAACTTCAACTCTTCATTCGACATCTCTTCAGATTTCTTGATAGTACTGTCATTGAAGTCATGATTGTATGGCTTCATCACCGGATTTTCTAATTCATCAGTAGACATTTGATTAACACCAATGGCAGGATAGTTCTTCTGATTTTCGTTTTCATGGTTCCTTTTCAAGGAGCCATAGATAACGCATCCAAGTCGGGTTTCCGTAGCACACGGTCCATCGCCTTGGCTCTTAACAATCTGTATAGGTTCCAATGCATTCAAAACATTCATTCCAATTAGATCAACTCTAGAATTTATTTCAGATATCGTGACATCCTTCAAGTAAGGCCATTGCTTTATGTCTTCATGTCTTGATATATTTTGATGACCACCAGGCATAGTTCCATGCATAAACACTTCAGATATCAGTATGAAATTATCTTCGTCCAAAATTGATATCTCCATACTCGTAATATAATGATTCATGCTCTCTTTATCTTTAGTCATGGTACGTAATCGAATCTTAGTCTCTTCTGTGATATTCAAACTTCTCGTCGGGTTTTCTGTGCAAAATGTAGAGGAACTTCCGTGATCCAGAAAAGCATATGTTTGTAACACTGTATTTGTCTTACTGTTCATTACCTGTACTGGTAAGATAGAAAAATTACAAGCTTCTACCTCGGCCCTAATATGAGCAGTTACTTGAGGCGAGGTGATAGCATTTCTAGTAGTTGGCTTCTCGCCCTGTTCTGTTTGTTCCAGTTCATCTTCGTCTATTTGCTCTGGTAACTCATCATCCATTTGTTCCAGTTCTTCTTCTTCTTCCCAATGCTCTGGTTGCTCTTCAGGATCATATTGATTGCAGTTATAACAGATTATAGGACTCTTATGGTCTCTCACCATATGTCCTCTTTTCAAACATCCAAAACAGATTCCCTTCTCTTTCAAGAAATCCATCTTGTCTTCATATTCTTTCATCTTGAATCTTCGACAACATCTTATGGTGTGACCAACTTCAACAAACAAAATACTATTTGCATGCTAGTAGACACATTTCCTTTCATTCCATCAGTCTTTTCCACAGGTATGGTCTTGATAGCAAAACTATTTCTCAAGGATTGACACTATACACAGTAGACACAGTTAATTTAAAGTATCTGCGGAATGCAATGAGGTTGGCGAAATGTACAATCCGGAGCTCTGGCCAGAAGGGGCATTTGTCCAGCACTATTACGAGCCGCGCAGGGTTGGAGTCATCGGATCAAGCATTGCGCCTGCCGCGGGGGGAATGAGTGTGCCTGCTGGTGCTAGGGGCATTACTGGTCTTGCTCAATGAACATTCGGGTACTATCGTACAACTGTCGTGGCCTGCGTTTGGGCCAGAGCACAGGGGATAAAGCTCGCCGCTCAGTTGTTGACAACCTCCTGGAGAACTGTGAGACTATGTATGCAAGAGACATTCTTAGCGAAGCAATACTTCGACAAACTCAATTCTCTCAATGACAACTTTCATGGGGCTGGGGAGTCTAGAACTGATCTTGGCATGGGAATAGTCAGAGGTAGGATACCAGGGGGTGTGGCTATTCTATGGAACAAGAAGCTTGACTTATCAGTAAATGTGATTCGACTTGATGTTGACTGGTGCATTGCTATACACTTTGCTCACAACGACAAGGAATTTGTTATCCTGAATGTATATACACCCTATGAATGCCATCAGAATGAGGATGAATATTTAAATAGACTTGCTTTCATCTATTCTTTCATTCAAAACAATAATTATTGTAGTGTATATGTCATTGGGGATATGAATGCAGATATCTCAGATAGGAACTCATTATTTGCCAATCATATGGCTCAGTTCTGTCAAGATAATAATTTAATATTGTCAAGCAAAGTGCTTTTACCTACAGATAGATATGCTTATATTAGTGAGGCCTGGCACACCACATCATGGCTGGACCACTGTATTAGTACAGCTGATGCACATGCCTCATTGGGGTGTATGAGCATTCTGTACGGGGCAGCAATGACTGATCATATACCTGTTGCTATGACAATAAATGTTGAACACATACCTGTGGTATCCAGAGATAGAAATAGCTTTAATACAGAAAAACTGGACTGGTCAACGCTTACAAAGGAAGACATCCTAGCCTATTATGCCCATACAGATAAATCCTTGAGCAATATTCATTTACCTAAAGATGCAATAATATGTATTAATGTTAATTGTAAAGATATGAAGCATAGGAGAGATATCTGCTCCATGTATAATGATATAGTAAGCACCTTATATGTAGGCAGTAAGCCCTACAGCAAGCATAAAAATATACACATAACATCAGGCCTGGCTGGAATAAGTATGTAGCTGAGTATCATACTGAAGCCCGTGAAGCCACCAAATCATGGGCTATGGCAGGTTGACCCAGACAGGGGCCTGTGTTTGAGCCCAAGACGCTCACTAATGCAAGGTATAAGTATGCTGTTCGCTTCATCTATAAAAATGAGCAAGCTATGAGGGCTGATTCCATGGCTAAGAAGCTGCTAAGTAACAATGCTACAGATTTTTGGAAGGAAGTGAGAGCTCTTAACAGTTGCAAAACATCTCTACCATGCACTGTAGATGGAATCTCCGGAACAGGTAATATCGCGGAGTTATGGCGACAACATTATAGTACTTTATTCAACTGTGTCCAAGGTGACTTGTATAGGGTGGACAATATTGAGAGTAATGACTCGATGGCGATTATGTCACATGAGGTGTATCATGCCATGAACAAGCTGTCCAACAACAAATCAAGTGGCTTGGATCATATTTCTGCTGAACATCTTAAGTATGCGAGTATGAGGATAGCTCCTCTCCTCGCTATTTGTTTTACTGGCTTTATGATTCATGGCTTGTTACCAGACTCAATGTTGTCTGTTCTGTTAGTAAGTAAGTTTTATTTATATAGCACATTTTAAGTCAACTCGCATTGACACCAAAGTGCTTTACATAAAATAAATAATAAGTTTCCATACAAACCATAGAAAAAGGTTAAATAAAGAAAGAAAATGGACACAACACATTATAGAGTTCAACACAAACATCCCCCCACAGCAGAATCAAAAATTTCCACTGAGGAAAGGCACCAGAAAGTTAAGTCCTCTTCCTCTGTGAAACACCCGAGGTCGGGGCCCATTTGTGGCCTTGCAGCCTATCGGATAATTTTCAGGGCCCTCTTGCCGAGAAGATGGAACACCGGCGTCGGGTGAAACATTCCTCAGCGGCTTGGAAAGTCTGGAGCGGCTGCCTCCTCCCCGGAGACCGGGGCACTCGTAGTCCTCAGGCTGCGCCGGTTGGAGCTCCGACACCGGCGAACTCGATCCCAGGCTCCGCGGCGCTCCAAATCCAGCGCCGCCCGCGGACGGACACCCGCAGCCACAGCTCCGCGATGTTGGGAGTCGGCGGCCACAGTGCTCCGGAGCTTACCGCACAGCGACCCGGTAAGGCATCACCCGCTCCAGAATGGTGTCCCAGCGCTGCGCCGCTGCCGAAGCTGTAGTCCCGGCCAGTCCCGACAGGAAACGCCGCTCCATTCTCGATGGTAGGCCACAAGGATGGGGCGAAGAAGCAGCTCGGAGGGATGCTGCCTCTCCGACCAGGTAGGGGACTAAAAAATAAAGTTTCCCCCTTCCCCACCCCCACCCACCACATAAAAGACCTCCAACTAACATTTTCTGACAGGACTTAAAATTTAAAAAAAAGGTGAAGAGACAGACTGCTGGCAGGCTGCCATATACAGACAGCGCCCACTCCTGCACATCCGCCATCTTTTGTGCCGGTCATTAAGGACAAAGCTGGTAAAGTAGGCAGCCTAAATAATTACAGGCCCATAGCTTTAGCCAGCATATTGTCAAATGTTTTAAAAAATGAGTTCTGCTGGATAGAATAAATGAGTTGGTTAACTCCACAGATAACCAGTTTGGCTTTAAAGCTAAACATGGCACTGACTTATGCATATATGCCCTAAAGGAGATTGTAAACAAATATAGAGGCAAAAACTCTTCAATCCTTATGTGCTTTATTGATGCTTCCAAAGCCTTTGACCGTGTTAATCACAGAAAGCTGTTTGGTAAAATGAGTCAAAGAGGGGTGCCTAAATTCATTGTGAGAATTCTGGCCTACTGGTATGCCCACCAGACTATGCAAATAAACGGGGCAATAGGGTCTCAGTCCCATTTGGGGTTAGCAATGGTGTTAGACAAGGGGGAATTTTGTCCCCGTGTCCTTTTTAATCTATATATTGATGATCTGTCTAAACAATTGAAAGCCTGTAATACTGGGTGCATGATTGGTAATATTTTAGTGAACCATATTATGTATGCAGATGATCTTGTGGTCTTTAGTCCATCTAGCGCTGGTCTCCAGCAGTTCCTTACTATATGTTCTGTGTATGGTGTGGAACATGATATTAAATATAATGCTAGTAAGAGTGCTGTTTTGATCTGTAGAACCAAAGAGGATAAATGTCTAAAATGTCCTGATTTTAAATTGTCTGACAATAATCTTAGTGTCTGTAATAAGGTAAAATATCTAGGGCATATTATTACAGAACAAATTACAGATGATGAGGATATTTATAGGCAACAATGCAAGCTGTATGTACAGGCGAATATTCTCTTTCGTAAATTTGGTGTGTGTGCAGATGTGGTGAAGATGTCGCTATTTAGAGCATACTGCACACCACTCTACACTGCGCACCTGTGGTCGAACTATAGAAAGACAAGTTTGCAGAGACGAAAGGTGGCATATAACGATGCCATGAGAACACTGCTAAGGAAACCTAGATGGTGTAGTGCCAGTAATATGTTTGTGGCTGCAGAGTCAGTACTTTAGAAGCAATCCTAAGAAATCACATGTATAAATTCATTTTCAGGATAAATTACTCTAAAAATGTAATATTGTGGCGTTGTCAAACATAAGGGTTAGCACTACACGCTACAAATCCCAGTTGTGGAGACACTGGTATTGTTGTCTCATTGTAGGACATTGATCATTCTTTTAATCTGGATTTTTAACTTATGTATTGTGTTTTTTTATTTAAAAAAATATATATAATTTATGATGCTTTTATAAGTGATATACTAAGATTTTATATGTACTTTATGATATTTTTTTAATATGCAATGCATTTATTAATGTAATGTTGCCCTTGTCTGGACCTCGAGTCTGTAATAAAGTTTATTATTATTATTATTAGGTTCAGATCTTTCTTCAGTTTTGGTAAAGGTAGAACCTTTGTTAGTTGCAATCGGTTTGTAATCTTAATATTCCCATAGTGTGGCTCTAACATATTCCATACTTCCCTTTCTAAAAATTCCAGCAGGTCTGGTAGCCAGGCTACTTGTTTCTTATTTGTCTCGTATTTTACCTGCTTCGTATCTCCACCTTTCTATCAGTCTTCTGGGCAACTTGCTCAAGATGATTCTAGTATTACTCGCAAGATTCATTTCTTCCATGTGGCCGAGATTTATCATCGAGCTGCAGCAATCTCTCAGAAATATTGCATAATCACTCAATGTTTCCCCATCTTCTGGCTTGATTTCTTTCCAAGCATGGGCCTTCTCAATGTATGCGTTAGCAATCCTTTGTTCATCACCAAAACGTTTTTCAAGTAATCTTCTCGCCTTTTTATAGCCACGGCTGCCTGCTCCTTCTGACAACTTTCTACAAGTACTTTAACACTTCCACGTGTACTTCACTAGATATCGTAAACGCTCCTTTTCATCCATAACTTTCGTTTATAAAATTTATTCTAATGCCTTTACGAAAACTTCGTACTGCAAAGGATCTCCACCATACGTAGGAATTTATACTGGTGGTAGAATGAGAGAGGTATTTTGGCGAGCTATGATCTAGTCGAATTCAGATTGCCTATTCAACACTGCCATTAATCCATCCTGATAACTCTGGCTTGGCTCCACCTGTTGATAAACAGGCCTTTGTGATTCAAACTGGCTTGCTCGAGCCTGTGCACCAGGCCTCGAAAAAGCGTGGTCCGCTATTTGTTTGTCTCGAGCATCCACAGACGCTCCAATAGTAATTGGTTACGATCTAGCACTCATTTGCTGAGATGAAGTTTCACCCATCTTCCTCTGTTCCAATAGGTTTTCAAAGCCTAGAAACCCGGTGGACATCGATTGTGGAATTGATCCAACTGCTGATTCACTTTGAACAGTTTTTCTTCTTGGTCCAGAGTTCATTGTCCTCGACGATCTAAAGGAGCATCTTGACTCACTTTTCAGTATCTCCTTCTTTGCTTTGGCCACCGCCATCTTTGTGTCTAATTCCAGTTGTTCCTTACGTCGTGTCATCTCATCTTCTTGTTGCATCATCTCATCTTGCTGTCGTGTCATCTCTTCTTGTTGTTGCGTCATCTGTCGCGTCATCTGTCGCATCATCTCTTCTTGTTCTTCCTCAATCTCATGTTTCCTTCTCAAGGCATCTGCTTCTATTGAGAGAGCAGCTAGCTCAGCTTTAACTCCCAATCAAGCAGAAGCCCTCAAAACCAGACTGGCTGAAGAACCCGATTTATATCCTGAACTATCTGAGCTGCTACTGCAGCTTCTGCTGCTGCTGTTGGATTTTTTGGCCACAGACATTGCAGGCAGTAATGAAGGCGTGACCTTTTCCATTCGTAGTTGGGCTACGGGGGTCTTCAACTGTGGCTCTTCATCGCTTGAAGATTCTTCGGTACTTTCAGAATCGGACTCGCGGTCCGAGCTGGTACTGGCCTTCTTGGCCGCAGGCTTCTGAGCGGCAGCAGCTGCCTTGGCCAGCATGGGGTCAGCTTTCGTCTGTGCAATTGTTGTGGCAGGTTTTAGGGTTGCCTCTTCATCACTACTGTCTGAGCTGTCGTCTGACAAGTCACTGATTTCCATTTTACTCACTCCTGCGGCTAGTTTCTTCTTGGTCATGCCTGCTTTTCCATTCTGAACTTTGGGAGGTGGTACAGCACTGTACAAACCTTGTTGTGCTTTGACATTCGCAGGAGACATATCATCTGAACTGTCAGACTCTTCACTGCTTGAATTTTCATCTACCATTCTGGCACCTTGTTGCTTCGCACTTCCAGCTACTAAACTGGTAAGTTGTGATGTAATTTCAGATAACCATATCTCTGCCTTATCCATGAAACCATTAAATATCTTCCACTTGTCTTCCCACCACTGGGTGTGTCTTCTGGCTTCTTCCCGAGATGGCTGTGAACACAGCAGTACATTCTGTTTCTTTGCAACCTCTTCGCAGAGGTTCCATAGTTGGCTCATATTAGATTTCACCTTGATCACGTTCTGTTCTGATTCCATTAGTTTTTTCTGTGTATCAATTAATCTGTTAACCTGTAACCATAATTCATTTCTCTCTCTCTCTCGGTTTCGCTCAAGCAGGCAGTATGTGTATTATCTGTTTCTTTAAGTTGCCTGGGTCTTTCTTCACCACTTCATCTGGCGTAGCTCTTTCTTCATCTTCTAATTCCATGATTTTAAAGAGGTCTTGGCAGATTGCCAAGTCTTTAAATTAATCAAACAAAAGTCTCTGCTAGTAGCTCTGGCTGTTTTGTCAACATTTCGTTCAAAATCATAACATACTGATAATGTAGAGAACATCTCTCTAACTCCAGGTGCAAAAAGATGATGCTAATTTAAATGGAATGCGCTTATCAAGTGATTCAAAACAATCCAAGGTCAGGCTAGAATCTCCAGACAAATTGAAAAAACACTTTCTGATGGCTCTGTTACAGAAGTCTTTTAAAATGAAAGCTGTGATTTCAAATTCAAAGAGTAATAATCGATTTGTACTCACAAATCCTTTGATGTCTTCAGATAAGTCTTGATGCTGTCGATAGACCTCAAGGCCATTCTCTGGCCGAGATCTATTGGCTTAAGTTCCTCCTAGAACCACTTTCTTCTGGCTAAAACTTCTCAGAGAATTTTAGCCAATCTTTTGTCTTCATCTCTGGGACTTGTTTCGCTCCTGTGTCGGAGGTCTTCTTCAATTTAATGTTCTGTCCCTCTCTGGGACTGGTATTTAACCCCCCTGCTGGAAGTTCCCTTCGACTTAATGCAGCGGCAGATTTTCATATCTTTCAGGAAATTAGCACCCTAGCCGCTAAATGGATGAGCATGGTTGAAGGGGTTGTCTTCGAAAAGCATGCAAGCTCACTCACAGAGACCTTCAGAGCTACTTCACGGATAAGTCTTTGAAAACACAGTCTTTAGATGAATAAATGCTTTATTGTTGATAGAAAACGGTAAGATACATCCAAACTTCTTCCGACGTTACTGCAATCTTCATTGAACTCCAGCTTATTACTTTAAACATTAGAAAACTCCTCGTGTCTCCGTTACACTGGAATGATCTACTTTAGATCTCGCATGGTCCCCGCATGTCTGAAGGGTTAACCTTCCCCCATCGTTTCTCCAAACTAATCTAAACACTAAACTTCTGCGCAAGCATCTAAGCTCTAAACACGCCCATAAACACGTCATAAATCCCACCCACATTATAACGGGCAGTCTAAAATTTAAAGGCATATGCCATCATCAATGACATGCAAAACAGGCCAAATGGCCACTACATTGATGATTTTACGGGGAAAATTCATGGGGAAACTCTCATCTGGTGGCTCTAGGATTTTCCCAAACAAGGAAAACTTAGTGTTATTTATTTCATGGATAATATTTGGAATCCCCAATGCTCAAACTGATAATTCATGGCATACTGGTTTTTTGAATGATTGCTGCAACCTTACGAGCAAACCCCCAAAATGAATTACACGATGAAGTAAGTAAATAAAAAAATGCACACTAGACCTCTGATCTAGGAGTACATTACACAAATACAGCAAATAATCTTACAAAAAGTCATGTTCCCAACAATGATATTTGATTACATTTTGTACCAGGGAATAATAATAAAATGAAAGGTGTTTGTCTATTGTGAAACAAATTTCAACTTCAGAACGAGCACTGCATTTATGAGTGTTTCCAAACCTACACATTTTTTCAATAGGATTTGAAGTCATTCAATCCCAAGGATGCGCTCTCCAGAGCATCTGTTTGTGCAGAGCGCAAAATCAAATTATGTGCCCAGATGATCCATGTTGTCATCATAATGCATAGACCAGGAAAGATGATACAACATTGGATTGGGCTCTTTAGTCCTCTGTGTCTATGGCAAACTAACAATGACCCCTTTACACTCGTCTTCTTCTTATCGAGTCCACACACAAGATTAGAAGTTGTTCAGCCAGAGCTGAACACACTTCTCGGCATCTGCACAATGGTGTCTGTCTTGCGCTTCTTGTGCTTCTTGTGCGTGGTGGTGGAAAGATTGGTTGAAACAGGGCCGCGAC
Source organism: Amblyraja radiata (assembly GCF_010909765.2). Classification (NCBI taxonomy): domain Eukaryota; kingdom Metazoa; phylum Chordata; class Chondrichthyes; order Rajiformes; family Rajidae; genus Amblyraja; species Amblyraja radiata. The sequence goes on from NC_045961.1 coordinate 59,414,874, forward strand.
GTGAACGCTCTTTCCTTGGCCCCCCCCTTTACACTAATCCGACATTAATCCTATATTTTCAGGACACCCAACATCTTATAAATTTCCCCCAGAATCTGCCATTCACCTACACACTCGATAAATTAACCTACCAACCCACAAGTCTTTGGGATGTGGAAGGAAATTGGAGCACTCAGAGGAAACACGTGGGGGCATCGGATGAGTGTGTACATTTTACATGTCAGGATCCAAGGTCAAATTAAACCTGATCTCTGCCATAGCGTGGTAGCAGCTCTACTAATTATTTCACCATGCCATGGTCTGGAGTAAAAGAGCTAGTGAAGTGAATCAAACCACCGAAGGTCACCAAATATGCAGATGATGCAAAGATAAATTGGAAATTAGCTTGTAAAGAACACAAAAAGAAGCAATTAATGGATTTGGATAGATTAAAAGAGCAGACAAAGATTTCGCAAATGGACAAATGTGGGGAAAATGCAATACTGTCTATGTTGGCAGGAAAAAAAATAATGTGTCCACTAAATAGTTGGAGATTGCAAACTTCTAAGATACAAAGAGTTCTGCCCGTCTTTGTGTGTGACTTTCAAAAGGCTACTACTCAATTACAGCAGGTAATTAGGAAAGGTCAAGTGTCAAGAGAGTTTTATTGTCATGTGTCCCAGGTAGGACAATGAAATTCTTACTTGCTGCAGCACAACAGAATATGTAAACATACTACGAAACTGAAGATAAAAGTTCAATGTGTCTATAGACCATATACCATATATACACAATAAATAAATAGATATACTGCTATAATAATAATAGACTGTTATTGTTCAGATCTTATTTGATGTCGTGTTTAATAGCCTGATGGCTGTGGGGAAGAAGCTGTTCCTAAACCTGGATGTTACAGATTTTAGGCTCCTGTACCTTCTTCCCGATGGCAACGGTGAAATGAGTGTGTGACCGGTATGGTGTGGGTCGTTGATGATGTTGGCAGCCTTTTTGAGGCAGCGACTACAATAGATCCAATCGATGGTGGGGAGGTCAGAGCCGGTGATGGACTGGGCAGTGATCACAACTTTCTGCAGTCTTTTCTGCTTCTGGACATTCAAGGTGCCAAACCAGGCCACGATGCAGCCAGTCAGTATGCTCTCTACTGTGCACCTGTAGAAGTTTGAGAGAATCTTCCTTGACATACTGACTCTCCGTAATCTTCTCAGGAAGTAGTGGCGTTGATGTGCCTTCTTTATAATTGCATCAGTGTGCTGGGACCAGGAAAGATCTTCCAAAATATATGCGCCCAGGAATTTGAAATGTTTTACCCTTTCCACCATCGTCCCATTGATATAAACAGGATTGTGGGTCCCTATCCTCCCCCTTCCAAAGTCCACAATCAGTTCCTTGGTTTTATTGATGTCGAGAGCCAGGTTGTTGTGTAGGCACCATACTTACTGCAAATGGTGGCTTGGGTGCTTCGGCTTTAAGTTGAAAGTCACTATTTACTGCAAATGGTAGCATGAAGTTGAAAGTCACTATTTACTGCAAATGGTGGCATGAAGTTGAAAGGCACTAATTACTGCAATTGGTGGCATGAAGTTGAAAGGCATTACTTATTTCAAATGGTGGCTTGGGTGCTTTGGCTTGAAGTTGAAAGGCATTACTTACTGCAAATGGTGGGTTGGGTGCTTTGGCTTGAAGTTGAAAGTCACTACTTACTGCAAATGGTGGCTTGGGTGTTTTGCTTGAAGTTGAAAGGCACTATTTACTGCAAATGGTGGCTTGGGTGCTTTGGCTTGAAGTTGAAAGGCACTACCTATTGCAAATGGTGGCTTGGGTGCTTTGGCCTGAGGTTGAAAGGCACTTCTTAACGCAAATTGTGGCTTGGGTGCTTTGGCTTGAAGTTGAAAGGCATTACTGCCAATGGGGGCGTGGGTGCATTGGCTTGAAGTTGAAAGGCACTACTTACTGCAAATGGTGGCATGAGGTTGAAAGGCATTACTTACTGCAAATGGTGGCTTGGTTGCTTTGGCTTGAAGTTGAAAGGCACTACTTACTGCAAATGGTGGCTTGGGTGCTTTGGCTTGAAGTTGAAAGGCACTACTTACTGCAAATGGTGGCTTGGGTGCTTTGGCTTGAAGTTGAAAGGCACTACTTACTGCAAATGGTGGCTTGGGTGCTTTGGCTTGAAGTTGAAAGGCACTACTTACTGCAAATGGTGGCTTGGGTGCTTTGGCTTGAAGTTGAAAGGCACTACTTACTGCAAATTGTGGCTTGGGTGCTTTGGCTTGAAGTTGAAAGGCACTTCTTAATGCAAATGGTGGCTTGGGTGCTTTGGCTTGAGGTTGAAAGGCACTACTTACTGCAAATGGTGGCTTGGGTGCTTTGCTTGAATTTGAAAGGCACCACTTATTGCAAATGGTGGCTTGGGTGCTTTGGCTTGAAGTTGAAAGGCACTACTTACTGCAAATGGTGGCTTGGGTGATTTGGCTTGAAGTTGAAAGGCACTACTTACTGCAAATGGTGGCGTGGGTGCTTTGGCTTGAAGTTGAAAAGTCACTACTTACTTCCAATGTGGCTTGGGTGCTTGCTTGAAGTTGAAAGGCACTACTTACTGCAAAATGGTGGCTTGGGTGCTTTGGCTTGAAGTTGAAAGGCACTACTTACTGCAAATGGGGCAAATGAAGGTGAAAAGGCCCTACTTACATGCAAATGGGGCTTGGGTTGCGTTTGGCTTGAAGTTGAAAGGCACTACTTACTGCAAATGGTGGCTTGGGTGCTTTGGCTTGAAGTTGAAAGTCACTACTTACTGCAAATGGTGACTTGGGTGCTTTGCTTGAAGTTGAAAGGCACTACTTACTGCAAATGTTGGCTTGGGTGCTTTGGCTTGAAGTTGAAAGGCACTAATTACTGCAAATGGTGGCATGAAGATTAAAGGCACTATTTACTGCAAATGGTGGCTTGGGTGCTTTGGCCTGAAGTTAAAAGGCACTACTTACTGCAAAATAGTGGCTTGGGTGCTTTGGCTTGAAGTTGAAAGGCACTACTTACTGCAAATGGTGGCTTATGTGTTTTGGCTTGAAGTTGAAAGGCACTACTTACTGCAAATGGTGGCGTGGGTGCATTGGCTTGAAGTTGAAAGGCACTACTTACTGCAAATAGTGGCTTGGGTGCTTTGGCTTTAAGTTGAAAGACACTTCTTATTGCAAATGGTGGCTTGGGTGCTTTGGCTTGAAGTTGAAAGGCACTACTTACTGCAAATGGTGGCGTGGGTGCTTTGGCTTGAAGTTGAAAGGCACTACTTACTGCAAATGGTGGCTTGGGTGCTTTGGCTTGAATTTGGAAAGCACTACTTACTGCAAATGGTGGCTTGGGTGCTTTGTCTTGAAGTTAAAAGGCACTACTGCAAATGCACTTACTTCCTGTTTACACTCTATATTGATTTTAGATAAAACGCTACCACTTACGGCTGTGATTTTTGGCCATCTTACTCAGTCCCCCTCCGCTGAGCAGGTGCAGAGAATTCATCCCATCAATTAAAAATAAAAGTGTTATTAGTGTTTAAAAAATGTTGAGAATCTCTCTCCTGTCAATCACGCCATGAAAGCCACACCTTTTCCGGTGGGAGGGGGAGGGGTTATAAAACCCGGAAGTGTGAGGGTGGCTCAGTCTCTGGATGATGGGGGAGGGAGAGGTCACGACTCTGTCTGAACTGTGAATCAACTGAACACACTGAATGTCTACTGAACTGTGAGTTTGGTGTTTGTGCGGTTTTATGGTGGTTTCACCCTGCATGAAATGGTATGAAGCTGCATTTGAATTTGGTGGCCTTGCACAATGCTTGAAGTGGAATGAAACTGCACTTGAATTTGGCGGCCTTGCATCCTGCTTCTAGTGGTATGAAACTGCACTGAATTTGGTGGCCATGCACCCTGCTGAAAGTGGTATGAAACTGCACTTGAATTTGGTGGCCTTGGATCCAGCTTGAAGTGGTATGAAACTGCACTTGAATTTGGTGGCCTTGGATCCAGCTTGAAGTGGTATGAAACTGCACTTGAATTCCGTGGCCTTGCACCCTGCTTGAAGTGGTTGGAAACTGCACTTGAATTTGGTGGCCTTGCACCCTGCTCATAGTGGTATGAAACTGTACTTGAATTTGGTGGCCTTGCACCCTGCTTGAAATGGTAGGAACATAGATTTGAATTTGTTGGCCTTGCACCCTGCTTGAAATGGAATTTCAAGGAATAGTCATGAGTCAACTGCCAGCCCACCCGCCGTGAGTGAGCTGCCAGCAGATCAGGCTTGAGGGACTGAGCTGCCACCCCAAGAACCCCTACCAGCACTACAGAAAGCCCGCCCACTGGCCACCAATATTGGAATTGGTGGAGAGGTGGAATATTAAGTCGGGGGACCAGCCCTCCCGTGTGAACATGGGACCCAACGGGTCCCACCTAATCTAATATAGTATATTAGTAAGACCATATCAGTACAAAACCGTTATGAGTTGGTAGATTAATTGGCCGCTGTAAATTACCTTAGTGCTTGGGGGAATAATGAAGAATATAACGATATTAGAGTAAAAGGAATACTTGATGGTCAGCACATATTCAGTGGGCCAAAGGGCCTAATTTCATAGTTATAAGACTCTATGGCTCTAACAGGTCATTTTGCATTTGCATTGTCACTTAATATCCAGGGAAATGAGTTAAACTCTCTCCTTTTGATTCTGGTTATTCAATAACATAGTTTTGCATGTATGTTATTTCTTACTTATTAATTGAAGTCTAAATGCTTTATCAGCCATTTATGGATAATTTTGTTATCTCAAAAATTACATTAGTGATTGAAGATTTTTGTCTTTGATTCCCACTGATTGCATTTTATTGTGGCTCCTCAAGGCTCAATCAAATGCTGCCTTAATTACGGGTGGTAATTTTCAACTTATCTATAATTCAGCCAATGTAATTAATATTTAGGCCAAAGTCATGATAAAGTTTGGAATTCGGTACCAGAGTACATAAGATGCAATCTTTGTCAAAAACTGTTTTATAAATACATCTATGACATATAGGTTTTGAGAAATTGAATGACATGGAATAGATTTGTTCGTTTAAATGCCATAGATTTTGTCGACAATCTCCTGGGAGGTGACTAAGCCTAAACTGTTTGGTCACATTCCAGGAACAACACATGGCAACATCTGAAATCTTGCTGCTTTTTATTAATTTCTATATGTTATGACATGAAAACCTGATTGGATGACTTTTATTTTACCCTTGCTGCATATAAACCTTTTATAGAAAGTAAAACTTGTAATCCTAGCTGTTAACCAAATAAATACACGATAAGATGTTTTGGTGCTATTTGACCTCTTATGTACTCAACAGTTAACCATATAACCATATAACCATATACCAATTACAGCACGGAAACAGGCCATCTCATAGATACATAGATACATAGAAAATAGGTGCAGGAGTAGGCCATTCGGCCCTTTGAGCCATTCAATATGATCATGGCTGATCATCCAACTCAGTATCCCGCACCTGCCTTCTCTCCATACCCCCTGATCCCTTTAGCCACAAGGGCCACATCTAACTCCCTCTTAAACATAGCCATTGAACTGGCCTCAACACTCTCTGTGTGAAAAATATTTTTCTCATCTCGGTCTTAAAGGATTTCCCCTCTATCCTTAAGCTGTGACCTCTTGTCCTGGACTTCCCCAAAATCGGGAACAATCTCGTCCCTTCTAGTCCGTGCCGAACACTTATTCTCCCCTAGTCCCATCTACCTGCACTCAGACCATAACCCTCCATTCCTTTCCCGTCCATATACCTATCCAATTTATTTTTAATTGATAAAATCGAACCTGCCTCCACCACTTCCACCGGAAGCTGATTCCACACAGCCACCACTCTCTGAGTAAAGAAGTTCCCCTTCATGTTACCCCTAAACTTCTCCCTTAATTCTCAAATCATGTCCTCTTGTTTGAATCTTCCCAAATCTCAATGGAAAAAGCTTATCCACGTCAACTCTGTCTATCCCTCTCATCATTTTAAAGACCTCTATCAAGTCCCCCCTTAACCTTCTGCGCTCCAAAGAATAAAGACCTAACTTGTTCAAACTCTCTCTGTAACTTAGTTGCTGAAACCCAGGCAACATTCTGGTAAATCTCCTCTGTACTCTCTCTATTTTGTTGACATCTTTCCTATAATTTGGCGACCAAAATTGTACACCATACTCCAGAATTGGCCTCACCAATGCCTCGTACAATTTTAACATTACATCCCAACTTCTATACTCAATGCTCTGATTTATAAATGCCAGCACACCAAAAGCTTTCGTTACCACCCTATCTACATGAGATTCCACCTTCAGGGAACTATGCACAGTTATTCCTAGATCCCTCTGTTCAACTGCATTCCTCAATTCGCTACCATTTACCATGTACGTCCTATTTTGATTTGTCCTGCCAAGATGTAGCACCTCACACTGATCAGCATTAAACTCCATCTGCCATCTTTCAGCCCACTCTTCCAAATGGCCTAAATCTCTCTGTAGACTTTGAAAACCTACTTCATTATCCACAACACCACCTATCTTAGTATCATCTGCATACTTACTAATCCAATTTACCACACCATCATCCAGATCATTGATGTATATGACAAACAACAGTGGACCCAACACAGATCCCTGAGGCACCCCACTAGTCACCGGCCTCCAACCTGACAAACAGCCATCCACCTTTACTCTCTGGCATCTCCCATTCAGCCACTGTTGAATCCATCTTGCTACTCCACCATTAATACGCAACAATTGAACCTTCTTAAACAACCTTCCATGTGGAACCTTGTTAAAGGCCTTACTGAAGTCCATATAGACAACATCCACTGCTTTACCCTCATCAATTTCCCTAGTAACCTCTTCAAAAATTCAAGAAGCTTAGTCAAACTTGACCTTCCAGGCACAAATCCATGTTGACTGTTCCTAATCAGACCTTGTTTATCCAGATGCTTATATATATTATCTCTTAGTATCCTTTCCATTAATTTGCCCACCACTGACGTCAAACTAACAGGTCTATAATTGCTAGGTTTACTCTTAGAACTCTTTTTAAACAATAGAACAACATGCGCAGTATGCCAATCCTCCGGCACCATTCCCGTTTCTAATGACACTTGAAATATTTCTGTCATAGCCCCTGCTATTTCTATACTAACTTCCCTCAATGTCCTAGGGAATATCCTGTCAGGGCCTGAAGACTTATGCACTTTTATATTTTTCAAAAGTATCAGTACTTCCTCTTCTTTGAATCTCATAGTATCCATACCTACTCTACTTGTTTCCCTTACCTCACATAATCAATATCATTCTCCTTGGTGAATAGCGAAGAAAATAAATTATTCAATATCTCCCCCATCTCTTTTGGCTTTGCAGTTGGCTGTCCACTCTGACTCTCTAATGGACCAATGTTATCCCTCATTATCCTTTTGCTATTAATATAGCTGTAGAAATCATTTGGATTTACTTTCACCTTACTTGCCAAAGCAACCTCATATCTTCTTTTAGCTTTTCTAATTTCTTTCTTAAGATTCTTTTTACGTTCTTTATACTCCTCAAGCTCCTCATTTACTCCATGCTGCCTATAATTATTGTAGATCTCTCTCTTTTTCCGAACCAAGTGTCTAATTTCCCTTGAAAACCATGGCTCTTTCCAATTATTATTATTTCCTTTCAACCGAACAGGGACATAAAGATTCTGTACTCTTAAAATGTCACCTTTAAATGTCCTCCATTTCTCTTCTACATCCTTCCCATAAAACAAAATGTCCCAATTCACTCATTTTAAATCCTTTCGCATCTCCTCAAAGTTATCCTTTCTCCAATCAAAAAACTCAACCCTTAGTCCAGTTCTGACCTTCTCCATAATTATATTAAAACTAATGGTATTGTTTATTTTATTTCATTGATAATAATCAATATCCACTTCCAAAGTCAGCGGCAATGAATAAATCTTATTAGAACTACAACAAACTGATTTTTCTCACCATTAAGTTTTCTTGAAACAGGTGGGTATGTCAGAACAGAGTGGGGAGAGATTAAAGATGCCTGTGAACATTCCTGCTGGTTGGTCCACACAGTTCTTAAGGACACAGCCAGGGACTCCAACTGGACCAGTTGCATTCCATGGGTTGAGCCCCAGGAAGGCTGATCTTATTTCTGCAATAGTGACTGTGAGAACAGGCACACACAAATCTGTTGGTTTGTACGTCTTCAAGTGCACATCTAATATCTTACATTATGTCTATAGCCTTAGATTTTAATATAGAATCCAGCTATTCTTCTAATTTTAATAATGGCCACTCGTTCGCACTTGGAATCTGGTGATCATAATAAGAATATCATGCAAATAGTATAAAACTAGTAAAACTATTGAGTAACTTTCTAACATTCAATAATGGAAAACCTTTAAATCTGGACATTGAATGGAAGTAAAGAATATATACTTGCAATGGAAAATGACAGTGTCACAGCAAGCATGGCTTAAGCAAATCAAAGTAATCTTAGTAAATTGATCCTTCTATAACCTTCAATGGTACTTAAAGTAGAGAACATGTTTTGATTGTTTCTATAGCTTTCCCACTGTGTATTCTCACCCCTGGTCATTCTGGTAAGCAATTAAGAGGTATGGAGGAATCAAATAAATTACACAGTTCTCTAGTGATATATTTTTTCTAATGTTCCCTGTTGTTTCCATTTATGAAAAGTACAATTTTGGGGTGTTTTATGTCTCAAGATCTTTTGTTTCTCTTGATAGAAATGTATCTTTGATCCAGCGTGTTCCCAGCTAATGCTTGTAGTGGAAGGATTGCCTTTCATTGATCATTTTTGTGCTGAACAAAGACGTGTTAAGGGTTTCTCTATGTAGCAATCATCAGATGTGTTTGTTCCAAAATGGTTCACGATTTTGTATTAGTACACATCAACTACAAAAGCAAACTTCCCCAACTTAACTCATTTTACTTTTGGCTTTGTGGTGCAAGTTTAGCATGACATGAAGAACTTTTCATTTAACTTTACCCAATTTATTTTCACTCAGGATTTCACTGCTATAATATGTGCAATGCAGACATGGATCATTACCATTTGACATTAAATACAAGTGAGGTGCCGGAAGACTGGAGTGTGGCAAATCTTGTGCCTTTATTCAAGAAAGGCTGCAGGGAAACAGCTGGGAACTACAGGTTAGTGAACTTAACATCTGTGGTCAGAAAGCTACTGGAGAGTATTCTGGGGGATAGAATATACATGCATATAGATGGACAAGGGCTGTTTAGGGATAGTTAGCAAAGTTTGATACATGGGAGGTAGCGTTTCACATACCTAATTGAGATTTTTGAAAATGTGACCAAAAAGGTTGATGAAGGCAGAGTTTTAAACATTGTATGTATGGATTTCAGCAAGGCAGTTGGCAAGCTTCCATATGGTAGACTGCTCTGGAAGATTAGATCCAATGGGATCCAAGGAGAGATAGCTGAATGGATAGAAAGCTTCATGGAAGGAGGAAGAGGGTGATGGTGGATCATTGCTTTTTGGACGAGGCCTGTGACTACTGGCGTGCCTCAGGATTCGGTGCCGGGTCCAATGCTGTTTGTAATCTATATTAATGATTTGGATGAGAACATACATGACATGATTGGCAAGTTTGCAAAATGACACAAAAGTGGGTGGTATTAGAGAGAGTGAAGATGGTGGGCTGAGGAATGGTTGATGGAATTTAATGCAGAGAAAGGTATGGTGTTGCATTTTGGGAAGTCTAACATGGGAAGGACCTGCACAGTGAATGGTAGGGTTCTGGGGAGTGTTGTAGAGCAGAGAGATCTAGGAATGCAGGTACATAGTTTGTTGAAAGTGGCATCACAGGCAGATAGGGTGGTCAAAAAGGCTTTTGGCACATTGGCCTTCATCAGGCAGAGTATTAAGTATAGAAGTTGGGAGGTCATGTTGCGGTTATATAAGACGTTGGTGAGGCTGATTTTGAGTAATGTGTTTAGTTGCGTGCACCATGTTATAGGAACAATGTTGTCAAGCTGGAAAGGGTTAAAATATGATTTACGAGAATGATGCAAGGACTTGAATACCTGAGCTAAAGGGAGAGGTTGTGCAGGCTCGGACTTTGTTCCTTGGAGTGTAGAAGGATGAGGGGTGATCCTATAGAGATGTATAAAATCATGAGTGAAATAGATTGGATAGATGCACAGAGTCTCTTGCCCAGAGTAGGAGAATCGAGAACCTGGGTGGGGTGGGGGGGGGGGGGGAGATTTAATTGGAACCAGAAGGGCAAAGAACCAGGTTGCAAAACTTGAATCAGTATTTCTGAAAGGTCCTGTCAAGTCTGCAGCGTAGGTTGTTATACATCTGAATTGAGAATATTTCCTGGAACAACAAAAATATATTTTGATAAAGAAATATTATCACAGGGTAAATGTATTTAAATACCCATATTCAACTATCTATATAATTAATTTGCAGAAATGTGAATAATGTTGTGCGAATACTCTTCCTTCCATTTTAACTTTATTAATCATGTCTAAACGGCAGTAAACGTGTCCAAAGAAGGCCTGTACACTGTTTCAGCTCAATTTCCATTGTCAAGTGGTTTTAGGGGTGAATTTCTGCTTCCTACCTGTCAATTGAGCACATTTATACAACTTACAGTGAAGGCCAGTGGTTCTGTGGCCTGTGATTTCTGGGGCTTGCATTGCTAATACCGTATATATAATTTGCACAGAGATTTATAAGGTGCAGCAGCTGGTAGGATCAGCAGACTAAGGCTGAAAGGAGGAGTTCAGGGTACATAAGAGTCTGGAGACTTGCAATGCAGATTTGTGCAGATGTAAAATGCTTTTTATAGTCCCTGTTTTTTATTCGTTTTGTTGACCGACCTGGACCTTGATTTCCACGGGGAGTCTGCTCACAGAAAACAAAATTAAGTAGGTTAAGAATATTTTATCAGGAATGCGTCATTTGAATAAAATAATGAAGCATTCTGGCCACCTGACAATTGGCCAGATTGTCTTTCTGGCCAACGGGTAGAGTGTACATCTGGCAATAGGCCCAGCATGAACGATAGAACACTCAGTGGGCAGACATCAGGTGGAGTTGTCAAAGTTTAAGAGTTGGATAGCCATGGGAGATGCAAGGGATTTCTTGTCAATCCCAGAGGCACATTCCAATTCATCCAAACAAATAAAATATTCTGGTTCAGGATGCATCTCCTAATCGGATGCCTGTTCTGAACTTATACTACCAACTACTGCACGCTTAGACGGAAAAGGGACTTGCATTATTTTAATTGTCTTTCTCCAAGCAAGAATAATAATAATAATTATCTATCATTGTGTTTAATTGTCTGTAGAACAATGAGAAGCTGCATAAACAGCAGCAAAAAGAGAAAACAACATATAATGATAAAACAGGTGGCATGTTATCAAAGAGAATCATTTAAAAAACTACATCCAAATTAATGCGAAAGTTGGAAAAATAGAGAATAATCTGTATCCATTTGTTGTCCTTAGCAGCAAGTAGGAGCGATTCAATTATATTGTAAATTAAATTAGAAAAATGCAGATATATCGAACATTATTTTGTAGGAGTGTCTTCATTAGCAGAAGGAGATGTTACTGAAGATGTTCTTGGGACACTAATATACAATTACAAACTGGGATGTGTTAAGATTAGCACAACAGTAATGAAAAAATGACACAAATGTGCATCAGGACCAGATGGTTTCCATCTCAAGCCTTTTCAGGAAATAGATGAAAATATTTTAGTTACCCAAAACAATAAACTTCCAAAGTTCTCACTATTTGTGGTAAATGAATTATTGGAGTCTATAATTAAAGCTAGGGTTACGCCACACTAAATCTTTTGCTTCTCTTCTGGCTCGGCGAACAATCCTGCTCAGGTGGACGGAACCTACCCTGCCCACTCATACTCAATGGCTGACAGATATTATGTCCTGCCTAAAGCTCGAGAAAATCAGGTACGCACTTCAACATTCAAATGGAAGGTTTCAGAAAGCGTGGGAACCTTTTTTAAATGCATTCCAGATTTTATAAATGCTTGATCATCAAGCACAGTTTAACAGCTTAACAGTCTACCTATTCATTTATCGTGGATTATTGTTGTGATAGGCTGATATTTGCATATGCTCACTAGCAGTGACTGGGGAGGGGTTATTTTTTGTTATTTTATTTTTATTTTATTGTTGTTGTCTTGATATTTGTTAGCATAAGTTGTTTTTTATTTATTCTTTTTGTACACTCTGTCTGTAACAAATAGACAACTTTGCACTTTGTTATTTCCTGAAAACTAAATAAAAAAGATTTTGATTTTAAAAAAAAGCTTGGGTTACTGAATACCCTGAACATTTTCAGTTGATCAGAGAACATCAATATGGATTTATAAAGCATAGGCCATGCTGACAACCTTAAATGAATTTGAAGAGCTGAATACAGCAGTGGACAGCATGGAGAATAGATGTATGCAGAAATAATGCAGAAAGTGCAGAAACAAAGATGAACCTAAATCAGTAGACTGGATACAGAATACGGCATCAACAGACTTGCAACACTGCTTACAGAGAAATTGAGAAGCAAGTGACCGTCGAAAAATGTCAATGGACAGCAATAGGCAGCAGTTTGGGATGTCTGTGATAAATATATCAAACGTCATTATATCTACTTTATAAAAAGTCTCTACTCTGTAAAAAGAGGGGCTAATAAGATTGAATAAGGTTGTCTCAAAGGGCAGAACTTTACAATAAATAAAAGTGACATAAATACACCTAATTGTCCAATTTGAATCAACCCTCTTGTAAAAAGAAGAAATAAGTGCAATGGTTATATCTAGTTAACTTTTTTAAAAACGTTTCTAAGTGTATTTTAAATATTTTAGTACTTTTATATTTTTAATATTTTTATAGATATTGTGATTTATGTTTAATAATTTGAATGTTTTTCAATTTCAAGTACATTTAGAAAATTCAATATTCTTTGTCAACTTTGCTTGCAATGGTTGCTTTCTCAGTTGCCAAAGCGTTTTTCAGCTGCTTTGTGCGTGGGCCTTTCTATGACCTGTCCATCCATAGGCATCATCTCATGGAGGATGCTGACAGCATGCAGGGTTTGGCATTTAATATTGGTGAAGCATCAATCAGCAAAGGAGACCCACCAAAGATAATCCTGTGCTTTTTTTATTTGTTAGCTACTTGTGTTGACAGCAAGCTTTGCCTTCTGTATCTTTGTATGGCCATCAAATCCCCCTCTTTGTGGTAGAATCTTGCATATGTCTTCTTTTGGGTGGAAGGAGGTTGATTCAAATAGGACAATTAGATGTATGTATGCCACTTTCATTTATTGTAGAATTCTGCCATTTGAGTCAACCTTACCCAATCATATTCAGAGGGGGGTGTTAATGCTTTTAGCAGTCATTAAATAATTCTCCATCTGTGAGTGTGAAATATTTTCACATTATATGGTCAATATTAATTCGAATATCAAGTCAAACAAACCTGTGGATGCTAATTTGAATCCAAGGTTGGGCATCCTGCAGCTAGTGATTCACTTGATAACTCACCAAAGCCTTTCCACCAGCTATATACAAAACACAGGTCGATAATATGGTGGGAAATTTACCATGCCTGAATCTGTGCAACTCCAAAACCACCCAAGAGGATTTACACCAACCAGAGCATAGCAGCCAGTTGATTGATATCCTATCCACAACCCTAAATAACCTTTCCCTCTACTGGCTGCTTTTCATTTATGAATGAGGATGTAACTAAGAAAATGGACAAGGGAGAACCAGTGGATTTAGTGTACCTGGACTTTCAGAAACCATTTGATAAGGTCCCACATAGGAGATTAGTGGGCAAAATTAGAGCACATGATATTGGGGGTAGGGACTGACATGGATAGAAAATTGGTTGGCAGACAGGAAACAAAGAGTAGGGATTAATGGGTCCCTTTCAGAATGGCAGGCAGTGACTAGTGGGGTACCGCAAGGTTCGGTGATGGGACCGCAGCAATCTACAATTTACATTAATGAGTTGGATGAAGGGATTAAAAAGTAACATTAGCAAATTTGCAGATGACACAAAGCTGGGTGGCAGTGTGCACTGTGAGGATGCACGGTGATTTGGACATGTTGGGTGAATGGGCAGATGCATGGCAGGTGCAGTTTAATGTGGATAAATGTGAGGTTATTCACTTTGGTGGCAAAAACAGGAAGGCAGATTATTATCTGAATGGTGTCAAATTGGGAAAAGGGGAAGTACAACGAGATCTAGGGATCCTTGTTCATCAGTCACTGAAAGTAAGCATGTGGGTACAGCAGGAAGTGAAGAATGCAAATGGCATATTGGTCTTCATAACAAGAGGAGTTGAGTATCTTATTGAAACATATAAGATTATTAAGGGTTTGAACACGCTAGAGGCAGGAAACATGTTTCCGATGTTGGGGGAGTCCAGAACCAGGGGCCACAGTTTAAGAATAAGCGGTAAGCCATTTATCGCGGAGATGAGGAAAAACATTTTCATTCAGAGGATTGTGAACCTGTGGATTCTCTGCCTCAGAAGGCAGTGGAGGCCAATTCTCTGGATGCTTTCAAGAGAGAGTTAGATAGAGCTCTTAAAGATAGCTGAGTCAGGGGATATGGGGAGAAGGCAGGAACGGAGTACTGATTGTGGATGATAGTCATGATCACGGTCAGGGGCGGAAAACCCGGGGGGGCCAGAGGGGACACGTCCCCCCCATGTTTTGAGAGGTGGGTGACATCCCCCCCAAGTTTTTGTGATCCCGATTTTAAAATCGCCGTTTTTAGCACTGGATTGAGCCTCCGAAGCCTCGCGCGTGTGTGTGAGTGTGCGTATGCGCGCGTGGCCACCAAAAAAATGTGTCCCCCGGCCCCTCCATGTTTTTATAGTGAGTTCCGTTCTTGATCACAGTGAATGGCGGTGTTGGATCGAAGGGCTGAATGGACTACTCCTGCACCTATTGTCTATTGTCTATTGTCAATTGATAACATTGCCTGTCTATTTTCTGAACTCCTGCTGCTTAACGCTATCAGATCTATAATATTCAGTCAGTTCCATGATCTTCAACAAATATAAATAACAACATTATAAATGATCTTATGCACACTCACAGTTGCCCTTTGGCAAAACAAGATGCCGACTATGACAAGACTGTACTCCAAGCATTTAGTTAGCTAACAGCTTTTGTCACGGGTTTAATGAAAGGGGTCAGGGAGCATCCTGGAGAACATGGATATACATTATGAATGTGCTTATTTTTTTATATGAACCTGAATGTACTTTTTTTTTATGCAGCATATATTTTGCAGTGGGTTCAGTTGTCAGAGGAATTGTGGGAAAAACTGCTTTGGAGCCCAGTTAAGAAATTTCCGAGAGTTCAGCCGCATAGGAGCAGTGAACTGCTTGCTGTAGCTCAAGTATAATTGATGATAGCTTTAATGCATATCCATTTGTCCATCAAATGTAGACCTGAACAGATCAAACCTAAGCATGATCAGATGGTGTACTTATTAGTTAAACAATTGTACTCTCAAATGGTTGATACTTAAATGAGAATCACAAAGATAATAGAAAAGTGATGTGAACATTTTCTGGCGCCTCCGATCTCAGGCTCCCTTTCATTAAATGTAGAAACAACAAATTGCAGATGCTGATATACAAAAAAAAAGGCACAAAGTACTGGATTAACGCAACGGGTGAGGCAGCATCTCTGGAGAATAAAGACAGGTGACGTTTTGAGTCGGGACCCTTCTTCAGAAGAGTCTGAAGAAGGTTCCCAACCCAAAACGTCACCTATTCATGTTCTCCTGGGATGCTGTCTGACCCCTTGTGTCTTTTCCTTTCATTAATCCTATTATAAAAGCTGGAATGAAACAAGTTTTGATCAGAAATGTTACCTAACTAAATGCTTGGAGCATATTCTTGTCATAGAAACAGAGAAACATAGAAAATAGGTGCAGGAGGAGGCCATTCAGCCCTTCGAGTAGCACCGCCATTCATTGTGATCATGGCTGATCGTCCCCAATCAATAACCCGTGCCTGCCTTCTCCCCATATCCCTTGATTCCACTAGCCCCTAGATCTCTATCAAACTTTCTCTTAAATCCATCTAATGATTTGTCCTCCACTGCCCTGCGATGCGAATAGGGCTGTTGAGCCAAAACCAAAAAGGCCAAAGTCAGGCAATGCCATTGTAGTGGGAGACTCCATTGTGAGAGGTACGGACAGGGTTTTCTGCGGCAACAGACGGGATTCGAGGATGGTGTGCTGCCTTCCTGGTGCCAGGATCCAGGATGTCATGGACAGAGTGCAGAAAATCCTCAAGGGCGAAGGTGAACAGCCAGAAGTGGTAGTACATGTCGGCACAAACGATGTCGGAAAGAAGGGGATGAATATTCTGCAGCGTGACTTTAGAGAGCTCGGAAAAATGCTGAAAAACAGGACTTCCAGGGTTGTTATCTCCGGTTTGCATCTAGTTCCTCGTGCTGGTGAGAGCAGGAACAGGGAGATACGGGACCTGAATGTGTGGCTGAGGAACTGGTGCACGGGGCAGGGATTTAGATTCTTAGATCACTGGGATCTGTTTTGGAGTAAGGGGGAACTGTACAAAAGGGACGGATTAGCATCTTAACAGGTGGGGGACCAGCATTCTGGCAGGCAGGTTTGCCACTGCTACACGGGTGGTTTTAAACTGAATATGGGGAGTGGGGTGTCGAATGGGATGGTTGAGGATGGAGGTAAAGGGAAAGGGTTTCTTAAATGTGTGAGTGTAGAGACAGAGGGGTGTAAAATGAGGGTAGAAGCAATAGGTAGCAAGGTGAAAAGTAAAAGTGGCAGGCAGACAAATCCAGGGCAAAAATCAAAAAGGGCCACTTTTCAACATAATTGTATAAGGGGTAAGAGTGTTGTAAAAACAAGCCTGAAGGCTTTGTGTCTCAATGCAAGGAGTATTCGTAATAAGGTGGATGAGTTGAATGTGCAGATAGCTATTAATGACTATGATATAGTTGGGATCACGGAGACATGGCTCCAGGGTGACCAAGGCTGGGAGCTGAACATCCAGGGATATTCAATATTCAGGAGGGATAGACAGAAAGGGAAAGGAGGTGGGGTAGCGTTGCTGGTTAGAGAGCAGATTAACACAATAGAAAGGAAGGACATTAGCTTGGAGGATGTGGAATCGATATGGGTAGAGCTGCAAAACACTAAGGGGCAGAAAACGCTAGTGGGAGTTGTGTACAGGCCACCTAACAGTAGTAGTGGAGTTGGGGATGGCATCAAACAGGAAATTAGAAATGCGTGCAACAAAGGTAAAACAGTTATAATGGGTGACTTCAATCTACATATAGATTGGGTGAATCAAATTGGCAAGGGTGCTGAGGAAGAGGATTTCTTGGAATGTATGCGGGATAGTTTTCTTAACCAACATGTAGAGGAACCAACGAGAGAGCAGGCTATTCTAGATTGGGTATTGAGTAATGAGGAAGGGTTAGTTAGCAGTCTTGTTGTGCGTGGCCCCTTGGGCAAGAGTGACCATAATATGGTTGAGTTCTTCATTAGGATGGAGAGTGACATTGTTAATTCAGAAACAAGGGTCCTGAACTTAAAGAAAGGTAACTTTGAGGGTATGAGACGTGAATTGGCCAAGATAGACGGGCAATTGATTCTTAATGGGTTGACGGTGGATATGCAATGGAAGGCATTTAAAGACTGCATGGATGAACTACAACAATTGTTCATCCCAGTTTGGCAAAAAAATAAATCAGGGAAGGTAGTGCATCCGTGGATAACAAAGGAAATCAGGGATAGTATCAAAACAAAAGATGAAGCCTACAAATTAGCCAGAAAAAGCAGCCTACCAGAGGACTGGGAGAAATTCAGAGTCCAGCAGAGGAGGACAAAGGGCTTAATTAGGAAAGGGAAAATAGATTATGAAAGAAAACTGGCAGGGAACATAAAAACTGACTGCAAAAGCTTTTATAGATATGTGAAGAGAAAAAGATTAGTTAAAACAAATATAGGTCCCTTGCAGTCAGAAACAGGTGAATTGATCATGGGGAACAAGGACATGGCAGAACTATTGAATAACTACTTTGGTTCTGTCTTCACTAAGGAAGACATAAATAATCTGCCGGAAATAGCAGGGGACCGGGGGTCAAATGAGATGGAGGAACTGAGTGAAATCCAGGTTAGCCGGGAAGTGGTGTTAGGTAAATTGAATGGATTAAAGGCCGATAAATCCCCAGGGCCAGATAGGCTACATCCCAGAGTACTTAAGGAAGTAGCCCCAGAAATAGTGGATGCATTAGTGATAATTTTTCAAAACTCTTTAGATTCTGGAGTAGTTCCTGAGGATTGGAGGGTAGCTAATGTAACCCCACTGTTTAAAAAGGGAGGGAGAGAGAAAACGGGGAATTACAGACCAGTTAGTCTAACGTCGGTAGTGGGGTAACTGCTAGATCAGTTATTAAAGATGGGATAGCAGCACATATGGAAAGTGGTGAAATCATTAGACAAAGTCAGCATGGATTTATGAAAGGTAAATCATGTCTGACGAATCTTATAGAATTTTTCGAGGATGTAACTAGTAGAGTGGATAAGGGAGAACCAGTGGATGTGTTATATCTGGACTTTCAGAAGGCTTTCGACAAGGTCCCACATAAGAGATTAGTATACAAACTTAAAGCACACGGTATTGGGGGTTCAGTATTGATGTGGATAGAGAACTGGCTGGCAGACAGGAAGCAAAGAGTAGGAGTAAACGGGTCCTTTTCACAATGGCAGGCAGTGACTAGTGGGGTACCGCAAGGCTCAGTGCTGGGACCCCAGCTATTTACGATATATATTAATGATTTGGACGAGGGAATTGAATGCAACATCTCCAAGTTTGCGGATGACACGAAGCTGGGGGGCAGTGTTAGCTGTGTGGAGGATGCTAGGAGGCTGCAAGGTGACTTGGATAGGCTGGGTGAGTGAGCAAATGCATGGCAGATGCAATATAATGTGGATAAATGTAAGGTTATCCAATTTGGTGGCAAAAACAGGAAAGTAGACTATTATCTGAATGGTGGCCGATTACGAAAGGGGGAGATGCAACGAGACCTGGGTGTCATGGTACACCAGTCATTAAAAGTAGGCATGCAGGTGCAGCAGGCAGTGAAGAAGGCGAATGGTATGTTAGCATTCATAGCAAAAGGATTTGATATAGGAGCAGGGAGGTTCTACTGCAGTTGTACAGGGTCTTGGTGAGACCACACCTGGAGTATTGCGTACAGTTTTGGTCTCCAAATCTGAGGAAAGACATGCTTGCCATAGAGGGAGTACAGAGAAGGTTCACCAGACTGATTCCTGGGATGTCAGGACTTTCATATTAAGAAAGATTGGATAGACTCGGTTTGTACTCGCTAGAATTTAGAAAATTGAGGGGGGATCTTATAGAAACTTACAAAATTCTTAAGGGGTTGGACAGGCTAGATGCAGGAAGATTGTTCCCGATGTTAGGGAAGTCCAGAACAAGGGGTCACAGTTTAAGGATAAGGGGGAAATCTTTTAGGACCGAGATGAGGAAAACATTTTTCATACAGAGTGTGGTGAATCTCTGGAATTCTCTGCCACAGAAGGTAGTTGAGGCCAGTTCATTGGCTATATTTAAGAGGGAGTTAGATGTGGCCCTTGTGGCTAAAGGGATCAGGGGGTATGGAGAGAAGGCAGGTACAGGATACTGAGTTGGATGATCAGCCATGATCATATTGAATGGCGATGTTTCTATGCCCTCTGTGGCAGGGAATTCCACAAATTCACAACTCTCTGAGTGAAAACTTTTTTTCTCACCTCAGCTTAAATGGCCTCCCCTTTATTCTAAGACTGTGGCCCCTGGTTCTGGACTCGCCCTACATTGGGAAGCTTTTTTCCTGCATCTAGCTTGTCTAGTCCTTTTATAATTTTATATGTTTCGATAAGATCCCCCCTCATCCATATCTAGCACCCTCTTTTGCCAAAGGGACAAGCACAAGTCTTCATGGTAATGTATACAATCCAGGCAGTCTGTTAGGTTACATCATCATTCAAGTCAAGAGCCAAAAGAACGTGCAACATGTCTGTACTGATGATTGTTGAATTCATCACAGCCCATTTAGCTCCCTTATATCTCCATCAACCAGGTTCCAAAATATAATTTCAATTTCTGCAAAAAATGAATCTTGAAACTCTTGAGGATTCTTCTCTGAGAATTGATACTGTTGTGTGTGCGCTTGCGTGTGTGCGCTTGCTTGTAGGTGTTTGGCAAAAAGTAGATTAATCTTCGTCGGCAAGTTGAGCCAAAGGGCCTGTTTCTGCGCTTTATTACACTATGATGTGCCAGTGCATGGATTTGATTTGGTTTGCTTTCTAATTATTGTCACATGTGCCAACATACCTTGAAAAACTTTATTTCTATGCTATCTTGGCAAATTATACCATACAGGTCCATCAAGGTAGTGCAATAGAGAGAAAAAAAACAGAATGCAGAATATTGTTTTACAGCAACAGAGAAAGTACAAGTGGTGCAACAAGGTAGGTTGGAAAATCAAGCATTCATCCTTACCATTTGGAAGGATCATTCAAAAATCTGATGACAGCGGGGAAGAAGCTACTCTTGAATCTGGTGGTATATGCTTTTAAGCTTTTGTATCTCTTGCCTGAGAGGAGAGAAGAGTAAGTGAATGGGCTGTGAGTGGATTATGTTGCTTGCTTTCCCAAGGCAGCAAGAAATGTAGTGCTGTTTTCCTGGTGTAGTGGGCAGTGTTTACAACTCACTGTAATTTCTTGTCATCTTGGGAAGAACAGTCTATATCAAGCTATACTGCATCTGGATAGGAAGCTTTCTATGTGTATCTGTACAAACTGGTGGGAGTCCATAGGGAAATATCAAATTTCCTAAGGCTTCTGAGGAAGTAGACGCATAGGTTAGTTTAGTTTCAAGACACAGCATGGAAGCAGGCCGTTCGGCCCACCAAGACCATACCAACTATCAATCTCTCATTCACACTACTTTTTCCCCCCCACTTTCTCATCCACTCCCTACACATTAGGAGACATTTACAGAGGCTAATTAACATACAAACTCACACATCTTTAAGATGTGGGAGGAAACTGGAGCACCCAAAGGAAACCCATGTGTTCACAGGTAGAACTTGCAGACTCCACACAGTACCCAATGTCAGGATCAGCTGTGCCATTGTGCTGCGTTAATGTGGTTGTACCAGAATAAATTGTTGGTGTTCGACCAGGGCAGGATAATAATTTGCACCTTGGAACTTGATGCTGTCGACCATCTCTGCTTCAGCACCATCGATACAAATAGGGCTATGTACTCTATTCTCTTTATGAAGTCACTGACCAGCTCCTTAATTTAGCTGACATTGCATATTAATTGCATATGACATTAACATATAGAAACATAGAAACATAGAAAATAGGTGCAGGAGTAGGCCATTCGGCCCTTCGAGCCTGCACCGCCATTCAATATGATCATGGATGATCATCCAACTCGGTATCCTGTACCTGCCTTCTCTCCATACCCCCTGATCCCTTTAGCCACAAGGGCCACATCTAACTCCCTCTTAAATATAGCCAATGAACTGGCCTCAACTACCTTCTGTGGCAGAGAGTTCCAGAGATTCACCACTCTCTGTGTGAAAAATGTTTTTCTCATCTCGGTCCTAAAGGATTTCCCCTTTATCCTTAAACTGTGACCCCTTGTCCTGGACTTCCCCAACATCGGGAACAATGTTCCTGCATCTAGCCTGTCCAACCCCCTAAGAATGTTGTAAGTTTCTATAAGATCCCGCCTCAATCTTCTAAATTCTAGCGAGTACAAGCCGAGTCTATCCAGTCTTTCTTCATATGAAAGTCCTGACATCCCAGGAATCATTCTGGTGAACCTTCTCTGTACTCCCTCTATGGCAAGAATGTCTTTCCTCAGATTTGGAGACCAAAACTGTGCACAGTACTCCAGGTGTTGTCTCACCAATACCCTGTACAACTGCAGTAGAACCTCCCTGCTCCTATACTCAAATCCTTTTGCTATGAATGCTAACATTCCATTCACTTTCTTCACTGCCTGCTGCACCTGCATGCCTACTTTTAATGACTGGTGTACCATGACACCCAAGTCTCGTTGCATCTCCCCTTTTCCTAATAGGCCACCATTTAGATAATAGTCTACTTTCCTGTTTTTGCCACCAAACCTCACATAACCTCACATTTATCCACATTATACTGCATCTGGCATGCATTTGCCCACTCACCCAGCTTATCCAAGTCACCTTGCAGCCTCCTAGCATCCTCCTCACAGCTAACACTGCCCCCCAGCTTCGTGTCATCCGCAAACTTGGAGATGTTGCATTCAATTCCCTCGTCCAAATCATTAATATATATTGTAAATATATATATATGAAGCTGGTTTGTTACAATTATATATTGTAAATATATAAATATATGAAGCTGGTTAGATTGCACTTTGTTCACTTTCTCATCTGATTCCATTAGTTCCTTCTGGAATTCTCATCTGATTCCATTAGTTCCTTCTGGAATTCAAATAACTTCACCATCTTCTTCCATAACTTGTTTCTTTCCTTCTAGATTTCATTTAGAAATGCAACTCGGGCCTTTTCGATGAGCTTAACATGTCTCTTCCGATATCTTGCACTCTCAGCCACCTTGCGGCTCATCTGGCTCACCTTCACCATCTTCCTCCATGGATTTAAACTTGTCTTGGCATAATCCCAGGACAACTTACTTACTAGTCAAAAGCTACAGATATAGATGTTTTGACAACATGCAACAAAGTCTCTCTATCTTCTTATTGTAATCTGTCTCGTCATTGTAAAGTATAATATGACTACAATGGAGTGATATGCAAACTTGTTGAAGGAGTTAGAACAGAAATTGGCCACCCAGTCAAGAGTGTAGGTAGTAAAGTAAGAGTTGAGAATTTAGCCATGTGGGGCACCGATGTTGTGAATTATCATGGAGCAAGTTTATTGCTCTTGCCTTTCCTTATCAATTGCAGTCTTAGAAAGTCAAGGATACTGCTATAGAGGGGCTTGATAAGTCCTAGGTCCAGGTGTTTGGAAATGCAATATTAGTGGTTGCAATATTAGTGTTGCCAGTAAAGAAGTAGTCAATAAATAGGAGTCTGACATAGATGACCTTGTTATCCAAATGTTCCAGGGATGTGCCATGGAGATGGCATTTGCCATGAACCTGTTGTAGTGGAAGGTGAATTGCAGTGTTTTGTGGTGTGAACTGTAGTGGACATCTGGGATGCTGGAGTTAACATGTGCCATAACCAACCTCTCGAAACACTTCATGGTGGATGTCAGAGCCACTGGACTGTAGTCATTATGGCACATTGTTTTTCTTTGGCACTGCGATTATAGTGATTCTCTTAAAGCAGATAGGAACCACAGAATGGAGTAGGGAGAGGTTATAGTCTAATACTCCTGCCAGCTGGTTCGCACAGATTCTGAGGAAATGGTAGGTCCAAGCCGGTCCGATCTGAGGTCTGCAATGGTAATTGTGGGTACATGTAAACATATGCTGGCATAGGAAGAATATTGAAACTCTGTGCACTTAACTTTAATTATAATTATTGAAACCGTGTTCTTGGAGCTACGAGCAGCAGCTCGTTGAGGCAATGTGCTGGATGTTAAGTGCATGGAGTAACTCCACCCAGGTAACCAACAATGACCCTTTTCCAGTCGCCAACATTCCTCCTCATCTTCAACTCCCCTGGATGGCCATCTACCCTCTCTGGTCCTTTTTATTTGAAATAAGCTGTCGGAAGAAGGGACCCGACCTGAAACATCACCCATTCTTTTTCTCCAGATATGCTCCCTGGTCCATTGAGTTACTCCAGCACTGTGTGTCCATCTATGATGCTTTCACTGTTTGCCATCAATAAATGTTATTGTGAGGAATTGTGTTGAGTATTTCTAATCATGCAATACTGGGTTATAAATTGAACATGAATTCAACTTAACATTACATGATAATCTTTTTCTCATTTTCAAATAAATTATATACCTTTGATGATGGGTATTTGGTAGTTTTTTTTACATTCTTTGTACACTTAAGACTTGAATGCAGATTTTTATCACTGAATAAAAACAGAAATGCAGTCAGCAAGGCAGGCTGAATATACTGTGCTGATTAAACTAGACTTACAGATCCAGTATGTGTACACTGTCAAAGCTCTTTTCTTAACAGCTAGCAGTATTTAGGACAACTATTATTCATCTTAAAGCATAAATTTCCTGACGCAGCTAATTTAAATGAAAAAAGTTGTTCGATTAACAAAATAGATTCTCATTAATTGGTAGGCAGTGATCTTCTGATGCCAATTATTTGATATTTGAGATTAAAAGAACAAAGATATCAACCAGCAGAAGCATTAAAATAAAATGTGTTGGAAGGAACTGCAGATGCTGGTTTAAACAGAAGATAGACACAACATGCTGGAATAACTCAGTGGGATTTAAAATGAAATCATAGTGTATTTTGGGAATCATATCTTTAAAATGGAAACCATACTGCAGGGAATGTTGAGGACTTTGTGATCTTGAGTATAGTGCAGGAGCGAGGGGTAACATTTTGGGAAATGGATGGAAGTGGATCCAACCTGCCAAGCTCCACATGTATAAACGATATTTAAATATATTAGAGTGATTTACAGGAAATCCTCTCGCTTGCTAGTGGATTTCCTGTAAACAGCCAAAAAAATTTTTAAATGAGTCCCAGTAGTGATTGAGTAGGGTCATGAGTGTTATAGAGAAATTAGAGTAACTACTCAATGTGTGTTTACCTGCAGTTAGGAAAATGGTTCAGCAGAGGAGATTTGCTGAAATGATCTTTTCTATACTTCGGATGCTTCATCGCATCAGAATGGGGTAAATTCTGACTGTTTGGGTTCTTCTTTTATGAGCAGCAAAATGATTATCCGAGGAGCAACAACAACAGCAGACTAGAGGCCACAGACTTTTTTTCTGAAAATCACTATCCTCCCAGTGCCAAAGAAAAGCCAGGTAGTGTATTTTATTTCAAAGTCACGTGAGTGACTACGTGAAGAGCCCACCAGTCCGCATGCGCGTCAATATGCGGACGCAATATGCGGATGCAGGTAAGTCAATTTTATTTCCAGCCGGCCGCTGCGGCAGCGGACCGGAGTAGCTGATGGAGGCCGCCGGGTTTTGAGCCACCATGGAGGCTCCATAAGGAGCTAGACATTTTTTTGCGGCTGCCGCCGTTGGAGCTCCGAACGGGAGCAGGCGGCCGAAATTGGAGGCCGCCGTGGGGCTCCATAGGAGCTGGGATGAGATATTGCCACTGCCGGCATTAGATCTCCAAACGGGAGCAGGCGGCCAGATTTGGAGGCCGCCGTGGGGCTCCATAGGAGCTAGGATTTCATAATTGCGGCTGCCGGCGCAGCCAGGTCAACGATCGCTGCAGAAAGTTTAGCAGCAGCCGGTGAGTTAAAAATAGCCACAGCCAGGAGCTACCGCACAGGTAAGCTCAGCTGCCGTAGCACCGAGCAATTTAAACATAGTTACTGCTAGCTGAGGGGCTCAGCTATGTTGCAGCAGCATATAATGTATGCTTTATTTTTGGGCGGCTATAAATAGAGTTGGCATTAATAGCGGTTGCCACTCGGTCACGTTTGTGACTATCATAGTAGATAGCATTCAAAGGTCATGTTCAATTCTTTGGCAATATAACGATGTATCTTATCATGCCAATAAAGTTTATATTGAAAATGATAATTACAAGACTAAGAGTCCTCTACAAGTCCAAGGAGCACTTTTTTACAGACCATGAAAAAGCACTGGAATATGCCAAAGAAGTCAGTAACATGACCACAGACGGAAGAATTTACATTACTCCTTAGGAGTCAAGCCAGATCTAAAAGGACCTTTAAAGTTCTTTTAAGAGCTTTAAGGACATTCGGAAACCGAAATGGACGGAGGACATTGGATAAAACCGTGATCTTTGTATTTTCGTTTATTAATCAATATTATTATCTGTATATTCATGCCTAACTATATATGTAACAACTAATACTTATTAAATATCTATATTACCACTAAAATTATTAACATTAACATTTCTCATAAAAATTTAATACTGTATATGATTGATAACAATGATTAATAATAAATAGTCTTCGATTAACGTAGAAATGAATTACATACTTATATTATATAGGAAGATATGCAAGAGGTAAATTAGATTACGTCATTAAAAAAGTTTAACGGTTTTTCTCTTTATTTTTCGATTTAAAATTAAATTTATAGATTTAGCGAAAAAATTAATATGATATGTGAGAATAATAACCTTGGGAATTTTTGCTGTTTTTGAACTTTTCTTCAGGGTTACGTGTTTATGTATGTATGCATATGGGTATATATGTATATATATGTATATATATATATATATGTGTATATATATATATGTGTGTATATTGTGTGTGTGTATGTATGGATATGTAAATAAGTTTGTTACTCCCAAAGAAGTTATTTGAATGTTAGAAATAATCTTTTTTTTTTTTTCTTCGGGCACGGAGCTGGAAATTTTTTTTTTTACAAAGGCTACGGAAGTCTTTAGAATTCTAGCCACGTTAGTGTGGCTATCACTAACTACACTAATTGTAGATGTAGTTCTTTTTCTTTCACCCTATACTAACCAACTCTATCACTTTTTTCACTTTAAATATTTTTATAATTTAATGTTTGAATGGAAAAATAAGATTAATACAAGGAGATGTGTTCGGAAGAGCGATGTATATGATTTTAAATTCATCTATTTGAGGTTCGGGAGCAGGGTCAGGTTCTATGTGTTGTACCTTCTGCTCGGTTATAGACCACCTTAGAAACAATATGCAAGATGTTAATATGATAAGAGGGGGTCAGGGAATAACATTTTGTAGTTGGAATGTCAAGGGAATTAATGAACCAATTAAGAGAGGTAAAGTTTTGGCACATCTAAATTTAATCAAAACAGATATAATATTTCTACAAGAAACACACCTTAAAAAGGAATCTCAACATAGACTTAAAGCTAAATGGATCGCTGAATCATATCATTCCTCCTTTTCCCATAAGTCCAGAGGAGTTGCAATACTAATTCGTAAAGGAATACCTTTTAAGAACTCTTCAACAATAGTGGATATTGATGGTAGATATATTATATTAGTTGGAGAGTTAAATGGAGAAAAAGTGATTCTTCTTAATGTTTATGGGCCTAATTTTGATAACCCCAAGTTTTTTAATAAAACATTTAATAAAATTCCTGAATTTACACAATATAAATTAATAATTGGAGGAGACTTCAATTGTACATTAGATCCATACTTAGACAGATCATCAAGGCAAAAAAAAGTAAAATCTCAATCAAGTGTATTTCTAAATTCATTTATTAATACCACTAATATTAAGGATGTCTGGAGAATAGAAAACCCAACGGGACGGGAATATTCATTTTATTCACCAGTACACAAAACATACTCAAGAATAGATTATTTTTTAGTTGACTCTACGTTTATCCCATTTATTTATAATTCAAAATACCATAACATTATAATCTCAGATCACGCACCTGTAACATTCATGATTAAATTAAATGGAATGTCTGAGAAACAAGCATATTGGAGATTTAACCCACAAATTTTGAACGAAAGATCATGCCAGGAATAAATTATTAAACAGATTCAAATATTTTTTGAGGTAAATGACAACCCTGACACACCTATTTCTCTTATGTGGGAAACGTTTAAAGCGTATGTTCGAGGTACATTAATTTCTGCTCAAGCATTTTATAATAAAGAGAACAGGATTAAGCAACAAACATTGGAAATTGAAATCAAGCAACTAGATATAGAAAATGCGAGAATGCCATCTACTTTAAAACATAATAAAATTGCGGTATTGAAATATAAATTAAATAAAATGTATTCAGAACAAGTAATAAAACTTTATCAAAAAACCAAACAACTACATTTTGAATTTGGAGACAAACCACAAAAATTATTAGCACGTCAATTACGAAAAATGGAAGGGGAAAAAACAATTCATAAAATTAGAACAGAGACAGGAGAATTATTAAAAATGCCCAAGGATATAAATGATAGATTTCTCCAATATTATCATAACCTTTATTCAACTAAAACCGTAGCACAATCAGAAGGAATAGCAGATTTTTTAATAAAATGTAATTTAAAAGGTTTAGATTCAAACGATAGAGAATTATTAGAAAGGGAGATTACGATAAAGGATATTGAGGAGTCTATTGGCTCTTTAAAAAATGGTAAAGCAGTAGGACCAGATGGTTTAGGTTCCGAATTTTATAAAATTTTTTATGATTTGCTTAGCCCACGTTTACAAAGACTGTATGAGTATATATATACTCAACAGAAACTTCCAGACACTTTAAATGAATCAATAATAACACTTATTCCTAAAGCTGATAAAGATCTGGAAGACCCGGGATCATACAGAGCAATTGCACTTTTAAATACAGATCAGAAAATTTAAACTAAAATACTAGCGCATAGATTAAGTACAGTGATGAATAAATTAATTGGCCAAACAGGCTTTATTCAGAAACGGTACTCATATTATAATCTAAGAAGATTATTTAATATTATATATTCCAAGAGAATTATTAATGAAGATCTAGCAATAATTTCACTTGACGCTGAAAAAGCATTTGATCAGGTCGAATGGCCTTACTTATTTTCGGTGATGGAAAATATGCAGCTAGGGGAGAAATTCTGTACATGGATAAAACTGTTATATACAAATCCCACGGCTAGAATATTTACAAACCAAAGGTTGTCACCTAAATTTAGCCTATCTAGAGGTTGTAGACAAGGATGCCCATTATCTCCATTATTATTTGCGCTTGCTATTGAGCCACTGGCAGAAAGAGTTAGGGGGCATCCGGAAATACATGGGTATAACACAAAGGACACAGTGAATAAAATTTCTCTATACGCAGATGATGTATTAATTTACATTACAAAACCAGAAATTAGTATTCCAAACTTATTAAAGCTAATAACCCAATTTGGTTCACTTTCAGGATACAGAATAAATTGGAATAAAAGTGAAATTATGCCAATAAGGGAACATAACAAACAGACAATACAACAATTTCCATTTAAAATAGTAAATGAAAAATTTTAATATCTAGGTATTTATGTAACAAAGATATATACATCATTATTTAAAGCAAATTTCCCCCCATTACTGAACAAACTACATAAGAATATTCAATACTGGAAAACACTTCCTATCTCAATGGTAGGCAAAATCAATGCCATAAAAATGATTTTTTTACCGCAAATATTATATCTTTTTCAGACAAATCCGATATATCTGGCAAAAAAACTTTTTTTTAAAATTGGACTCTATTGTTAATGATTTTATCTGGGATTATAAGAATCATAGGATAAACAAAAGACACTTGTGTAAATCAAAAATAAATGGAGGCTTGGTTTTACCCAATTTTTTGTTTTATTTCTGGGCAGTTAACATTAAAAATATGAATTTCTGGTTGGAAGAAATAGATCATCAACCAGACTGGTTAAAAATGGAAAAGGAAGATTGTTTACCTTTTGATATCGGTTCGATATTATTTGCTACGTCTAAATTAAACAAAAAAATTTATAGGGAAAACCCTATAATATTTAGTGCTATACGAATCTGGAAACAATTAAAAAAGACATTAAAATTAGATAATTTATCACTTTTTCTTCCAATTGTGAATAATCCTTTGTTTAAGCCTTCATGGTTGGACGGGGGTTTTACACAATGGAAGAATTATGGAATAAAAAATATGGGACAACTTTACAAGGAAGGCACTTTTCTGACATTTCAGGAATTGCAACAGACTTATGGACTTCGAGGAAATGATTATTTCAGATATCTTCAACTTAGAGATTATGTAAAATCGAACTCCCAAAATTTTCGAATTAGAAATTCAGAAATTCTTGATGAATGTTGGAACAAACATCCTAATACAGAAAAATTAATATCTTATATATACAATATCTTATTAGACAGTGACATTCCCTCGACGGACTTACACAGACAAACATGGGAAAAAGAATTAAATCAAGTAATAACGAAAGATACTTGGGAAGAAAGTTTGCAACACATACATCAGTGTTCACTAAACGCCAGACATTCTCTAATACAATTTAAAGTAATACATAGGTTACATTATTCAAAAACAAAACTACATAAAAATTTTCTACATATCTCACCTATATGTGATAAATGTCAACATTTAGAAGCTACATTATCTCATATGTTTGCAAACTGTATAAAAATTAAAAAATTCTGGGTAAATATTTTTAGTATAATATCTAAAGTAACCAGCACACAATTGGACCCAGATCCAAAATTAATAATACTCGGAATATTAGAATTAAATCAAACACTTAGAACAACACAAAGAAACTTTATTGATTATAGTTTAATAACAGGAAAAAAATTAATTCTAAAATTTTGGAAAGGACCTACGGCCCCCACAATCAAAATGTGGATTATAGAAATGACGGAGACCTTAAACGTGGAAAGAATCAGATTTTCCCTGTTGGACAAACAGGAATTATTCGTTGGAACATGGTCTCCTTTTATTGATTACTTAAAGGGTCAGAATGGTTCAGCACAGGAACCTGACTAGCACGCGGGCTAAAGAATGGATGAAATACTATACTCTGAAATGTACGAATATATCTCGAATGAAGTCTTTTTTATTTTAATAAATTTTTCCATTCTTCTTTAACTACCTTTTTTTTTTCTTTTTTTTTTTTTTTTTTCTTCTCTTTCTTTTCTTTCTTTACTTCATCTATCTCTTTAGTTCTATCTAGATTTAAAAAAAAGGCAAAAAGTATTGGAGACAATGTAATAATAATTGACAATATTATCAATTTAAAAATGTAAGACTGTAATGATGTAATTTGGTTATGTACCTATCTCCAATAAAAAATATTTTCAAAAAAAAAAAAAAAAAAAAAAAATGATAATTACAAAGGACAATCATTATCACATACACCAAATGGTGTAGTGAAATTGGACTTGCCATTGCAGTTCAGAGCTCCTGTCTTAGGAAGCCTTTTTTGAGCTGAGTCTATAAGACACCTGTGGGAGCTACACCTGGTTCAGAGTGGCGTCATGATAATTTCCGCTCACTAGAGGGGACTGTTGGAGATTCTTTTATAAGAGACTCCAACTATGTGGATATCGATAGAGCAGTCACATCTCTGATTTAATGGGGATATGCTTCTTTTAATCATATGAACGCAAGGTAGCAACACCTTGTGCAGGAATACTCCATTGGGGCTCCAGAAGGGAGCAAGGAGTCACTAGCAGGTGCAACCTGTCTGGTAAGTATAATAAATAATAATTTATACCGACAGAGCGCCGATCTGCACAGCTAGTCCCAATTCAGCTCATAGAGGGAGCAGCTTGGCATCCTAAGTCGGGGCAAAGTCAAAGCCAAGTCTGGGAGACAAGTCCTGTTGGACGATTTGTGTCAAGGGGATTCTGTCCCCACATCTATGACAGATGTGATTGGCCATTTTGTTTCAATTGGAACATCTGATGAATCAGATGGTGGCACAAAATATGTTCCGTGTTACGGAGGCATGCACAGGCAGTTCAAGTCGTACGCCTGTAGCAACTCCTGGTTCAGGGTTGCAATATATCTCCCACTTGGATGAAAGGAGTGTTGGAGATGGTGCAAAATAATATGCTCCATGTTACGGAGGCATGCACAGGCAGTTCAAGTCATACGCCTGTGACAACTCCTGGTTCAGGGTTGCAATATTCCTCTCACTCGGAAGAGTATCGGAGATGGTGGCACAAAATATGCTCCATGTTACGGAGGCATGCACAGGCAGTTCAAGTCATACGCCTGTGGCAACGCCTGGTTCAGGCTTGCACTATTTCTCCCAATCTACGGGATGGTCAGAGATGAGTATGGAGCTGACTCCGAACATGAGTATGTGCCTGTATCCCATGCTTTAATGCATGATGTACGAGAGTTGCATAAGGAAGAGCTGCCTGCTCTTGCCTTTCAAGTTGCTGTTCCCTCGGGGTCTGGCAATCCACTACAAGAGGAGTTGGCCAGCGGCATCAGCTATCTATCATCACACCAGCTGAAGAAATAGCAAGCATGACAGACAGGGTCTGAAGCTCCAACAAGCAAATCGACCTGGGTTCTGAGACGCTGGCAGGTAAGGTCTCTTTATTAACCTCCGTAAAACTCTGAGATGGAGCAGTTTATCCGCCCAGGTTTGGGTTTACTGGCAGCATGGGCTGTCTAGTGGGTTTTCACTGTCTCTGGGATAGGTCAGGTTGATGCAGAGACATTGGCAGGGTGCCTTGCATAGTAACCTCTGTAAGTTCCAAGTAGGAAGAGCTTGGTTACCCTGGTTCAGGGTAGACCATCATGGAACTGGCTGGCCATATGGGTCATATTGACAAGGGACGATCTGCCTCATCATCTGTGATTGAGGTTATCAGGCTGCTCAGTAGAATAAAGTAGTTGAAGTCTTTCTCAACACATGTTTAAATTTCTGCTCAGTTAGTAGGGTTGCCGGTTCATTGGAAACATCTTTGCCATCCTCTCTGGGATAGGTAGCTACCAGCAGGTAGCTGGTCTGGCATATAATATTTTTTATCTGACCTGCAGGTTCATGTTCTGAATCAACAATGTATTTATAATAATCCGTAAACTCCCAATACCAGTATTCCTGATTGAGTGGCGGGTCAAAGAGATTGTGTTGTGCACTCTGGCGACTCAGACAAGTGGTTTCTGTCAGAGGACTGCGAAGCATTTCCTGATTCAGGTTTGCATTATGTTAAATTGACAGGGAACTTGTATTCCCACATCAAGGGGAGCTATGTTTTCAGCTCTAGTCATAAGGTTCCGTCCGTATGGTCAATAGAGGAACGGTGGTTCCGAGTGGAATCAGTGACATCTCATCGGAGGATGAGTGGTCTGGCCAAGAACGAGAGGGGTATATTTCTGATACTTCTCAAGATTACAGAAACAGGGAGCATGCCGAATCAGGTTAGCATTTGGCTAATCTGATCATGTGTTTAGTTACCCAGTTTAAGATGGATGATTGGCTTTCAGCAACTTAACTGATTCAAAAAATCGATCTTGAAGATACATACTTTGCCATATCTATTCACATGAGGCACAGAATATCTGGTGCTTTGATAACATAGCCAGTGGTGGAAGCCAATGCTGCCCTATTCAGATCAAAGGGCATTGTGTCCGAGTTTTAGATAATATGCAAAATTTGCAGCTGATAATTCTTGGGGGTTATCAGTAGATACCTCTTGCGATATTAAGAATGAGGCAACATGAAATTTAATAGTACCAATTTTGCCTATTCATTCAGATCATGGTAAGGCGGCTGAAGCAACTCCTTTTTACTCGGTCACAAGTGATGGCTGGGGCAGCCAGTCTTCTCGGGCAGCTAGCTCTGCACGATTGTATGAGAAGTTTGTGAACAAAATATGTGAGTTACTTTTAAACGGAAGTAACAGAGGTTTGTGTGGCTTTCAGTTTGAGCCTAGAGAAGCGTTTATGTAATAGCGCAATTGACACTGCTTGTGCTGCTTTGTTATTCTCTATAGTACCATAAGTGGGACAATAAATGATTGGTTATTCATCTGCTATTCACAAACGTTATGCAGGGTGTCTTTTATATGACCACTCTAAAAGCCTACACTCATTGTAGTGTGCGATGTATATAAGTAAATTATTATGCAAATATTCTTCTACGGTATTCCTAATGGGATCAGTATTTTTAAGATGATTATGCTTTCAGCAACTGATCTCAGCACAAAGAACACAGTCTTTACTCAATCTCTGGCTCGGTCTCTGGGTCATAACTGACATTAGGGTAGCTTGTTATGGGAATGATCTCATAAGCAAAATGGGCATGATTGCGTACATTTGAAGTTGACAGCATACCCACCAGAGCAGAGATTGGGGAAGTCATTATGTATAAAAGTGCACTGAGCTTGCTAGTACCTATGAGATGAAAGATAGGTTCTTTATTGTTATTCAATAGTCTCAAAGATATTGCTGATGGCTCAGATTCAGATTCAGATTCAGATTCAACTTTAATTGTCATTGGTTTATCTGTTTAAGTGTTTCACACACAGATTGGGTTACTGCATGAACCCACAGAGCTTTGAAGTCTTCACGTAACTTCGAAATAAAATAGAAAGATTAAACGAGAACTTACCGTTTGAAGTTTGATCTTTATTTTATGAGAAGTTGAAGTGAGGGAATACGGGCCCTCCACTCCCAACACTACTTCTCATAAAGATCATTCGGTAGTTCTAAGGTCATTAATCTTTCTATAGCTTAGGTCAGCAACTATTCTGTGGTTTCATACAGCTGCTCTAAAGATTGACGCGCATGCGGACTGGCGAGCTCTTCACGTATTCCCTCACTTCAACCTCATGAAAAAAAGATCAAACTTCAAATGATAAATTTTCTTTTAATCTTTCTAATTTAGTGATTACCGTCCAGTATTTCTGACATCCACCATCAAGAAGAGATTCAAAAGGCTGGTTATGATGCAAATTAACTCCAGATTCCCATATAGCCTTGACCACCTCAGTTAGCCCTCCAGCACAAACACCTACCACCAAATTCATGAACAGCAACTTCCCCACTATTATCAGTTTTCCCTTCAGCTAGGGGTAGATCCAAAGTAACTCTTTGCAGACTTGGACTTTTCCTCCATAGCTGTAATGCTATAATGTTTTAACACTATATTATGAATACTTATTTTTCTCTTTGCACTAGCTGTTGTACTTGTGTATGACTTGATTGTACTCAAGTATAGAATGATTTGACTGGAATGATTTGATGGACCTCTATCTTTCCTATAGCACCTGTACGCTGGAACATTAAGCTGCCAGTCCTGTCCCTCTCTTAGCAAAGCTTTCATAATGTCTAAAACATCGCAGTCACACATACCTATCCATGCCCTGAGCTCATCCACATTACCAGTCATGCCTTTCGCATTAAAATAACTAACTCAAACCAGCAGTCCTCCCTCACTCTTTTCCATGCTTCTCTCTATTCAGTCCACAAAACTGTCTTTCATCATCATCCATACCAACTTTCAGCCTTGCATTGCATCTCTCTCTCCTGCATTGGTTCTTACTCCCCCTGCCCAACTAGTTTAAACCCACCCATGTAACACTAGCAAACCTGCCTGCCAGGATATTAGTTCCCATCCAGTTCAGGTGCAAACCATCTCTCTACTACATGTCACCTCTGCCCCAGAAGAGATCCCAATGGTCCAAAAATTTGCGTACCTGCTCCTCAGCCACACATTCATCTGCCTTATTTCTACAGGCGAATATTCTCTTGCGTAAATTTGGTGCATGTGCAGATGTGGTGAAGATGTCGCTATTTAGAGCATACTGCACACTACTCTACACTGCGCACCTGTGGTCGATCTATGGAAAGACAAGTTTGCAGAGACTAAAGGTGGCATATAACGATGCCATGAGAACACTGCTAAGGAAACCTAGATGGTGTAGTGCCAGTAATATGTTTGTGGCTGCAGGAATCAGTACTTTAGAAGCTATCCTAAGACATCACATGTATAAATTCATTTGCAGGATAAATTACTCTAAAAATGTAATTATTGTGGCCTTGTCAAACATAAGGGTTAGCACTACACGCTACGAATCCCAGCTGTGGAGACACTGGTATCGTTGTCTCATTGTAGGACATTGATCATTCTTTTAATCTGGATTTTTAACTTATGTATTGTGTTTTAAAAAATATATAATTTATGATGCTTTTATGTGAAATACTAAGATTTTATATGTACTTTATGATAATTAATATGCAATGCATTTTTTAATGTAATGTTGCCCCTTGTCTGGACCTCGAGTCTGTAATAAAGTGTATTATTATTATTATTATTATTACCCTCACCAGCACGTGACACCAGGAGTAATGAAGAGATCACTACCCTGGAGGTCCTGCTTCTTAGCCTTTTGCCTAACTTCCTACAATCATTTTACAGGACCGCATCCCTTTTCCTCCCTATATCATTTGTGCCAACATGCACAACAACCTCTGGCTGCTGACTTTACCTCTGTAGAATGTAATGCAGCAGCTCCATAGCATCCTGATCCATGCCACCAGGGAGGCAATGCATAATTCTGGAATCTTGATTATTACCACACAATCTCCTGCCTGCTCCCACAACTACCAAATCTCCTACCACTATGGTACTGCCTTCTTCTTCTTTCGTGTGTCGTGCACAGCCTAAAGTTGTAGGACAACTTGTTCTATTTGATCTTTTGTTTGTGCACGTCGAGTTGATTGCATTAGTCGAACCATGTGAAGGTTGCAATCTCCACCCCATGGTACTGCCTGACAGTACCCTTCCCTGCTGTGTCTCAGAGCCAGGCTTAGTGCCACAGCCTTGCCTGCTACTGCTGATCACCCCTGACAGATCGTGCTCCCCTATAGTATTCAATAGGGCATATCGATTTTAAAGGGGTATGGGAGAGATAGAAGGGAGAGAGAGAGAGGGGGAGAGAGAGAAGAGGAGAAAGAGAAGAGGAGAAAGAGAAGAGGGGAGAGAGAGGAGGAGAGAAATAGGGGAGAGAGAGGAGGAGAGAGAAGGGAGAGAGAGGGAGAGAGAGGGGGAGAGAGAGAAGAGGGGAGAGAGAGGGGGGAGATGGGAGGATGGGATTAATTTTCCCACACAAGCCATAGGTGACTGGGCAATCTGAAACCAAGCACGAAGTTGAAAGCGGCCAAAGGTGTGCATCCCTCGGGACAGCCCCCACTATCTCACGGCCAACCTCCGCGGGCTGCGGGTCGGGTGGAGCAAAGGTTTGGGACAATGTTCATTCCTTCACAGTAATGTGATGGACGCAGGGGTCTGGACCAATCGCTGACAAGACCCGCCCCCGGCAACGTCATGTCCGTTATTGGACATTTCTGTTGAGCGGCAGTCAGTCCTTTGGCCTGTAGGCGATGCCGCATTTCGGGTAGGTGGCATTTCGACAGAGCGGCCATTCAGTAAGTTTGCTTTTAGGCGATGCAGCTTTTTGGTTCATTGGCTTTAAGGCGTTCTGCCCTTTTGGTTAGTTTGCATTTAGGCGTCCCGTCCATTCGGTTAGTAGGCATTTCGTCTTCGGTCTCTTTCGGTTTATTGGCGTTTCGGCCTCGTTTCCATGCCGTTCTTTGGCTTCGACTTCTTTGCTTCGGCCTCTTGTCTGTCGGCGCCACGTCTGGGTACCGAATCACACATAACAGCATACTGTACATTTTTCTTCTGTCCCCCTCTGCTTACCACCTTGCCTCAGACTCCTCTCCAAAGAATCACAATTCCTCCACACAACATCACTCTTGGGTACTTTGGTACATCTTGCCTTCTTTTTATTAGTTGCTCAATTAGCCAAATTTGATTATCCAATCAATCTACGGGCTAGCTTTTAAATGCTCCTTCTCCGACACTGAATTAATTTATTTTCTCTCTCTCTACAGATGGTGTCTGACGGTTGAGCATTTTCAACATGTTTGTGTTATTTAGAGGCCCGGCATCTCAAGAATTTTGATTATAGATGATCCATAACAAAGTATTAAAAATATTTAATTTATTATTGTGAAGATAACCATATTTCAATCACTGTTGAATTTACCTCCATATGACTCCAACAATTTATGTAGTTTTTTAATATTTATTGGTTCATCAAACTGCAAAACTGCATCTCCGATGAACGTTGATTGTTGAAATACTTTAAGGTCCAGTGTCACTTATTGTGAAATGAACAGTAGGGTTTCTACAGCTCCTTCTACATACCTGATGTGCTATATTCTCCTTCTGCAGCATGAGAGAGAACTGAAATATGAGTGTGTTATTGCATGCTTTCACTTGATGGATTGAATAAATTTGGTGACTATGAGGAAAAAGATGAAACTGAATCAGGGTAATGGTGACTGAAGGAACAGTGGATGGGGAGTATTGTGGGGAAATGCATTGAGAGTTAATGTTGGGTATGAAATATGATTAACATATTTAATGTCTTGCGCAATTGACGCATGCGCGAGCGAGACTCTGGGTGGAGTCCTCAAATAAAGTAGCTTGTTAGTTTTTCCTGTGTCCGAGTATTATTTAAAATCCATTTCCAGTAGAAATACACAACAAATGACGACGAGGATCAAAGAACAGAGAAGAAAAGAACAAGTACTGTCAAGAAAACAGAAAATAGTTTAAAACATTTGTATTTGTCGACACAAATTGGAACGGCATCAAGCAAAAAGATTTGGTACCAAATTGTATTTGAATTGGCGCCAAAGAAAAGAAAAGTCGGAACGGGAAGCAAGAGCGAAAGGAAAACAAGCGGGGCAGTAACTGTCACCGAAGAGCGCAGCAGGACAGCGATGGTGTTAGCTTACCTGGAACGCTTTCCAGTGCCATGCAGCCCACGGCCAGTTCCAGCAGCCGCCACCGACGTCAGGTGAGGGTCCATTACCATGCAGCCCACCGACAGGTCCGGCAACCGCCGCCGACGACAGCCGAGATTCCACATCGGCGGCGAGCAAAGCCAGCCCGTCCGAGAGCAAAGCCAGCCCGGCCGCGAGTACAGCCAGCCCGGCCACGAAAAAAGCCAGCCAGGCCGCGAGCAAAGCCAGCCCGGCCACGAAAAAAGCCAGCCAGGCCGCGAGTACAGCCAGCCCCCGCCAGCGGGACACAACCAGCCCGGCCGTGAAACACAGTCAGCCCGGCAGCAACAGCCAGCCATAAGGACAGCCTAAGAGGTCGCTGAGTCACCGGAGTCCAGAGACAGTCAAGTCTGACTGGTGAATTCCTCGCAGTAGAAGCTGGACTGTACAAATTTAATGTATTGTTCACTGTTATTAATGATTTAGGTAAATATGTGTGCAGAGCAGGTATATGGCTTAAAATGTTCTAGTTTGCTATTAACATTAAATGTTGGTTTAGTAGTATAAATCTATTATTATAAGAATTAGTAGCAGTCATTTTGCTGGATAACTGCATAAATCTATTATTATAAGAATTAGTAATAGCCATTTTTCTGGATAACTGTGTGTAAAATAATTAAGTCACGTAGTGTACCTGACTAGCAACAGTGTAGCATGGCTACTCCAATTGTAGGGAATGTGCCCCTGTTTGATTCTGGGTATAATTTTGAGGAATGGACCGAAGTTTTAGAGGCTTGGTTCACTTCAAATTATGTCACTGCAGCAGAGAAGAATCAAGCATTTTTCTTTACAGGCTTAGGAAGCAAGAATTATCAAACCTTACGTGCATTGCTGCAGCCAGCAAAGCACACGAGTAAAACATACGAGGAATGTAAGGTGGCATTAATTGGTCACTTCTCACCTAAACCAACAGAAATCGTGCAAAGGTATCGGTTTTATACCTGCACGCAAGGAAATGAAACTATCCCTCAGTTCCTGGCAAAGCTTCGCCAGTTAAGTGAGGGGTGTAATTTTAAGGAACTGGAGAATATGCTAAGGGATAGGTTGATGGTAGGATGTGCAGATATTAACATCCAGCGGAAACTGTTGGGTACACCGAATCTGACCTTCGAGAACGCAGTCAATATTGCAACGGCAATGGAGGTTGCTAGACAGGATGTAGAGCAAATCAGGAAGATTGGAAAGTCCCAGAATGATTTTAACCCCGTCCATCAGATCCAAAGGAAGGAACCTGGACTAAAAGGGACAAGGAGTCCACCAAGGGCATCCAGAGACAACATTCACAACTCCAAGAGTTGCTGGAGATGTGGCAGCAGTCATGAGCCGGCGATGTGTAAATTCAGAGAAGGTAGGTGCTTCACGTGCTCGGGAATGGGTCACAACAAAACCCAGTGTGATGCTGTTAGAGCTTACCAGCAGAGGAGAAGACGATTACGGAAAAATGCAAACCGCTTGGAGGAGACTAATTCAGATTCATCAGAGGATCGTATAAGCCATTTGGAAGATGAATCAATTAACAAGTTGTCGAACTCTGAACCGTATACGGCCACTGTGATAGTGAACGGCAGGGAGGTACAACTGGAAGTGGACACTGGAAGTCCATGGACTATAGTACCAGTGGAAGCCTTCAAAAAACTCGGTCAGGACCCCAGACTGGATTCCTGTAGCCTTAAGCTAAAATCCTATGGGGAGAAGGTGGACATTATCGGACAAGCAGCGGTACAGGTACAGCACCATCCTCACCGGAAGCCAGAAAAGCTGACCCTAGTGGTGGTAA
Source organism: Amblyraja radiata (assembly GCF_010909765.2). Lineage (NCBI taxonomy): Eukaryota > Metazoa > Chordata > Chondrichthyes > Rajiformes > Rajidae > Amblyraja > Amblyraja radiata. The sequence goes on from NC_045961.1 coordinate 59,455,292, forward strand.
AGAAAGGTGTAAGCCTAATGGGAAGAGATTGGTTGAGGAAGGCAAGAAACACCAGAATGCCGATGCGTTGTAGCACTTGCCTATCCACGAAGAGGACTCTTCATGGGATCACCCTGCGCTCGCTGAGCTTGATGAAGCACCAGAGGCACGCATCAACTTGCTCACCGATCTGGACACACTGGTTGTGGCACAGGAAGTGAAGAGAGCTACCAAGAAGGCCAGAGTCCTCTCAAAGGTGAGGAATCACATCATGGAAGGGTGGGCAAGTGCAAGGAATCTTCCAGAGGAAGTAAAGCCCTTAAAGAAAGAAGAGCTGTCAGTGGAGGATGACGTTATCCTGTGGGGATCATAGTGGTCATACCAGATAATATGGAGATGAGGACTATAATCCTTGAAGAACTTCATAGCACGCACCCGGGCATCGTGAAAATGAAGGCCTTGGCCAGGTCATACGTCTGGTGGCCAGGGATTAACAAAGAGTTTGAACAACAAGTGAGAAGTTGTCCAAGCTGTCAGCAGAGTCAACATAATCCGGTGGCAGCCGAAATCCATCCGTGGGAGTTCCCAGAGAAACCCTGGAGTAGGATTCACTGTGATTATGCCAGCCTGGATTAGGCGAATTTGCCGATTGTGGTCGATGCTCCCAGCAAATGGATTGAAGCCATTCGGGTGAGACACGCAACAACAGCAGCAACAGTGAGGGCCCTGAGACGGTTGTTTGCAACTCATGAGTTACCAGAAACATTGATAACAGACAACGGTACGCAGTTTGTGTCAGACGAATTTGCCAGGTTCCTCAGCAGCAACAACATCTGCCATATCCAAAATCGCCCAAACACCTGTCCAGCAACGGACTAGCCGTAAGAAGTGTAGAGACGGTGAAAGCAGATGTGAAAAAAGGGAAAGGATCGGACCTGGAACCAATGCTCCAGAAGTTTTTGTTGGCGTACAGAGTCAAACCTCAAAAAACGACTTGAAAGTCACCTAGTGAACTGATGTTCAGACGAAAGATATGCACTAAACTCGGTCTGCAACCCGATCTCAGCAAACCTGTCCGAAGGAAGCAAGCTTCAATGAAACAGGCAGCAGATCGAGGAAGCAAGGAACGAGTCTTTGAAGTGAAGGATCATGTCATGGTCAAGAACTTCACTTCAGGCCCTACTTGGCTTCATGGGATGATAGAAAAAGTCATCAGTGAGGTCATGTACAACGTAAAGTTGAATGAGGGAAGAGTCATGCGTCGTCATTTCGATCGAATAAGAGCATACTGGCCAAACGTTGATGAGCACGCCGACGGCCAGCCAGTGAGAAGGGGGTCAACCAAGCAACGAGCCACTGATAGTTTTTCCGACTCCAACAGCTGGTGTAGATCCTGAAGGAAATTCAGGGAGGGGGGAACCTCTAGGCCCTAGTGATAATACATCATCACAACCAGAGCCTGATGTCTCAGATAACGGGCAAAGTCCGACACAGGCAGAGAGACGCAGGTCTGATAGGATAAAAAGAACACACAAAAGATTTGAGGATTTTGTTCTTTATATATGATATCCCATAGAGCAAGGTGTAATGTGTTTGGTTTAAGGAAGAGGGGTGGAAGGTAAAATTATAAGTGCTAAGTTTAGGTATGACTATTACGGTTAATAGTAAGATTAAACGAGAACTTACCAGTTCGAAGTTTGATCTGTATTTTATGAGGAGTAACGTTGAGGGAATACATGAAGAACCCGCCACTACGCACGTGTGTCATTCTTCAAAGCAGTGGAGTGAATCACAGATACCTGTAATGACTTAAGCATAGTAAGATTAGAGAAAAGATACCAGTTGTGTTTATGATCAAGGGTGGGAGCGGAGGGCATGTATTCCCTCAACGTTACTCCTCATAAAATACAGATCAAACTTCGAACTGGTAAGTTCTCGTTTAATGTTACTATTTTACTTCGGAGTCACGTGAGTGACTACATGAAGATTTCAAAGCTCTGTGATTCAAGCCGTGGAACGAGTCCATCATCACGTCTGCCTTGGTTTTGGGGAGAATAGTGATAACATATTAAACATCAATATGATATATATAAATAACCATAAAGTTAATAATAATTGATAGCCCCTGTTTTTTGGGGTAAATTATGGTACAGAAACTTAACAATGTTTCTGAAAATTTCCAGTTTCCATTACTGGTTAGTTATAATCTTTAGAATGTTCTTTCCGATGGCCATCCTGCAGTCCTGAGGATTTTATCCATAGGAACCTCCAATTTAAATGCTGCCGACGTTGCTGCAGCCTGGTGCAGTGAGATTTTAACCCAGTTAGTGTTTACACCAACTTTTGTCAATACTATGTTAGCCATTTAGCTGGCCTGGCCTGTTATTCTTTAATGAGGCTGTCTGTCGTTGATGAGAAGTTCCTCTTCTGTGCCACTTATGGTCTGGGTTTGTTCCATGTATATTTGTAGATGTCTCACAACACAGTCAATCATCTGTAGGGTAGGCTCTAAAAAATGTTATTTTAAGGCTTGCTGACCCCTGTCTGTTTAGTTCCCTAATTCCTGAATATAGAAGTGTAAGTTGCCAGGTGAACTGGTCAAGGTATCCAGCCTTAATTTGGTAGGGACTGAGTCCTTAGTGCCGTGACCTAAGCCATCAGCATGACAGTTTTGTAAAATGTCAAAACCTGTAATGACAGCGCTGTGGCTGGAGCCCAGTTCTTTAACAACGTTAAGACGATGCTGATGTCCCATATTTGGGAATACCTGGTCTTTGGGGAATTCTCATAAACAGTGTCCCTCATAAGCTGTTGTTCCGTTCTCTTGCCATAGGTAAGTAGATGGGCCACTTCTGGCACAGTTGATGTCACTAATACTAAGCCCCTGTAGGTTAACAAAGCTTCCAAACAGGCTGGATGATGTATTATGGTTGCAACACATCTCCCATTAGTTTATGTATTTTAGACATTGTCTTTAGGTTGATTGTCTGTGGCCCGCTGTGATCATGTCCATTGCTCTGGCCGTCTGTTTTGGATGGTGCTGCATGGTTCTAATCTCATTCCCTAATACCACCTAGAACCATGGTTGGGTAGGTCAGTTGGGTACTATTAAAAATACCAGACGCAGAGTCTCGTAGTATTTCCCTTAGTACCCCCCCCCCTGATGAGGTTGCCAAATTGTGTTGGCCAGATTGTTACATGATGTAGATTCCCTTTCACCCATGTGGTTGATATGTGCTACCACAGTAGTGTTGTTAATTTATAATCTAACAACCTGTTTAATATATTCCAGAGCAACATGACTTTAGGCCATGAAAAAACACCCAACATTTCCAGGTGGTTATGCCCAGTGTTAGTAATAATGATGCTTGCTGTGTATTCCATCTTCCTCCACAGCTGGAGATGGAATTGGTAACACACCATCCTAGTGCATAGTATCCATATGTAGGACCATAGACTGGTTGCTGACAATGATAGGATTGGAGCAATGCCCAATGTTATCTTTCCACCATTTAGTTCCAATATGGCTTCTGTATGGCTTCATCATTCTATTGAAATGATCACCATTAATTTTAAGAGCTCATATTTTGGCCCTCTGTAAATCTTTATAATGTAAGGCTCTGAATTATGTGGCTGGAAACCATATGTTGCCAATATTCTTGCTACCAGTCTGATGGATGGTTTATCCTCATGTCAATGATTTTGCTGTATGCCTCTATTAAGGTTGTAACCTCTGTTGTCAAAGTTACTGACATGAGGAACTGAGTTAATGGTGAACCCCATATAATCCCTTTAGTTTGAAGGCTTTAATTTTGATTTAATTGGATGGATAATGATCCTAGTTTCCAAATAATTGTTAAGTGGCTGTTACCGTTTGTTCAGCCCGTCCTAAGTTTCCACACAATTAGTATTTCATCCAAAGAAGCCATTACCATTGTGTGGCTGGTTTCATATTTTGTAAATAACCTAGGTGCTAATGTAAACACATTAGGTGGTGCTCTATACTGCTAGAGCTGAGCCATCCAATTAGATAAAAATAACGTCCGTGGTCACCTGTTATGGGTACTGAAATTGTAAGCATCCTTTGAATCAATGCTTGCCATTTTCGTTCTTAAAACGAATATACTTAACAATAGAAAAGGTTTCTGTTCTTAAAACGAATATATCGTTTTATTTATTTTTCACTTTTTTTAATTTATTTTTTTTATTCCCATCTTTTTTATTTATTTATTTAATTTTATAATATATGGTCCCTAGATAAGGGACATATCAGACATTTAAACTGATAAGAACAGATATTATACTTGATCTTAGCCAAAAAGCCGAGATCTGATCTATGATTGATGCGTCAAGCCCCATATCCTATTTTGTTAGGAAGGGAATGCGTAGATAATAATTCTTCCCTTGCAATGCAGCTAAAACCCCATCTGTTGCTGATGTCCAGTGTCTGTATCCCATATGACATATTTGGTAATTGGTGATTATGTCTGGATACGAGTAGATCGGCATCTGGTGTTCCATATCGTGTAGAAACATCAGCAAATACTATAGCCCAATATCCATTTGGTGTTCTCCAAATTCCTCTCTCGATATATCAGCTCGACTAGAAGATTATGTGTTGTAAAATTCTATTGTGTATCCCCGGATACTGTTTAAGATATGTGTCAAAAAGTTATTTATTCGATGTCTTCTCGCACCAACCTCCTTGCTTCCTTCTGGTTTTACTGTTTTCTTCTGGATCCCCGAGGCCGTGTGTTGTGGGTGTACACATCTTCCAGCATAGGGGCGATACCTTTGAGGATGATGTTTGGTCGTTTAGATGAGCTCCAGTTTGGCTTCATTGTCCAACTCCTTGACCTTCTAGATAGGTCACCCCCAAATAAAAAGATTTTGCTAGGAGGTTTCGGGTTTACACAGGCCCGCGTCAATCCCGGTTGGATGTAACCAGATGCATAAATTGATTAGTACATTCAGGGATTTACAATCCCCGGTGGCAAGTGACAGCTATGGTGTCAGCTAATGTTTGCCCCTGCAGTAAATAGAAAACATATGGTCTATGCTGGCTTCTAACCTGGTTTGTAGATCTTTCCCAGTTAGCTTTACTCACAGCTGTACTGTTGTTCCCCCTGAAACATAGACAGACAGTCCCGTGTGACGTCCCAGATGGGAATGGAATTTGTAAAAAAAAATTTGGACTGCTAAATCCTTCAGTCACAACATAAGTATTCCTGTATTTCTATCAGGAAAGGACCAATAATGCACTCTATGTACTTTGTGACTTAGAAAAGGCATCACCTTATTGTTACAGCTCTTACATCTGTTTACCTGTCCAGGGTTTGCCCTAGACTTGACCCCAGCACTCTTCTGACAGAAGAGTCTACTGGGGAGAGAGAAGCATGATTATAGCCCTATAGAAAAGGTGCTGCTTCCTTCTCCCTGAGTCTGTCTTTCCCTCAAACACTTCCCTGTAACAGTAGAAGTGAAATACAGCCCTGTATAAGGTGCTGCTATGGGACTTACCCACTGGAGGATTTCTTCTTGGACCTGCATCGCTGCAAAACGGTATGTTCTCGCAGGTGCAGGCCCCGCAGTGCCAATGCGGTGAAGTGTACACGGCCACTGTGCCGCCGGTATCCCCGTTGGCCTACGGTGCTCCAAAGCGCGGTGCAGTGCTCACAGCACTGAGCCGCCCGTACTGCCGTTAACCTGCGGTGCTCCAACGCGGTTCAGTCCCTCGGGGAGCTGGCCGCTCGCAACCCGCAGGTATGGCAGTTTTAACGCGGTGCAGTGCTTCCCGCACTGTGCCGCTCCTTCTCCTTGGGACTGCGGTGCTCCAACGCGGTGCAGTCCTCTCGGGGAGCTGGCCGCTCGCGACCCAGGCCCAGCGGCTCCAACGCGTACTCAGTGCTCTCGGGCACTGACCGCTTGCCGCTATTTTTAGTGCTGTGGAAAACCCCAGCACCTTCCAGCCCCTCGGACCCATGTAGTATAGGTCCGTGGGGCTGTTGTCCGAGCCGTCGGAATGACGGCTCCAGAATGCTCCACCGCTGTCGGCGTCCTGCTGGAGCTGAGGTCGGCTCCGGCTCCCGTTTAAGGGAGATAGTGGTGCCCCCGGCCGTTGCTGGCTGCCTGCAGTTCTGCAGACTCTCCCCAGCCAGTTTTCATCAGCCTGCCTGTAAAAAAGGTAAGTCAAGAAACTAAGTTCTCCTACCTTACTTGTTGCAGGTTCAACCCTGCCGTTTGGGAGGAACGTCCTCCCCTCGTAATGACTTGTTCACAATGCGTGTAGCGATAATGACACACGTGCGTAGTGGCGGGTTCTTCATGTAGTCACTCACGTGACTCCGAAGTAAAATAGGATGTATTGTAAGATTACTTTAAAACTACAATTTTGGAACTGTACTAGTCAATTATATTTAAAGAGCATATACCGTGACGGTGAAATTGTGTTACCTGCCTCCAAGTAAAGGGGGAGGAGTGTTGGGCATGAAATATGATTAACATATTTAAGGTCTTGCGCAATTGACGCATGCGCGAGAGAGACGCCGGGTGGCGTCCTGAAATAAAGTAGCTTGTTAGTTTGCTCCCGTGTCCGAGTATTATTTAAAGTATTTTTCCATTAGGGACATAGTGGTGCTGGTTTCCAACGGGAATGGTGACGGACGCACCACACATCTCTGTCCTCCAGTTCCTGCGGACCTCCGTCGCTGGAAGTATAGGATTTTGGTGTGTGTGCTTTATCATAATTCTTTACAATGCTATGTACGACAGTGATCGCAACTTCTACTGAAGTGTGGATGGCTGTTGGCTCAGTAGAAGCTCATCCGCCCTTTGACAGGTCTTGTTTTTGGTCCTGCTGGGGGTCCACAGCCCCCTCCTCACCTGGTAAACCAGGTGGGGGAGACGGTTTAGTCGCCGACTATTCGACCATGGTGCAGGTTGCACGGGATTACATGGTACCCGTGGCGGGGGGAACTCCCCCCGATCAGACCTTAAGAACAATAATGATTTAAAAAGGTAAGGAAGGGTTGTGAATAATGTGGTCTGCAGGATGTAAATGATTTTTCAACATTTAGTGGCACTGTCTTCTTCAAAAAGTTGCAAAGATAATTCATATCACTGACTGATATTCCTACATACATTTAGATGTAGTGATCACTGGTGAATTTATTTTCTGTTACATTTCTTTCTAAAAGAACAGCTTTCCACGTGGATAAAAGACTACCTATTTAATCATATTCATATCATTTTAATTATGGAAATAATTTTGTTGATTGATTTAAAAGGTTCAGAATTAACATCAATTTCATTTTCTATCTATACTGCTTGGTTCATTTGGACTCATTTCAGGGAGTCATAGTGGTAAAACAGCAGATAGAGTTCAGTTGACAATTCAGTTCTCTCCCCTGTTGCTGAAGGAGGGCACAGAACATCAAGGAGGTAAAGAGATCTGGAGATAGCCTTCCGCTCATTTAACAGCAACTGTAGTGGAGGAGACAGTAAACTCAGATGGGTTTCAGCATTCCTGATCATCTGAGATAGGGAGTTCTCTATAGTTTGAACCAATAAATATCAGCAAACCACATGATGTGATACATCATTAGGTAGTCTTAATTTCAACAATGACTTAAATATGGATATGGAACATGAAATTAAAAAAGCCTTCAATTCCATAGTGGCATTGATCAATTAGGATGTCTCAAACCATTTGACAGCCAATTAAGTGATTTAGAAGTATACTCATTGCTGTAATATGGAAAAGATGGCAGATAAATTGTACACACAGCATGGTCCCTCAGACACCAATGAGCCAATGATCAAAATATGTGTCTTTTTTAGTAATGTTGGTTCAGGAATAATTTCTACGAGGATGAGAAGAAGAATTCCGCTGCTCTGCGCAATTGGATGCTTTATGTCCAGCTGAGAAAACAGGCAGTTTAACATCTTGTCTGCATGTCAATCCTATTATCTATAAGAAACCCTAGTCTTTGCTATGATTTCATTGAAATTACTACTGGTAGGGGTTTGAAGGTTAACCATGATTCTGCCTAATTTAATCAGATGTGATATATTCACTGGCTGTGACATAATGATCCAGCATATATATGAACTACAATATACTGCTGCAGGAAGAGTAACATAAGAAAAATAAACCTTTATTTTGGGTAAATGATAATGTTCGCAAAAGGTGGAACATTGGCAGTAGGATTTGACAATCATAATATACTCCCGATAATTTTCCTCTGTGGCAGTCAATAAAAAGTGAACTCTTGGACATGAATAGTGTCTAGCTAATAAGTGATACTGAGTACTGAGATTACACCCTGTGTCAGACATTAATCCTTGTATCTGACTGTTTTTAATTTTGATTTTATTCAAATCATTTTACTCCAGCCATTTTCTCCTCCTCTCTTCCAACGTAAATACAGCATGCCAATCTTTATAAAATAAATCCAATTCTCCTATCAGTGGCCATTACAGTATTACACATTAATCTGTAACAACAACAAAAACATACGCGACAGGTATATTTTTGGAATATTTTCAGATTTTACATCAGCAAAGTGAAATTAACTTATTTTCTCTCTTTCTCATTGCCTGATAAAGGTCCCTTGACTGAAGCATTAACTAAATTACTATTTAGTCAATGTTTCCTGCCGAGTGTGAGTTAAGCGGGGGGGGGGGGGTGGGGGGGGGGTTATGTAATTTGCAGCTCGTGGAAAACAGTGGGCAGCAGGCTGTGCGTTGAATACTCTGCGCAGCTGACCGCGAGGAGCAGAGCCATTGTGACATCATTGGCTTGTTAACTTTCAAAAATATCTCAGATTTATGAGCAATTTTAATTAAAAACTCAAGAAATAATAAATCAAATTTTCAAATGCGATTTTTGAGATCATGAGGTAAGTCTCTATTGGAATATGTAAAAATGTCACCGTTTGCGCGTTGTATTTTCGAGGAGATGTGAATCACAGAAAAACGCACAAATACACACACAAATCCATACACAAATACATCCACATACAAGATCAGAATTTTATAAGTGTATTGATTGATGGAAAATGGTATACTTCTTTATCCACAGCTTGTTTGTAGGTCACCAGTAATTCCTGCAAAGTCAAACAGTAGATTGACACAAACAGCTGGAGTAACTCAGCGAGGCAGGCAGCATCGTTGGAAAGAAGGAATGGCTGACTTTTCCGGTTGAGACCCTTCTTCAGACTGGTTAGGGATAAGGGAAATGAGAGATATAGATGATGATGTAGAGAGATAAACAACAATGAATGAAACATCAAAGGGGGGAGCAGCGAAAGAGGATGTTGCAGAACTCTCGTCGGAGAGAGGAGGAGAACATTCAAAGTAGACATACCTTGAGGAGATTTTGTAGTGGAGCATACGAAATGTGTAGGAAGGAACTGCAGATGTTGGTTTAAACCGAAGATAGATACGAAAATCTGGAGTAACTCAGCGGGCCAGGCAGCATCTCAGGAAAGATCTCTCGTTTCCCTAACCAGTCTGAAGAAGGGTCTTGAGCCAAACAGTTTCCCTGCTTTGTGAGTCACAAGAGTCTTCAACTCTTCTTTTACTGAGCCCTCAATTTATATGTGCTCATGTGCCTGCAGTAAAGTGGCTTGGCATGTTGCAAAATGCACTTTAATGCACTGTGGCCCTTAATATCAGTTTGACAATTGTTGAAACAACATTTTATTTTAAAACTCATCGAGGCACGGAAATATTTTCTTCCTATCTACATTTACTTCTTCGAGCAAACTTATCCCCAATAGGTGAAAATTAATAAAATATATTAACACACTGGAAATTTGAAACAAAAGTGGCAACTATAGAAACAATCAGCAAGTCAAGCAGCATCTGTGAGAAGCAAAAATCATAGTTAACATTTCAGGTTGAAGACCCTTCATTACTTTAGTTAGCTTCACTTGCTGAACACTGTATGAACTTAACCTCTGGCGCCACGTTTCAAGTCTTTAAATTCAGCATGCTTTCTGCAAATATGTTGAGCCTTTACCGATACAAATCGCTGCCTACGTCTGAGCAGTTAGCAACCATACAATGATTACATTTATATATTGGTGAATTTATTTTATTTTAACTTTGATATCACTTCTTTTCTGCTTGATGCTGCTGGTCACATTCATACAGTTTAAAATTTGCCCCTACTGCTGTTTCCTCAGTGTTAAATTGCCTCATTCTTGTGTCTTCCCTTTTCCAGTATTTCCTTTGATCTGAGAACATAACTGCCTGTCCTTATTCTGTCTTGCCATGTTGTACATATCTGAGCATATTGTGTTCTTTTTATAATTCTACACCTTGACACCTATTTTGCTTGACTAAATTATTGTATTTGTAATGGGACATCTCCATTATCTGATGGTAGCTCTTGCCACCCATCTCACTTTTTGTGTTACTCTTGTTGATTGGATTGCAGCGTTGCCACCACCATCAGCTTAGTCGACATATTAAAGGTAATGTTACATAACAGCTAAAAGTCTTTAGCATTTTTAGAGGTCATCTATTCACCTTGCTATCCTACATGTTGTACTTGAACATCACAATGTATTGTGTATTTAGTACCTTGGATTAAATATCTGTTGGGCTGCACATGAACTTGTCTCACACCATTTGTTTCAGGAAAATAGCAACACTTCCCAGAGGCTTCTTCATCATAATATGCAATTGCTAATGATCTTACTTGATCTTTCATTTCTAGTCATAAATTTGCATCTTTTTACAGCCTTTGGGTATGCTGGGTAAAGTGACTATACAATCTACTCTCACCTTATTCATCAGTTTGCAGTTTTTTAGATGAAACAGTGTCCACTTTCCAGGATGGCTGGTGGTCTCCTGACCTTGTGAACTTGAACACATTTCTGAGCCTACTTCTATCAGTAAAACTGCTTCCTTGGATCTTTATGTAGCATCATTTTGGGTAACAAAATCTTTGCTCTCACATTTGATTTGAATTGTATTGTTTGTCTGAAAAGCATCTTAATCTGTTCTAAATATAAAGTGAAGGACTCCCATGCTGTGTTATAAACTGCATTGCTCCAACCATATCTGACATAGGCTGTTGCAAGAACTAATGGATGATTCCATACAGCTGGCTTTAATTCTCATTTGCTCAGGTCTAAACTCAAGTATCTTTATTTGCAGACCAAACTATGACATTACTACATCTTGCCCTGTCTGCACAAGCATTAAGTCAGCTGATGTCCTCACCAACATTACTACTGTGGGTAGGAAAGAACTGCAGATGCTGGATTAAATTGAAGATAGACACAAAATGCTGGAGAGAAGGAATGGGTGACGTTTCGGGTCGAGACTCTTCTTCAGTCTTATATCAGGGGTGTTTGCGGTACAGAGATAAAATATAGTCGGAGACAGTAAGACTGGTAGGAGAACTAGGAAGGGGGAGGGGATGGAGAGAGAGGGGAAAGCTACTTGAAGTTAGAGAAGTCAATGTTCATACCGCTGGGGTGCAAGCTACTCAAGCAAAATATGAGGTGCTGTTCCTCTAATTTGCGCTGGGCCTCACTTTGACAATGGACAGAAAGGCCAGTGTGGGAATGGGAGAGGGAGTTAAAGTGTTGAGCAACCGGGAGCAATCAAGTAGGTTTAGGCGGACTGAACGAAGGTGTTCAGCAAAACGATCAGCGAGCCTGCGCTTGGTCTCGCCGATGTACAGGAGTCCACACCTCTGTCTTACATGAAAAGACTGTCGGGGTCCTTGGACGGAGACGAGATGGGAGGTAAAGGGGCAGGTGTTGCATCTCCTGCGGTTGCAGGCGAAAGTACCCGGGAAGGGGTGGTTTGGGTGGGAAGGGACAAGTTGACCAGGGAGTTGCAGAGGGAACAGTCTCTGCGGAAAGCAGAAATGGGTGGAGAAGGGAAGATGTGCTAGTAGTGGGATCCCGTTGGAGATAGCAAAAATGTTGGAGGATAATGTGCTGTATGCGATGGCTGATGGGGTGGAAGTGAGGACAAGGGAGACTCTGTCGTTATGAATGGGGGGAGGGGGAGGTAGAGCGGAGTTGTGGGATATCATGGAGTTCTCCTACCTGTCTTACTGTCTCTGACTACATTTTATCTCTGTACCGCCCACTCCCCTGACAGCAGTCTGAAGAGGGGTCTCGACCCGAAACGTCATCTATTCCTTCTCTCCAGAGATGCTGCCTGTCCTGCTGAGTTACTCCAGTATTTTGTGTCTATCTTCGATTACTACTGTGGGTAGATATACTTCACATGATAGACAGCTATGAAGGTGATCTTTTCATGCTGGCAACTTGAAGGAATATTTCAGTCGCATGAAAAGTATTTTCATGTAATCTTTATGGATTTCGGAATGCTTTTGATATAGTTGGCAGACTGGTAAGTTGGTTGCATGCTTCCTACATCACAGCAGTGACAACACTTCAAATGTACTTTATTGGCTGCAAAATGTATTGGTGGCCTGAGATCAAAGATGAGAACATAAATTACATATTACTTTCTGCACCCCTGCCATGAAGATTTGAAGGCTCTACTTCTGTTCAATGGATATCACATTTGTAGCTTTTAAATCTATTTTGTCTTAAATAGACATTTGGTTCAACATCAAAAACCTTGGTTATGTTTTTTCCCTTTACCTCTTCATAAAATCTGTCCTTTTACTAAAATTGCAAAAGTCTCGAAAGATCAGACAGAAATTTCATCAAAAATTACAATATCTAAGAAAAAAAGTAAAATCAAACCTGCTGATTAAATATTTTCTCAATAATGCAGTGCAGAGCAGAGGAACTTCTAAAATGTTACAGTAGTTATTTTAGTGGGTAGCAAGTAATTTGGACTAATAGTTCCTGGAAGGCAATGGATGTAATATATCGTCTCCTTGCTTAAAAAGGGAAATACCCATTAGATTCATAAGATAGACAAAAATGCTGGAGAAAGTCAGTGGTTGAGGCTGCAATTATGGAGCGAAGGAATAGGTGACATTTCGGGTGGGGACCCATTCTTCAGACTGATGTGGGGGTAGGGGGTAGGGGGGCGGGAAGAAGAAAGGAAGATGCGGAGACAGTGAGCAGTGGGAGAGCTGGGAAGAGGAGGGGAAGGAGGGAGAAAGCAAGGACTACCTGAAATTGGAGAAGTCAATGTTCATACCACTGGGGTGTAAACTACCCAAGCAAAATATGAGGTGCTGCTCCTCCAATTTACCGTGGGACTCACTTTGGCCATGGAGGAGGCCCAGGACAGAAAGGTCAGATTAGGAATGGGAGGGGGAGTTGAAGTGCTGAGCCATTGGGAGATCAGGTTGGTTAATGCGGACTGTGCGGAGGTGTTGGGCGAAGTGATCTCGAAGCCTGCACTTGGTCTCACCAATGTAGAGCAGTTGACACCTAGAGCAGCGGATGCAATAGATGAGGTTGGAGGAGGTGCAGGTGAACCTCTGCCTCACCTGGAAAGACTGCTTAGGTCTTTGGATGGAGTCATGGGGGAGGTAAAGTGGCAAGTGTAGCATTTCCTGCAGTTGCAAGGGAAAGTACCAGGGGAGGGGGTAGTTTAGGTGGGTAGGAACAAATTGACCAGGGAGTTATGGAGGGAGCGGTCTCTGCTGAAAGCCGAAAGGGGAGGAGATGGGAAGATGCAGCAAGTGGTGGGATCCCGTTGGAGGTGGCAAAAATGTCAGAGGATTATCTGTTGTATGTGACGGCTTGTAGGGTGGAAGGTGAGAACAAGGGGGACTCTTCCCTTGTTACGTGTGGGGGGGTGGAGAGTGAGAGCGGTGCTACGGGATATAGAAGAGACCCTGGTGAGAACCTCATCTATAGTCGAAGAGGGGAACCCCCGTTCCCTAAAGAATGAGGACATCTCCGATGCCCTGGTTTGGAACACCTCATTCTGGGTGCAGTTGCGGCGTAGATGGAGGAATTGGGAGATGGGGATAGACTCCTTACAGGAAGCAGGGTGGGAACAAGTGTAGTCCAGATAGCCATGGGAATCAGTGGGTTTGCAGTAGATGTCGGTCAGTAGTCTGTTACCTGCGATGGAGATAGTGAGGTCTAGAAACGGTAGGGAGATGTCGGAAATGGTCCAGGTGAATTTGAGTGCCGGATGGAAGTTAGTGGTGAAATGGATGAAGTCAGTGAGTTTTGCATGGGTGCAGGAGGTAGCACCAATGCAGCCGTCAACGTAGCGGAGGTAGAGTTCAGGGATAGGGCCAAGGTATGTCTCGAACAAGGATTGTTCGATGTACCCTAGAAAGAGGCAGGCATAGCTGGGGCCCATGCGCGTGCCCGTAGCTACGCTTTAGATTTACAGGAAATGGGAGGAGTCAATGGAAAAGTTGTTAAGGGTAAGGACCAGCTCAGCTCGGCGGAGGAGTGTATTGGTAGACGGGGATTGGTTGGTTCTGCTGTCGAGGAAGAAACAGAGGGCTTTAATACCCTCCTGGTGGGGGATAGAGGTGTAGAGTGACTGGACAACCATGGTGAAGATGAGGGAATGGGGGCCTGGAAAACAGAAGTCATGGAGGAGACAAAGAGTGTGTGAGGTGTCTTGGACATAGGTAGGGAGGGATTTGACCAAGGGGGATAGGATGGAGTTGAGGTATGTAGAAATAGGTTCAGTGGGACAAGAACAAGCAGAAACAATGGGTCTGCCAGGATAGTCAGGTTTGTGGATTTTGGGGCGAAGCTAAAATCGGGTCGTGCGGGACTGGGGAACGATGAGGTTGGAGGTTTGGGATGGCAGGGAGCTGGAATTGATGAAGCCAGTGATAGTGTTTGAGATAATAGCCTGGAGCTCGTCTGTGGGGACATGGTCCAAGGATAAGTAGGAGGAAGTGTCTGAGAGTTGCCGCCTGGCCTCAGACCGGTAGAGATCAGCGTGCCAGACTACCACAGCACCTTCATTGTTGGCTGGTTTGATCACCCAGTCTGGGTTGTTGCAGAGTGAGTGGAGGGCTGTACGTTCAGGGGGGGAGAGGTTAGAGTGAGAAAGGGGAGTGGAGAAGTTGTGGTGGTTGATGTCCCGCCGGCAGTTTAAAATTAAAAGGTCTAAAGCAGGTAGATGGCCATGAGGGGGAGTCCAAGAGGAGGGGTTCTGTTGGAGACGGGAGAAGGGGTCATCACTAGGGGGTGAGGACTCCTTCCCATGGAAAAACGCTTGGATGCGGAGCCATCACATACAACAGATAATCCTCCGACATTTCGCCACCTCCAACGGGATCCCACCACTGGCCACATCTTCCCATCTCCTCCCCTTTCGGCTTTCCGCAGAGACCGTTCCCCCCGTAACTCCCTGGTCAATTTGTCCCTTCCCACCCAAACCATCCCTCCCCTGGTATTTTCCTTTGCAAACGCAGGAAGTTCTACACGGCATTTCGTTTGGACCTCAACGGGGTCCAAATGACAAATAAATGTATTGTATTGTATGTATTGTATTGTATTGTATTGCCGCTGTACCTCCCCCCTTGACCCCATCCAAGGACCTAAGCAGTCTTTCCAGGTGAGGCAGAGGTTCACCTGCACATCCACTGCTCTAGGTCTCAACTGCTCTACATCTGTGAAACCAAGCGCAAGTTTGGCGATCGCTTCGCCCAACACCTCCGCACAGTCCGCGTTAACCAACCTGATCTCCCGTTGGCTCAGCACTTCAACTCCCTCTCCCATTCTGAATCCGACCTTTCTGTCCTGGGCCTCCTCCATGGCCAGAGTGAGTCCCACTGCAAATTGGAGGAGCAGCACCTCATATTTCGCTTGGGTAGTTTACACCCCAGCGGTATGAACATTGACCTCCAATTTCAGGCAGTCCTTGCTTTCTCCCTCATTCCCCTCCCCTTCCCAGCTCTCCCACAGCCCATTGTCTCCGCCTCTTCCTTTCTTCTTCCGGACCCCCAACTCCACATCAGTCTGAAGAAAGGTCTTGACCCGAAAGGTCACCTATTCCTTCGCTCCATAGATGCTGCCTCACCCGCAGTTTCTCCAGCATTTTTGTCTACCTTCGATTTTTCCAGCATCTGCAGTTATTTCTTAAACGACAGATTCAGAAGGATGATTGCTGGGAAAAAGAGGTTCCCTAATGAGAAGGAACCGACAGTCATCGACATTCAGATAAATGAAACATGATCAATCTGAAGAAGGGTCCCGACCTGAAACGTCATTAATGCATGCACTCCAGAGATGCTGCCTCACCCATCATGTTGGCCCAAACACTTTCTGTCATAATTGTACATCAGCATCTGCAGTTCCATGTGTCTACATTGCCTGGATCATGCTTACATTCTTTTTTCTCAGCCTACAGCGTTCCTCAAAATTGCACACCCAAGCATTGAAGTGTGAAGGTCAGAGACGAGGTGAAGATAAGATGCCAGCTATCTAACATTCTGATCTCTGAGTCTAGCAGTTAAGAATAGTTACATTGAACAGAGATGCCTGAGGCACTTTACATCAAGCCGCTCAACATTATGTGTGGATGAATGTTGTAAGAAACATGATTTTAATTACTAGAAGTTCAACAACAAGGTAAAGTCAGCTAAATTATTTATTATGTTACTTTATGTTATCTTATTAATTTGATTTAACTTGTATTTTAAAGTGTTTTAGGAAAACGCCTTACTCTCATCCACAAATCTTTATATTTAATACTTTAATACAATCTAAATCAATTTTGAATCATTTTTACATATCTGCAATTCCAGAGTTCTTATCAGTGGTGAGTTGTAAAAGATAGTTGAAACGTTCTGAGGCAAGAGTCAAAAGAGTCAAGAATGTTTCATTGTCATATGGTCCAGGAACAGAGCAATTGAATTCTTACTGCAGGCAAGGTACCACACCTCAGGATACAATGATGCTGAGTTGCTGATCACAGCCCCCTACTTCATGGAATGACTTTTGGGTGCTGAGAGCCTACTGTACTGGGCCTCCTTAGAGTGCTGCTAGGCAGGCAGATAGGCACCATGGGCAGTTGCCAGATTTTGGATGACCTGCCTCATTTATGCATGCAAGTCTGTGAACAGGGAAAGTATTCTGAGGATGTTTTCTCTTGTGGGAGATCAAAAAAAGAGGGTTGAGGACAATATTCGATAAGCTATGATCTTATTGAATGGTGGAAAGAATCTACACCTATTTCTATTGTTTTTACTTTTTTACATGGCGTGCCAACAGGCAATTTTTTTTCTTAGCTGATAATGCATTGAAAATTGTACACAGATTGCCTATGATCAACTATGTACATAGACAATGTTAAGCATTCCCAGGGGAAAGGCAGTCATTGTGAAACACGATTTGGCCTTTGCTAAATAATGGGCAGTGAGCCATAACATGAAGATACAAGTAGACTAATGATGAGTCTAGCTTCAGTGGAGTGTGGCTTGAACAGAATGTGAGCATTAACAATTTAGTAATCACAATGATTGGTGAAATGGAAAAAGAGCTACTGATTAGTATTTTTTTTAAAAAGTTGTCAGGATGTAACAATCAATAGTAACATTAAACGAGAACTTACCAGTTTGAAGTTTGATCGTTATTTTATGAGGAGTAACGTTGAGGGAATACGTGAAGAACCCCGCCAGGACGCATGCGTGTCATTCTTCAAAGCAGCGGTGTGAAATCACAGATAACTGTAATGACTAAACATAGTAAGATTAGAGAAGAGATACCAGTTGAGTATATGATCAAGGGTGGGAGCGGAGGGCACGTATTCCCTCAACGTTACTCCTCATAAAATAACGATCAAACTTCAAACTGGTAAGTTCTCGTTTAATCTTACTATTTTACTTCGGAGTCACGTGAGTGACTACGTGAAGATTTTAAAGCTCTGTGATTTCATGCCGTGGAAACGAGTCCATGCATCACATCTGCCTTGATTATGGGGAGAATAGAGTTAACATCATTAGACATCAATACGATATTGAAACCCAATGATAAAAATATTAACACTAATTATTGCCCCTATTTATGGGGTAAATTATATTACAGAACTTAAATTTGTTTCTGCAAATGTTCCAGGTTCAATGACTGGATTGTTATAAAGTCGTTGGAAAGTTTCCTCCGTTGACCATCCTGCTGTCTTGAGGATTTGGTCCATAGAAACGTCCAACTTCATAGCTGCCGATGTAGCTGCAGCCCTGGTGGAGTGAGATTTTAAAATGCTAGTGTCTACTCCAGCCTTTATTAGGACCTGTTTTAGCCATCTAGAGATGGTCTGGACTGTCACTGTTTTGAGTGGCTGTTTGTAGCTGATTAAAGTGACATTTCTTTCCCTCTGATGATCTTAGTATACTCCATATATAATAGTAAGTGTGTTACAATACAGAGATGACCATCTGTCGGGTAGGCCCTGAATTCTGTTTTTAGGCCTGCTGACCCCTGTCTGTTCTGTTTGACTATTTCATTGATGTGAAAAGTTAAATTTCCAGATGAAATAATCATGTTGTCCAACCTTTGTTTCTGTAGTGACTGGACCCTTTGTGCCGTAACCAAGGCCATCAGCATGACTGTTTTCATAGTCAGTTTCTGTAGGGACAGAGCTGTAGCTGGAGACCAGTTTCTTAACATGATCAGTACAATGCTCACATCCCATATTTGGGAGTACCTGGTTCTTGGGGGATTAATATTAAAATGCCCCTCATGAGTTTGGTTACCAGGGTGTGTCCCAACAGAATGCCGCTCTGTTCCTTGCGCCAGGTATGTTGACAGAGCACTTCTGGTGCAGTTGATGGCACTATGACTGAGCCTCTCATCATAATGGAGGCTTGCCAGGAATTCCAGAACAGACGGGATGTTCATAGATCTGTGGGTGATGTTTATTGTTGTGACAGTACTTCCCATTTCTTGATGACACCAAGTACTGATTTTTTGGTGGACTGTCTGTGGCCCGCTGAAATAATTCCACTGTTCGGTCCGTCAGTCCCAAGTGTAGTAGAGGTGCTTTCAACTCTATAAATTAATAGGTTTATATAATTATGACATGGGTAACTCCCCTTGTTGCGGGAAGAACCAGTAAATTAGGTCTATGATGGATGGTGATGCATGGTTCTAAAACCATGTCGATATCACCGGGACCGATGGTTGAGTAAGCCAATCGGGTACTATCAAAATACCAGACGCGGAGTCTACTGTTTATTCCTAAATACCCGACTGAGGAGGGAATGCATAAATAATCCCCCAATGCAGCGAAAATGCATCTGTAGCCACTGCCCCAGGTTCTGGTTCCCAAGAACCTAATTCGATAACTGGTGAGAGCATGGATGTGAATAGGTCGTTATCTGGTGTTCCATACCGTGCTGTAATTCCAGCAATACATTTTTTATCCAACATCCATACAGTGTTTTCATAGACTTAGCATGACCTGTTGTCTGCCACTAAATTCAGTTTACCTAGTAAGTTGGTAGCTGATATCCTAATATCTTTCTGGATACACTATTGCCAAATTGTGTTGGCCAGATAGTCACATGATGTCGATATGTTTCCACCCATATGGTTGACATATGCTACCACGGTGGTGTAGTCAATTAGTAGTCTAACATACTGGTGATATAACCAAGAACAATATGACTTAAAGCCATGGAATGCACTCAACTTTCCCAGGTACTTATGCCCAGCGTTTGTAATGATGCCTCCTGTGCATTCCATCTCCCCCACAGCTGGAGATGGAATTAGTAGCATCCCATCCAACTGCCCATCAGTATGTAGTTCCATAGACGGGTAGCTGTTAATGTTTGGAAAGGAACAATGCCTAATGTTATGTTTCCACCATTTTAGTACCATTGTGGCCTCTGTTGGTAGCTTCTTTGGTCTGTCAGAATGACCCTCATACTTTTTGAGTGCACGCATGTTTGCGCTCAGTAATTTGATAATGTAAAGGTCCGATTTATGTGGCTGGAACACAGCCACTATAATGCCAATTATTCTACTACCAGTCTGATGGATGGTTTAGTTTACTGCAAGCCTCCATTAAGGCTGTAACCTTTTCTTACGGCAAAGTCACTGACGTGAGCTGAGTTAAGAGTGAAACCGCAGATGATCCATTGTGTTAAATACATCTGTGGTCACCTCTAATGGGTACTGTATAGTAAGCATTTTTTAATACGATGCTTGCCATGTAGTAACCTAGGATCAATACCTTTGCAGTAACAAAGGTTCCCATCTAGTAATGAATATAAAGTACGAAAGTATTCAAATTAGTCAAATCTATGATGATGTGGCAACCACCATCTATTTTATGATAAAGATTTTTGGACACAAATTCCTGTGATTCGTGTTGGATGTCCTCCATTACTCCTTTTTTATTTGGGCACTGTAGTTCAGTATGCGCTTTTGATTATTTCTTTGCCTGTAAGCATGAACATTCAGTTCGGTACATGCTGAACTGGAGGATTATGTTTTGAATAATTCTATGGTATAACCCTATACTTCTTCCTCCATGGTTACTATTAGTAGATTTGTTACTTTTTCGGCATCCTCCGTGGACGTTGAGGTGCCGGTGTCTGGATCTGTAGTTGGGTCTGTGTTGAGGGTTAGCGCATTCCCCAGGAAGTAGTTTTTAGACGTTGCTTTAATGAGCCCCAGGGTTTCCCTCTATGTCAAGATCTTTACCTGTTTAGATAAGTTGCCTCCAAATTTTAATATTGGTGGTATGGAGGTTCCAGGTTTGCATAGGCCTGCAAATTAGGGTCTAAAGCCGGTTGGATGGTACTTCTTCCTAATGCTGTTTACTCGTATTGGTAGTTTGCAAAATAAGGCCAGTGCATCCTGGTGATCTAGTGTCATGTCTTTTTTGTTTATTGTGCGGGCGAAACCCGTAATACCCGCTGTTAGGACTTTTGGAACTTTCTTTCGTTTCAAGTCCCTGCCCTGCCATGTTTTCAAATACCCTGGTTAATACTGGGAACATTCAGTGTTTTGCAGTTTCCTGATGGTAAGTGTCTTCCAATAGGTCTTCTGCACCTCATGTGCACTAGGGGTATGTTCTGCACCCCTGTTCAGGTTCAGCCCAGAATTGACCCCCTATACTCCCCTCTGATGAGGGAGAACACTGTGCAGCCCTACAAGAGGTACTGCTGTAGGACTTACTAGCTGCCCCCTGTGACTAGTCTCCATCTCCCGGAGCCTGCCACTTACCTGCTCCAACAGCCGCTCCAGCTGGCTCCGATGCTCTCAGGCACCCAACCGGCTCCAATGCACATGGTCACTGGCCGTCGCGGCTGCTCCTGAAGCCGCTACTCCTGAGGCCGCTCCTGCTCCAGTTCCTGCAGCCACTCCACCCGGCTCCAATGCTCACGGGCACTGGCCGTCGCGGCTGCTCCTGAAGCCGCTCCTGCTCCAGCTCCTGCAGTCGGCCCAGGATTGACCCTCGGTGTTCCCCTCTGATGAGGGAGAAACACTGTGCAGCCCTACACGAGATACTGCTGTGGGGCTTACTACCTGCCCACTGTGGCTAGCCTCCATCTCCCGGTGCCTGCCACTTTGGGGTATTTCCTCCAGCAGCCGCTCCAACTGGCTCTTATGCTCTCGGGCATAGGCCACTCCCGGCTGCTGTTGATCCTGCAGCCGCTCCAACTGGCTCTAATGCTCTCGGGCACTGGTCGTCGCGGCTGCTTGAAGATGGACCCTCCTGCAGCCGCTCCAACCGGCTCCAATGCTCTCGGGCACTGGCCGTCGCGGCTGCTTGAAGATGGTCCCTCCTGCAGCCGCTCCAACCGGCTCCAATGCTCACCAGCACTGGCCGTCGCGGCTGCTTTGTTCCCCGCTCCCAGCCGCTCCAAACGGCTCCAGTGCGCACGGGCACTGGCCGCTCACGGCTGCTCCTAAAGCCGCTCCAACCGGCCCCAATGCGCACGGGCACTGGCCGCTCGCGGCTATTCAGAGACGGACTCCTCGGAGTCAACGACCCTGTTAGTTTTTGCTTCCCTCTCCCGCCCGGCCCGGGGCCGGTGCGGGAGCGAAGTCGGGAGCGATGTCGGGCACAGCTCTTCCCATTACGGGAGATTAACGTGCCTTTGGCTGCTGCTGCCAGCTGCCCGCAACTCCGCGGTTCTCCCCCGCCAGCTTTCCCGCAGCCTTCGTGGATCCGGTCCATGTCTCCACCTAAAAGGTAAGTGGAAGGAACGCAGAGTCTTCTTACCTGCTGTTCCCGACTTTCAAAATCTGGAACGCAGAGTCGCCTTACCTGCTGTTCCCGGCTTTCAAATTTTGCCGCTAAGGGAACGTCGTTCCCCCTGCTGTGACTCGTTGCAATGCGTGTAGCGATATGGCACGCATGCGTCCTGGCGGGGTTCTTCACGTAGTCACTCACGTGACTCCGAAGTAAAATTATAACATCAGTGGTAGATAAATTATTGGAAAAAATTCTGAGACAGCATTTAAAAATAGTTGTTATTTTGAAAGGACAGTTTGCATGGATTTGTTAAGGAAAGCCGATGTCTGATAAATGCAACAATTTTTGGAAGAGTTAACATGAAAGAGTAGAGCATTTGATGTAGATTAGACTAATTTCAGCAAGATGTTTAACACAGTCTTACAATGCAGATACGGAGCTAAGAATAAATTTCAAGTCACAGAGTCATTGTCATACAGACAGGCCTTTCAGCTCACACTCTGGAGAGATTGGGGAGTGGTGGGTTTGAAAAAAAATCTTTACTCCAAAAGAGTCCCACAGTCGCTGAGAGAGTGGAAGGAAAAGGATGGGAGGAAATAAATATGCTAGGATTCCAGAGAAAATGCCACTCAGCATTTCATCTTTGTTACTGTGATTAATGCCTGAACTAGCTGTGTGGAACCTTCATTCAAGGTTTGCACTCTCTAATCCATGAATGATGTTGCACCATGACAAAGTAATAAAACTGCTTTAATGCTTTCATGATTATCTTTTGTGACAGATGGTTTTGATCTAATCTACCCTGTGCCAGTTATGTACTTCCATTTCATGCCAGTGCAGTAACTAACTGAGACTGCAAAATGCAGACATTGGCTGACAAAGCTGCAAAACTGATTATACCAAAGCTACAAAAAGCTATAAAAAGCTACAAGATGGTACACTCATCTCTTCCCACGTGAACCTCTGCCCCCCTCTCCACACACACCCCCTCTTCAACCCAGGAGATGTAACACCTGCCCTTATATCTCCTTGCTCGCCACCGTCCAGGGACCCCAGCTCTCCTTTCAGGTTGTGTTCCCGATATGGGCTCCTGTACAGCAACCATTTCGCTGAACGCTTGTGCTTGGTCCACCGAGGCCGATTGGATATCCCAGCTACTAACCATTTTAACTCTCCTTCCCATTCCCATACTGATCTTTCTGTCTGGGCCTCCTCCATTGCCAGAGTGAGGCCGCACACAAATTGGAGGAACAGCACCCTTTATTTTGCATAGGTAGCTTACAACCATATGATATGAATGTTGAATCATGTTGTAAATATAATAGATTTATGTAATTATCAGTAAACATCCCCACTTTTAACATTATGATGGAAGGAGATTATACCTAGTTCACTTCCCTGAGGAATTCCGGCAATAATATCCTGCATTAAGATAACGGCTGATATATATGAATCATCATTAGATTTGGGTGAGGTGCTGGAAAACTGAAAGGTGACTAATGTTCTGTCACTATTTAAGAAGGGCTGCAAGAAAAAAAACCTGGTAACTATAGAGCAGTGAGCCTAACATCTGTGGGAAGGCAAGTTACTGGAGAGGATTCCGAGAGATAATATCTAATGCATTTAGATATACAGGGGCTGATTAGGGATAGCTGGCACGGCTTCATACATGGGAGGTTGTTTGTGTCTTAGAATCCTGATGGGGGTTTTAGAAAAAGTAACCAAAAAGGTTCATGAGGGCAAAGCCCTAGGTGTTATCTGTATGGACTTCAGATCTGAAACTTTTCCAATTTGATGTGTTTCTGTGTGATAGGCTGCTCTGGATGGTTAGTTCACATGGATCCAGAGAGCTAGCCAACAACAATGTTGGTAAGACCACATTTGAAGTGCTGCAGAATGGATGCAGTTAAGCTGGAAGGAGTGCAGAGAAGATCAGCGAGGATGTTTGCCAGGACCCGAGTTATGGGTAGAGGTTGAGCAGACTAGAACTTTATATAGATAAGGTGAATGCACATTTTACTCAGAGTACTGTAGGTGAATCAAGAATCAGAGGATACAGGTTTAAGGTGAGAGGGGAAAATACCCCTCAGAACCTGAGAGGGCAATGTTTTCGCACAGAGGATGGTAGCATATAGGAATGAGCTGCCATAGAGGTAGTTGAGGCAGGTACATTAAAGACGTTTGGACAAGTACACAATTAGGAAATGTGTAGCGGGATGTGGGGCAAAAGTGGGCAGGTGGGACTAGAATAGCTGGGGCATCTTGGTCGATATTTAGAGTGTTTTAAGGTGGCGTGACTTTAGAGAGCTTGGAAAAATGCTGAAAAGCAGGACCTCCAGGGTTGCTATCTCCAATTTGCTTCCAGTTCCTCGTGCTGGCGAGAGCAGGAACAGGGAGATATGGGACCTGAATGTGTGGTTGAGGAACTGGTGCAGGGGGCAGAAATTTAGATTCTTAGATCACTGGGATCTGTTTTGGAGGAAGGGGGAACTGTACAAAAGGGATGGATTGCATCTTAACAGGTGGGGGACCAGCATTCTGGCAGGCAGGTTTGCCACTGCTGCACGGGTGGTTTTAAACTGAATAAAGGGGGTGGGGTTTTAAATGGGATAGTCGAGGACGGAGTTAAAGGGAAAGGAAGTAAAGGGATGGTTAATGACCCAAGAATTAACGGGAAAGGAAGCTTACAAAGGGATAGGAGAGTATGGCCATGTGTAATAGGGATCGATGTGAAAGGTGAGATGCATAAGGAATTAAAAGCATTGTATATGAATGTGCGAAGCATAAGAAGTAAAGTAGATGAACTTGAGGCTCAGTTAGAAGTTGGTAGATATGACATTGAAGGGATTACTGAGACGTGGCTGCAGGAGGATCCGGCCTAGGAACTTAATATTCAGGGTTATACATCCTATAGAAAGGACAGGCAGGTGGGCAGAGGAGGGAGGGTAGCCCTGCTGGTGAGGGATGGAATTCAGTCCCTTGCGAGGGAAGACAAAGGGACTGACGAGGTGGAGTCACTGTGGATTGAGTTGAGGAATTGTAAAGGCAAGAAGACACTAATTGGTGTTATCTACTGACCCCCAAATAGTAGCCCGGATGTAGGGTGTAA
Organism: Amblyraja radiata; assembly: GCF_010909765.2. Taxonomy (NCBI): domain Eukaryota; kingdom Metazoa; phylum Chordata; class Chondrichthyes; order Rajiformes; family Rajidae; genus Amblyraja; species Amblyraja radiata. The sequence continues at coordinate 59,480,469 of NC_045961.1, forward strand.
GTTGCAGCAGGAGTTAAAACTGGCATGTAACAAAGGTAATGCCACTCTGGTGATGGAGGATTTTAATATGCAGGTAGACAGGGAAAATCAGGTTGGTTCAGGACCCCAAGAAAGAGAGCTTGTAGAATTCCTCTGAGATGGATTCTTAGAGCAGCTTGTAAAGGAGCCGACCAGAGAAAAGGCAATTCTGGATTTAGTGTAGTCCAATGAACCAGATATGATAAGAGAACTCAAGATAAAGGAACCGCTTGGAGGTAGTGATCATAATATGATTAGTTTTAATCTGCAATTTGAGAAGGAGGTTAAATCGGAAGTGTCAGTGATGCAGTTGAACAAAGGGGACTATGAAGGCATGAGAGGGGTGCTGGCCAAGGTAGATTGGAAAGGGATCCTAGCAGGAATGACGGTGGAACAGCAATGGCAGGAATTTCTGGGCATAATCCGGAAGGCACAGGATCATTTCATTCCAAAAAGGAAGAAAGATTCGAAGGGGAGTAGGAGGCAACCGTGGCTGACAAGAAAAGTTAGGGATAGAATAAAATTTACAGAAAAGATGTATAACACAGCAAAGAGTAGCCGGGAGCCAGAGGATTGGGAAATTTTCATAGGACAACAGAAGGAAACAAAACGGGCAATACGGGCTGAAATGATGAAGTACGAAGGGAAGCTGGCCAGGAATATAAAGAAGGACAGTAAAAGCTTCTTTAGATATGTTAAGGGAAAAAGAATAGCAAAATCAAATGTGGGTCCCTTGAAGGCAGACACGGGTGAAATTATTATGGGCAACAAGGAAATTGCAGAATATTCGAATAGGTACTTCGGATCTGTCTTCAATAAGGAAGACCCAAACAATCTCCCAGATGTACTGGAGGACAGAGGATCTAAGGGGGTAGAGCAATAAAGGGGAGGTCATTTAAGACTGAGGTGAGAAAAAACGTTTTCACCCAGAGTGTTGTGAATTTATGATATTCCCTGCCACAGAGGGCAGTGGAGGCCAAGTCACTGGATGGATTTAAGAGAGAGTTAGATAGAGCTCTAGGGGCTAGTGGATTCAAGGGATATGGGGAGAATGCAGGCACGGGTTATTGATAGGGGACGATCATCCATGATCTCAATAAATGGTGGTGCTGGCTCGAAGGGCCGAATGGCCTCCTCCTGCACCTATTTTCTATGTTTCTATGTTCTATGATATGGACTGGGGAGAAAGGTCCTGTTTCTGTGCTGTATGACTCTCTCTCCATCAGTGCATAGATTATTGGTTAGTAGTGCTTCATGGTTTTTGATATTTCAATACTCGACTGGAAATAAACTTTCTGGTGGTGGTAAGTAACCAAATAGGGTATCTATATTACTGAAACTAAGAACTTGACCGCTTTTGACTTTCTGTTTTGTGATTTCCGAGAGAACGCCGCCGCTTATGGCCATCATTTTTGACCACCTCGCTCAGAGTCCACCTCCGCCAGACTGGACCAGAGGATTTTTCCCATGGATGAAAAATCAGAGAGTTATTAATGTTTTAATAAATGTTGCCATTCTCTCTGCTGCCCCCTCTGGCGGCAGTGGTGGAGGGACTATAAATCGCGGAAGTGTCGTGCCTCACTCAGTCTCTGCGAGATGGAGGAAGCGAGAGGGTCATGGCCCTCTGAGCAGTGAATAACACTGAATGCACGACTACTCCATGGTGGGTCCCCACGATGTGGTTTTCAGAAAATGTGTTTGTTGCTTGCAAAGTGTTTGCCCGATTGGCTTGGCGTTTAAAGACTCTTCAGATAATGTGTTTGTTGGCTTGCAAAGTGTTTGCCCAATTGGCTTGGCTTTTAAAGACTCTTCAGGAAATGTGTTTGTTGGCTTGCCCAATTGGCTTGGATTTTAAAAGACTTTCAGAAAATGTGTTTGTTGCCTTGCAAAGTGTTTGCCCAATTGGCTTGACTTTTAAAGGTCTTTCAGAAAACGTATTTGTTGGCTTGCAAAGTGTTTGGCCAATTGGCGTGGCTTTTAAGGGGATTTCAGAAAACATGTTTGTTGGCTTGCAAAGTGTTTAACCAATTGGCTTGGGTTTTAAAGGGCTTTCAGAAAACGTGTTTGTTGGCTTGCAAAGTGTTAGCCCAGTTGGCTTGGCTTTTAAAGGGCTTTCAGAAAACGTGTTTGTTGGCTTGCAAAGTGTTTACCCAATTGGCTTGGGTTTTAAAGGGCTTTCTGAAAACGTGTTTGTTGGCTTGTAAAGTGTTTGCCCAATTGGCTTGGCTTTTATAGGGCTTTCAGAAGTTTTTGCATGGATAAAGCGTGAATAAACATTTTATTAGATAAGGACTGTTTAATTACAAAATTGGCGCTCATTCCGTGACTTCCGCTTAGTGGCAAGATGCTGCCGAAGACGTCATTTCCGGTTAGCGGCAAGATGGCGCTTACTGCAGAAGGCACAGAGTGAAGACGTTGTTGAATAATTCAAGAGAGCTTACTGCTCTGTCTATGGTGAGTGTGTTTGTTGGATGTTATTTAAAGCACGTTTTTGCTTCAACAGCAGCCTTGACAGGAGGCGTTAAACGTTTAAATCATTCGGTTTACACACTGTATGTTCACCACGTTCTGAAGTATTTTAGTATTGATTTTGTGTGTGTGTGTGTGTGTGTGTGTGTGTGTGTGTGTGTGTGTGTGTGTGTGTGTGTGTGTGTGTGTGTGTGTGTGTGTGTGTGTGTGTGTGTCTCTCTCTCTCTCTCTGAAGGGACAACAGCTAAAGTGCTTGGTGAACATTGGCCGTGCAGATATTGATATTGAAAATATTGGGAATTATCGCGTTTGCTCACTGCAGTTCATCAACAGTGTGTGTGTGTGTGTGTGTGTGTGTGTGTGTGTGTGTGTGTGTGTGTGTGTGTGTGTGTGTGTGTGTGTGTGTGTGTGTGTGTGTGTGTGTGTGTGTGTGTGTGTGTGTGTCTCTGAAGGGACAACAGCTAAAGTGCTTGGTGAACATTGGCCGTGCAGATATTGATATTGAAAATATTGGGAATTATCGCGTTTGCTCACTGCAGTTCATCAACAGTAAGGCATTATTTGTGTTTTTTTCTTGATTGCTTTGGTATTTAAAAAGTTTCAGAATTGATAAGTCTGGCTGTAAAATGTTTAAATCGCCCATGGTTCTGAAGTGGATTTTTACATGCAAAAGGAAAACGCTTCTGAAGCTAAATTTATCATTATAAAATCTCCAGACTTACGAATGGTGTGTGGAAAAGTAAGTTTTCTATCATTATGATATTGAGATGTATATTTTGGCAAATAATAAAATGGCCTGACAGTTTAAACACCCACTCCCTTTCAATAGGATATTGTCAATTTGCTGATGTTGATTATGTCCAATTAACAGCTAACAATTATACTATTCCTTAAAGAGTAAAATGTAATTCAAAACCCACTGCACTGTCAGCCCACCAGCCATGAGTGACTGCACTACCAGCCCACCAGCCGTGAGTAAATGAACTGCCAGCCCACCAGCTGTATTGACGGAACTGCTAGCCCACCAGCCTTGAGTAAGTGAACTGCCAGCCCACCAGCCGTGAGTAAGTGACTGAAGTGCCAGCCCAATAATCCATTCAGTCCATCCTCTCCCCCTTCTCTGTCACAGAGTCTGTCACCTGTTTTGGCCAGAATGCCTGGCAGTTTCTCAGCTGCCAGCCTGCCAGGTCCGAGTGACTGTACTGCCAGGCCTCAATGACTGAGCTGCCTGGCCTCAGTGACTGAGCTGTCAGCCCAATAATCCACTCGGCCCACAATATCCATACTAGCCCTCTGGAAGTCAGTCCCTTCGAACCACAACACCCATACTAGCACTACAGAAAGCCCCCCCCCACCCACTGGTCAGCAATATTGGAATATTGGAATAGTGGAGAGGTGGAATATTGCATTGGGTGACCAGCCCTCCCGTGTGATGCTGGGACCCAATGTGCCCCACTTAGTCTAGTATCTTTCTATATGCTAGCATGACATACCTGGACAAAATTTAATTTTATCTAATGGATATCAATGCTATAACTGCCCACCATTTTTGATATCATGAAAATTGATTTCTGTATAGAGAGGCCACTACCAATTTCATTCTACTCCAGGACCATACGTGGGTCATGTAGCTCCAATCTGCCATGAAGCTTAAAGCTTTACTTTGCAACCAAGCAGCTTTTGAATGGTTGACAGTAAGTCTGTCAGATTGCTCTGTTGGTTTATTTAATTAAATTTGACCATGCAATGTATTGTCAGCAGTGAATAGGCGCTTCTTTATTCCAGGACGCCACCTTGAGTCTCCCCTTGCGCATGTGTCCTTGCACAAGACATCACATATGCTAATTATCACATATATAACACTCCCCCCCTTTAACTTGGAGGCAGGTAACACCATTTCTATTACATACACCGCACTCCTCCCCTTTTAACTCAATTTCACCTACACGGTATATGCTCTTTACTTCACCTATCATTGATTAATGCACTGTTGCACAATTGTATATGACAGTCATCTCACAATACATCCTCATAACTGTAATAATCATATCTAAACCACGGTAATATGCTCTTTACCCAAAATATAATTGATTAATACACTGTTGCAAAATGGTATTATTACATTCATCTTACAATACATCCTCATAACTGTAATAATCCTATCTAAACCAGCACTTATAATGTTTTCATTCCACCCATCTTCCTTAACCCAAATACATTACCCTTGCTTTATGTGTTATCATTTTCCGTTCCTTTGTGTAAATTGCAAACACTTTCTAATCACTCTATCTCTAACTGTATCTCTGCTTATACGCTGGCTACACAGCCCTCCCCGCTGCTACTGGACCCGCTGCTTGGTTCGTCGCTGGCTCCCGTGGACACCCTGCAGAAGGGGAGTCGCTGCTAGTTACTGCTGCTAGTCCCTGCTGTTCCAAGCGTCGGGACTGTGCCCCACCGTCGGGTGCTGGCTAAGTGCTGTGTCCCGCTTCTCTCGCATGGATCCACTTCTCTCTCGTCCAGCTTTCTCTCACGACCGGGCTTTCTCCGCTTTCTCCTTCTCGCCGCTTCTCTCGTGGGGCCTGGTCCGCTTTCCTGCTCACAGTCGAGCTGACTCCCGACCGGGCTGAAGACTTGGCTTTCATCGGTGGCTTCTCCGGACCTGTCCGTGGCCTACACGGTACTAGGCCCTCACCCAACATCTGTGGCTGCTGCTTGGGCCTGGCTGTGGGTTACACAGCCCTGGAAAACAAATGGAGGACATTTAAAGGTGACATTTTAAGAGTATAGAACCTTTATGTCCCTGTTCGGTTGAAAGGAAATAGTAAAAATTTCAAGGGAAATTGGACACTTGGTTCAGAAAAAGAGAGAGATCTACAATAATTATAGGCAGCATGGAGTAAATGAAGTGCTTGAGGAGTATAAAGAATGTAAAAATAATCTTAAGAAAGAAATTAGAAAAGCTAAAAGAAGATGTGAGGTTGCTTTGGCAGGTGAAAGTAAATCCAAAGGGTTTCTACAGCTATATTAATAGCAAAAGGATAACGAGGGATAAAATTGGTCCATTAGAGAGTCTGAGTGGACAGCTATCTGCAGAGCCAAAAGAGATGGGGGAGATATTGAACAATTTCATTTCTTCGGTATTCACCAAGGAGAAGGATATTGAATTATGTGAGGTAAGGGAAACAAGTAGAGTAGCTATGGACACTATGAGATTCAAAGAAGAGGAAGTGCTGACACTTTTGAAAAATATAAATGTGGATAAGTCTCCTGGTCCTGACAGGATATTCCCTAGGACATTGAGGGACGTTAGTGTAGAAATAGCAGGGGCTATGACAGAAATATTTCAATTGTCATTAGAAACGGGAATAGTGCCGGAGGAGTGGCGTACTGTGCATGTTGTTCCATTGTTTTAAAAGGGTTCTAAGAGTAAACCTAGCAATTATAGACCTGTTAGTTTGACGTCAGTGGTGGGCAAATTAATGGAAAGGATACTTAGAGATAATATATATAAGCATCTGGATAAACAGGGTCTGATTAGGAACAGTCAACACTGATTTGTGCCTGGAAGGTCATGTTTGACTAATCTTCTTGAATATTTTGAAGAGGTTACTCGGGAAATTGATGAGGGTAAAGCAGTGGATGTTGTATATATGGACTTCAGTAAGGCATTTGACAAGGTTCCTCATGGAAGGTGGTTAAGAAGGTTCAATTGTTGGGTATTAATGGTGGAGTAGCAAGATGGATTCAACAGTGGCTGAATGGGAGATGCCAGAAAGTAATGGTGGATGGCTGTTGTCAGGTTGGAGGCCAGTGACTAGTGGGGTGCCACAGGGATCTGTGTTGGGTCTATTGTTGTTTGTCATGTACATCAATGATCTGGATGATGGTGTGGTAAATTGGATTAGTAAGTATGCAGATGATACTGTTGTTGTTGATAATGAAGTAGATTTTCAAAGTCTACAGAGAGATTTAGGCCATTTGGAAGAGTGGGCTGAAAGATGGCAGATGGAGTTTAATGCTGATAAGTGTGAGGTGCTACATCTTGGCAGGACAAATCAAAATAGGACGTACATGGTAAATGGTAGCAAATTGAGGAATGCAGTTGAACAGAGGGATCTAGGAATAACTGTGCACAGTTCCCTGAAGGTGGAATCTCATGTAGATAGGGTGGTAAAGAAAGCTTTTGGTGTGCTGGCCTTTATAAATCAGAGCATTGAGTATAGAAGTAGGGATGTAATGTTAAAATTGTACAAGTCATTGTTGAGGCCAATTCTGGAGTATGGTGTACAATTTTGGTCACCTAATTATAGGAAGGATGTCAACAAAATAGAGAGAGTACAGAGGAGATTTACTAGAATGTTGCCTGGGTTTCAGCAACTAATTTACAGAGAAAGGTTGAACAAGTTAGGTCTTTATTCTTTGGAGCGCAGAAGGTTAAGGGGGGACTTGTTAGAGGTCTTTAAAATGATGAGAGGGATAGACAGAGTTGACGTGGATAAGCTTTTCCCACTGAGAGTAGGGAAGATTCAAACAAGAGGACATGACTTGAGAATTAAGGGACAGAAGTTTAGGGGTAACATGAGGGGGAACTTCTTTACTCAGAGAGTGGTAGCTGTGTGGAATGAGCTTCCAGTGGAGGCAGGTTCGATTTTATCATTTAAAAATAAATTGGATAGTTATATGGACGGGAAAAGAATGGAGGGTTATGGTCTGAGTGCAGGTAGATGGGACTAGGAGAGAATAAGTGTTCGGCACGGACTAGAAGGGCCGAGATGGCCTGTTTCCGTGCTGTAATTGTTATATGGTTATACGCTTGTCTTCCTTGGGCTCTTGCTTCCCGTTCCGACCTTTTTTTGGCACCAATTCAAAACCATTTGGTGCCAAATCTTTTTGCTTGGTGCTGTTCCACTTTGTTTCCAAATACAACCTCTATTTTTAACTTGTTTTCATTTTTCTTGGCTGTCCTTGGTCTTGTCTTCTTTGTTCTTTTATCCTCGTCGCCAATTGTTGTGTATTTGGGTCCATGGAACAGACTTTAATAAGGTTCGGACACGGGAGTAAACTAACAAGCTTCTTTATTCCAGGACGTCACCTTGAGTCTCCCCTTGCACATGCGTCCTTGCACAAGACTTCACATATGCTAATTATCACATACCTAACAATGATACTTTTTAAAAAGTGCTGAGAATCCATACAATTTTTAAAGTGGGATCAGGGTGATTCAGTAGCGCATGGCAGGCAATCTAATGGAAAGAACCCCAGGCTTCTCAGCACTTGATGATGAATCAAACTTCCTGTCATAAATATATAAAAACAAAGCTTCCGACACAGCTCTCTCTCAAGAAATTATCCACATTTACCCCATGTGGTTATCCCTAGAATGTGCCATATTGAAACATTTAGTTGTTAGAATGTGGCCCATGTGTATAGGTTTTGCGTTTTGGTGTTAACCTGTGACCTATTTGCCCTTCCAGGGGACATACACTTGATGGAGAATTATACCTAATTCTTAACCCAATATTCATCTTTCAATTCAAACCCAATATGTTGATTTAGTACGATGAAACTAAACATACAACGGAGTGGCAGATGAGCTATTGCAACACAGTTGAAATCAAGTCAAGAATGTTTTATTGTCATATGTCCCAGATAGAACAATGAAATTCTTACTTGCAGCAGCACAACAGAATATGTAAACATAGTGCATTGTAAACAATATAATAAATGAGAAAAAAAAGTTCAGTGTATATACATACAGTGAAATTCAATTTCATTGACTTTTATTGAGCAATCTATGTCCTGCATAATGTTTAAAGAACTATCAAAAAAGATTACTGAAATCTGAGCTTTATTCTGACTGAATTTGCAGCTACCATTTAATCTCATTTGTGGATTACACCAGTTTTGCCTAAATTGTACCAAATAAAGACAAATTAAACCAAGAAAAATATGGATGGCCTGTCCAAAAAAAATGCAGGTGCCCGAAATAGGAAATAAAAGAATAAATAATGAACAGCATGTCAGACAGCATCTGGAGATAAAAAAAAGTTAATGCTTCAGGTCTGAGATTCATCATAATTGAAATATAGAGATAACACGTTAGTTTTCAGAGGCAGGAGAGGTTGAGGACGGATGTATTATAGCTAGTGTGGGACTCAAGGAAATTAACAATTTCTTCACTGCCTTGTTCTGAATATTGAGATGTACGGCATTTAAATTGGCTTTCTATAGATATTAAACTAGTGGAAGAGTTCACTTGCTGAAGTCACTGTAGAAGTTAATTTTCATTAGCTAACTCTGGGCTGCTTTCAATTTTCCAAGCAGACAAAAAAAGATAAGTCATTTCAATTGGCATGATCAGCACAGACATTGTGTTTGAAGGGCCTGTTCCTGTGTTGTACTGTTCTATGCTTTCTGTTCTAAATGTTTTTAACCACTACACAAACCAAACATTATTTGTGTCTGATGGATTCTTTAATATTGCTATAAGCAAATGAACAGAGATAAAATGTTAACCAGAATATCCTTTATTTTACTTCAGAGTCACGCGAGTGACAACGTGAAGAAGGCCGTCAGCCCGCATGTGCGTCATTACGTCTAGCGCATTGCACAATGTGCTGACTGGCAGGGCGCTGCTCCTGCCAGCGGTAAGTTTAAACCTGCAGGTAAGTTTTTAAACTTCCCAGGTTATGTTTCTATTACAGGAATCTCTTCTCACGGAGCTTCCTGTGGGATTTCGGGGCGAAGTTGGTACGGGCCGTGGGGAAACCTTTATGGACCGCGGGGTAATCCCAGTCACGGACCGTGGGGAATCCCGGTCACGACCGCGGGGAATCCTGGCCATGGACCGCGGGGAACCGGCTACGGAGACCGCGGAAGTGCGGGTAGTGGCCAGCGGCTTCAGATTGGTGCCGGTAGCACCTTGGCAAACCCGCTTAGAGGGTAGCCATGAAGAAAGTCTGCAACGGCCCGTTGACTCAAACGAGTCGGGCCAGGAGGATTCCTGATGGAGAGGATCCCCTACTTTAACGGGTAGCATCTTCGGACGTCTAACCCACATGGAGCACCTGATGGAGAGGTGCTCCACAAATGATATGCTCCAAGGAGGGAGTTATATCACTGCGGTTCTCCTCGGGGCCCGCGGCAGTGGCAGCGGCACCTGTTTACAGGGCTGCACAGTGTCATCCTCTCTGAGGAGGGGAGCAGTCAGGGTCAGTTCTGTCTGACTTGAAATTCGGTAACATGAGGCACGAAGCGTATGGTCCATGGAGGGGCCATATCAGCACAGGTCTCCTCGGGGGCCTGCGGCAGCACCTGTTTCAGGGCTGCTTACTATCGCCCTCGCTATGGAGAGGAGTGCGAGGGTTTAAAAAAGATAAATAAACAAATAGAAGCAGAGTTAATATATAATTGATAAATGAGGATCCCTATTACTCTGATAGCTGGAATCCCGTCTATTAACAATATGTAATTGATATACAAAATGTGTTTTGATTATGATATGTACATGCTTCTAATAAAAATATTATTAAAAAAAACCCTGCATGGACCAACTGGCTGTTTAAGAAGGAACTGCAGTTGCTGGAAAATCAGAGGTAGCCAAAAATGCTGTAGAAACTCAGCGGGTGGACTTCCGCTGGCGTTATGCTGGTGCAGGGACGCACTATTCATCTCCGCACCGTTAAAACGTCGAAAAATACTGAAAATCCAAACCGGACAGATCTATAAATACTCACCAGCAGATGTTCAGCAGTCGTGTAAGTGATGATATCAGAACGCGACCCCGGTGCTTTTAATATGCCTAAACGCCCGAAACATCAACCAGAAGCTACTGAAGGCCACGAAAAAGCCTCAACCTCGATTATGGCACACCCCGAGAGGACGCAGCAAGGCAACCTCCGGGTTTGGAGGAAATCCGTTCACTACTGTCATGAACTTTCATGTGAAGGTAGAAATCTGTGGCAAGATTGACAAGATTGATGACCGTATAGAGGAGGTGAATTCCGACTTGAAAGGGATACTCGACAGGTTTGAAACCGACATCAGGTTCCAACCGTAAGTTGGAACCTATTCTTGCTACTTCACAAAAATAAAGCGAGGCTATTCGGGAATTGGAAACTACTGCGGCTTTAAATGTTGAGACAACACACTGAGGTGGAACGTATCTCCGGGTTACTAGTTAAAGTAACAGAAAAATGTCTAGATTTGTAAGGGCGCTCTAAACGTCAGAACCTAAGGATTGTTGGAGTGAAAGAAGGCAAAGAACATGGTCAAAATCTTCAAGATTTTACAGCTCAACTACTTCAAGACATACTCTCTTTGGATGAAAAACCTAAACTTGACCGGGCTCACAGAGCTCTGAGAGCCCAGTCAGACATCACAGCTCCACCAAGACATTTGATTCTGAGGGTACATCACTGCCATGTTCTAGAGGACATTCTGCAGAAAGTTGCCAACAACAGAAACCTAACTTTACAAGGTGAAAACATACGAATCTTCAGAGACTATCCTGCCGAAGTCGTTAAGAAAAGAACACTCTTCTCCAAGTCAAGAGCTATTATGAGGGACATACCAGACCGCCGATTTGGCCTATTATATCCTGCAAAATTGCGAATTACTTATAAAGGGACTGAACCCTTTTTTACCGATCCCGATAAAGCATTTAAGTTTGCCCAGGACACTGCAGGATCCGTCAAGGGATAAGTAATTCTTTACTGAGTTTATACCGTGATGATAATCAAGAGGTTTATACTGTGTTTATACTGTGTTTATAATTAATATGTTGTTATAAATCTGACAGTCAGTTAATATGTCAAAACAGAGAACTTGAGAAATAGAGAGACAGAGAGAGAGGGAGAAAGGGAGAGAGGGGGTGGGGTAGAGAGGTAGGGCGAGAGAAAGAGAGGGAGGGAGGGAGAGGGAGTGAGAGAGAATGAATGTGGGAGAAAGTTTGAGAAAGTTTTGGAAAGTTTTGGGAGAGAGGGAAGGAAAGAGGGAGAGGGAGGGATGGAAAAAGGGAGAGAGGGGGAGGGGGAGAGAGAGAACAATTGTGTGAGACATGTTGGGAAAGTGTTGGAAAGTTTTGAGGAATTTTTCAAAAGTCTTGGAAAGTTTTGAAAAAGTTTTGGAAAGTTTATCCAGGGGCAATAGACAGGGATGTGTATTATCACCCCTGTTATTTGCCCTTATGATTGAACCCTTAGTGGAAAGTATAAGAGTACATCCAAACATTCATGGCTATAATACTAAACACTCCAATAATAAAATATCATTATATGCAGATGATGTATTATTATATATCACCAATTCCCAAGTTAGTATTCCAAATATATTAAATCTTATAGAGGAATTCGGCTCCTTCTCAGGATATAGAATAAACTGGAACAAAAGTGATATTATGGCAATAAAACCTCAAGAGCCGATACACCTTTTAAAATTCCCTTTCAGAATTGCTACAGAAAAATTTAAATATCTGGGTGTTCAGGTAACCAGAAAATATACTTCTTTATTCAATGCAAACTTTCCGCCTTTAGTTACCAAATGAAACGTTCTTATTCAATTCTGGAAAACACTTCCGATGTCTCTAATAGGTAGAATAAATGCCACAAAAATGATTTTCCTCCCACAAATTCTCTATTTATTTCAATCATTATACCTACCTAAATGTTTTTTTTAAAATCTTGATTCCCGGATTACAAACTTTATCTGGGATTATAAAACACATAGAATTCATAAACAACATCTATGTAAACCCAAAGAAATAGGTGGATTGGCTCTCCCTAATTTCTTATACTATTATTGGGCTTCGAATATTAAAAATGTAATTTATTGGCTGGATAACGCATGCCAACAGGTAGACTGGTTAATAATGGAGAGAGAGGATTGCTCGCCTTTTAATATAGGCGCGATTCTTCTCTCCCCAACAAAGTTGAAGAACACTATATATGATAAAAATCCAATTATTCACAGCACCTTATGAATCTGGAGACAAGTAAAATCAACTTTTAAACTAAGAAATTTATCTCTTCTTTCACCAATAGATAATAACCCGTCGTTTAAGCCATCTATTATAGATAAAACGTTTACTTATTGGGAAAGTAGGAATTAAAAAGCTTGGAGATCTGTACGAGATTGGAAATCTCCTGTCATTTCAGAAATTACAGTCGAAATATAGTCTGAAAGGTAATATTTTAGATATCTTCAAATTCAAGATTATTTGAAAACATATACCCATGATTATCAAATTCTGCTGCCAGATATATTAGACGAAGGTATGAATAGAAACTCAGTCAAACAATCTAACATCATACTTGTATAATACCCTTCTAAATATGGAAATTCCATCGTCAGATGCAATTAGAAGAGAATGGGAAGAGGAATTAGGCCTAAAAATTTCCAAAGACAGATGGGAAAAATATCTCTTATATATACATAAATGTTCGATTAATGTTAGACACATTCTAATCCAATTCAAAATACTGCACAGACTATTACTCAAAGACTAAACTGAATAAGATTTTTTCAAATGTTTCTCCTATTTGTGACAAATGTCTCCTTCAAGAAGCCACTATAACACATTCCCTTGCCTCTTGCATAAAACTACATTACTTTTGGAAAGGAATCTTTGAAATTTTCTCAAAAACATTAAAAACAAAACTGGACCCCCATACGGAACTGATTATTTTCGGAACAGCAGAAGCCTGCCTGCCCTGTGCTATCAATATTTCAAAGACGTTTCCTTAATTATGGCCTGATAATGGCGAATAAAACGTATACTTAAATTTTGGAAAAATACAGCTGCCCCTATTAAAATGTGGATTACAAACATGTCTGAGACGCTACATCTTGAAAATATGAGACTTGTCTTAGCAGGAAAATCAGAGCAATTTTCAAAGACATGGATTCCATTCATTGATTCATTACAAGATAGTATGGTGCAACACAACTTCGGAATTAAACCGATTTACGGACTGGGTGATGGGTGGGGAGAGAAATGAAGCAGGTATATCAACACTTTTTTTTTCTTTTCCCGTTTTTGTCTTTTTATTTCTTTACATTTTTCCTATTTCTTTTACTTACTCACTCTTTGACTACACTCATTTGGTAGTCTAGGGGTTCTATTCTTACACATTCACTTTCTCTTTCATTCTCTTTCTTTCTTGCTCTTTCTCTCTTTTTCTATTTCATCTTTGCCAAAATTAAAATTGAAGCTGTACAATAAATGTATTATGTCATATGTCGTGGTTTATACTTTTGTACACTGCTTCGAGTAAAAATATATATTTTTTAAATTAAAAAAAAAGACTGTCCTCTTACGGGTCCAGATATATTAGACGGTTGTTTGAATAGACATGCCGATACAAGTAAGTTGATATCTTACACTTATAACACTCTTCTAAATATTGATACCCCACCTTCTGTGATTTATAGGCGAGCATGGGTGGACGAGCTGGGCTTACCCATTTCAAAAGTTATATGGGAGGAAAGCCTACCATACATACATTACTGTTCTTTAAATGCCAGGCATTGCCTGATACAATTCAAAGTATTGCATAGGTTATACTACTCAAAGACCAAATTGAACAAGATCTTCCCAACTGTCTCCCCTCTCTGTGATAAATGTCACTTCCAAGAAGCTACCCTAACCCATTCTTTTGTATCCTGTATAAAAATACAAAACTTTTGGACGGGAATATTCAATACCATTTCTAAAACACTCAAAATTCAATTGGAGTCAGGTTCAAAATTAATAATATTAGGAATGTCAGAGGGCTGCCCTAAGTTAACGATATTCCAAAGACCCTTCTTTGACTACGGTTTAATAACCGCGAAAAAACGTATACTTAAATTCTGGAAAAATGATAACAGTTCCCATAGTGAAGATGTGGATCACAGAAATGACCAAGACACTACATTTAGAAAAAATAAGCCTTGTTTTGTCTGACAAATCAGATCAATCTTCCAAAATATGGTCTCCTTTCATTGAATTTCTTCTACAACAGAATGGTTGAACACAAATTCGAAACCGACGCTAGGGTCGGGTGAGCGGGCGTAGGGAAGAGTAGTGGGATATAACTCCGTTTTTTTTTTTTTTTTCTCACTTCTTTGTTAGTTCGGGTGTTTTTCTTCTTTCTTTTTCGTTATCTTTTTCAAAATTCTTTCTTTTCTTTTTCCTTTCTTCTTCCTTTCCCTTTTTTCCTTTGTTCTTTTTTCCGATTTACTTACTAATTTATAAAATGTTAAAACTGAAGCTGTACGAAAATTGTATAATTGTTATGTTGATTACTTTCTCGTTGTACCATTGCTTCTAATAAAATAAATATTTAAAAAAAAAAGAAGCTCAGTGGGTGAGGCAGCATTTATGGAGCGAAAAAAATAGGCAAAGTTTCGGGTCGAAACCGAAACGATGCCTATTTCCTTCGCTCCATAGATGCTGCCTCACCCGCTGAGTTTCTCCAGCATTTTTGTCTACCTTGGACCAACTGGCTAGTGTTTTTGCGGACATCTTCAACCTTTCACTACTGAGGTCTCAGGTTCCCACCTGTCTTAAAGGGGCATCAATATTACCGGGCACCAAGAAGCGTGAGATGACATGCATCCATGACTACCAACCTGAACCAGTGACACTAGCGTCTGTGGTGATCAAGTGCTTTGAGAGATAACTCTACCTCAGCACACTTGTACTATTTACACATTTATTATGGTGTATTGTTTGGGCACTATTATTTCTTTCAGCATATTCTTAGTCATTAAAATCTCATCTACCTGTAGTTGGTTATGGTGCATTTCAGCTCCTACTGCAGGAAGTACCCACTACAATTTGCCTATCGTCACAAAGGGACAATGTGGGATTTGATCTCGCTGGCTCTCCACTCTGAACTGGACAATTTAGAAAATAAAAACACAGACGTCACGCTGTAGATCAAAGACTACAGCTCGGTATTCAACACTATCACCCTCTCCAAACCGGTTACCAAGCTCAGGGAACTGGGTCTAGGTATATTGAGCCATGTAAAAGTGAGAATTTGGGGATAACATAAAACAGCTCAGAAAATCAAAAAGGCCTTCTGCGCATTGTTTTTAAATTTGCACAAAAACAGTACCCTATATCACTCGGAATTTTTCGCCATCTTTGTCCTCTGCTGCGTGCACCAAGTTTTGTTCCGATCGGTGGAATAATACAAAAGTTATTAAGGTTTAAAAATCTTCTCTCTTCTTCCCCTTCTAGCACCCGCTATCAATCGGGAAGCCGTTGAGTAGAGTCGGGGAAGCCGCTGAGTGGAGTCGAGAAAGCCGCTGAGTGGAGTCGGGGAAGCCGCTGAGTGGAGTCTGGGAAGTCGGTGAAGCCTGTGAGTGGAGTCGGGGAAGCCGTTGCGTAGTCGGGCAATCTGCTGAGTGGAGCAGGAAGGTGCTGTGTGGTTCCGCGGCCGATTGCCGCTGAGTGGAGTCCCAACCCCCCACACACCCCTCCCACCCACACACCCACACCCCCCCATTCCCCCCTCCCCCCTTCCTCCCCATACCCCCCCTCCCCTCCACACACCCACATCCCCCCTTTACGCCTCCCCGTTACTCTACCCTTCCGTGTGTGTAAGATAGTGTTAGTGTGTGGGGATCGCTGGTCGGTACCGTCTCGGTGAGCCGAAGGACCTGTTTCCGTGCTGTTTCTCTAAACCAAACTAAACTTCCAAGAATTAAGGAACATTGAGGACAAGCAAACAATTCACAAGGCATCTACCAATTTGCGACAATTTCTAATTCACAGGCACCTCATCACACCGTTGTACTATTTACCCATTTTTTGTGTTTTGTTCATACAACATAATTTCTTTCAACATATTCTGGGTCATTAAAATCTCATCTGCCTTTGGCAGTGACAGTGACAAGCACAGTGACCTTTTTAATTAGTTCTAATTAAACAGGAAAAGTATAACTTTCATTAGCAAACTATAACATCATGGAAGAAATCAGTCACTCAATTACATTTAATCCTTTTATCTGTAAAACTGCCACAGACTGATTAATAATTGATCCTTCTGAACATTGTGAATAAGTTACCAATTATATTTCATACATCTAATTTCAATACTTGCAACACTTCTTAGACCAAGATAAAAGGGACTGTGCTTGTCACGATGTTGTTCATGAAGTGAATGTTGTATTTCCCAGTTTTCTCAAAGATGATCTATGTCAAATATTTTAATGTACATCCATCAACAACACTTCAATACTGTGGTGGAACAATAAACTTCCATTTTCAACCCAAAGTACATTTATTCTAAATATAACGGGAATCATTTGATATAATTATCACCCCTGAGAATTTCATATGATGGCGAAGAGAAGGATGTAACAATCAAACAGCGCACAAAGAGAAATAAAATGATTTATCTTTGGCGTCACGATTTGAATACCAAATATAATGTGCTGACTGATCTCCAGCTTTGTCTTTTACATTAATTAACATTGGTTTTCAGGTTCGAAGCAACTTATAAGAATAAAACAATGGGATTGGGGAGGGAGAATAATTTGTGCGAGTGATACAGACAAGCAATCCTTTTTCATTGAAATGCACTTTCTCCACAAGGCACTTAACCCTGATCATTTTGAGTTAGGTACATAAGTACATAATCTAGATAGGCACATTGGGTGGGGCGCAAGGTCACCAGAGGTTTCCGTTCAGGTTTCCGAAGTGGGACAGGGGCATTAGGCGATTTTTCAGCTGACTGCCGGCGACTGTCAAGTTGCCGGCAGTCGTCTGAAAAACCGGCAACTGGAACGGCGACTGTCAGAGTGGAGTGCACACACACACAAACACATCGCTTCCTTCACCAGCCCGTTATGCAGACGGGGGCAGGGCAAGCGGGGGGAGCGCTGTCTAAAAAATTCACACGGTGCTAAGCCGAGGTGAAACAAACACACACCGCAATGAACAGGAAGGTTGACAATACAATTTATTTGTTGTCATTTGAACCCAGAGGTTCAAATGAAATTTGTTTTCTGCAGTCATACAAACAAGAAGAAGAACCAAGACAGAACACAATTTACACAAACATCCATCACAGTGAATCTCCTCCTCACTGTGATGGAAGGCAAAGTCTTATCTCTCCCCTGCACTCCTCGTTCTTCTCCCAATGTCAGTCAAAGCCCCCGGCTGGCGATGGTAAGTAAGTCCCGCGGCCATTAAAGCCGCGCCAGGTGATGCAAGGCCCTGCTCTGGGTCTTGGTGTTGGAGCCCCCGGCGTGCGCTAACAAGTCCCGCGGCCATTTAAAGCCACGCCGGGCGATGTAAGGCCCCGCTCCAGGTCATCCTCAACCCCGCAACTCGGGCGGGAGAAGTCGCCGTTGCGGAAGCCCCGAAAAGCGGTCTCCCAGCAGGGACCCGTGGGCTCCCGGTGTCACCGTCCACCGGGCCGGCGGCTGGAGCCTCCGAATCTCCTGGGTCGGGTCGCAGCCGCGCGCCACCACAGCTCCTCCCGTTCCGAACTCGGCCAGCCCCGCGATGGTAAGTCCGCAGCTCCGCGACTGGAGCCTCAGGTCGTTCCGTTTGGAGGCCGCTCCACGGTGCTAGGCCCCAATGACAACGGAGAACCGACAGAGAAAAGGTCGGGTTCTCCGTGCAGGGGAAAGATTTTAAAAGTTTCCCCACCCCCCGCCCCCCACACACATACCCAGTTTAAAAAAAAATTTAAACTACATTCAAACGAGACAAAAAATTAAAAAAAGACAGACGGACTGCAGAGGCCGCTGCGACGTGAGTCGCGCCGCCCACGAACAGAGCTGTAAAAGACGGCTAAAGCACAGTGTACGGTAAGTCCTTTAAAATGGGGGGGAGGGGGAGATGGGGGGTTGGGGGGGATAAGGGGGGAGAAGGAGTGGAGACAGCTTTTAAGAAGCCAGAAATACACGGCTGTGAAGTTCGGCGGACATTTAACATTACCGGTCGGTTATCCTTGGTTCTGAAAACTACTGCTTACCTTTTTTTTCCCAACGAGCCAATGAAATTTACCTGTCAGCACCGGCTACAACCTACGAGAACCTCCGAGAACCTTCGACCTCCTGGCAACCCATTAGGACCTCCTGGCGACCCACCTACGGCTCAGAATTCTCACTACTGTCCATGGCGGCTTAATTCTAGTCGCCACTAATTTTTCAACATGTTGAAAAATTCACAGCGACCATAATGAGGCTGCAACTAGTTCCCAGATGCGGGAACTCCTCACGACCATGAAGGCGACTCCCTGGCAACCACCCGCGAACATGTGCCGACCATATGGCGACTGCATAGTCTCCTGCAGATGCCTAAAAACTCGCCTAAGTGGGACAGGCCCATTACTTGCAGCAGAATAACATATCAGTAAACACAGTATTCATAGATTACACAATAAACAAAAGTTCAATAAATTCAACAATATTAGTGCAAAAAAAACCTGACGGGCCTCTCAATAGGTAATTTTTTGGGTGACTACAGGCGACTGGCACAAAGTTTTCAACATGTTGAAAATTTTTCGGCGACAGTGGCGACAATTTTTGCTGTGGTAGGTTGTCGTAGGTTGACGTAAGTGTTGCCGTAGGTTGTCATAGGTGCTGTCATAGGTGGTCGCCAGGTGTCATAGGTGACTTCCATTAAAACTAGTCCCTGGCAGTCGCCTAAGTCCCTGGCAGTTGCCCCTAGTGCAAACAAGACACCACAGTTCAGTTCATTTCCGTTCAGTTCAGTTCATTTTCAGTTCATTTTCAGTTCAGTTTAGTTTATTGTCACGTGTACCGAGGTACAGTCAAAAGTCTTTGTTGCATGCTAACCAGTCAGTGGAAAGACAATACATGTTTACAATCGAGCCTTTCACAATGTTCAGATGCATGATAAGTGTACGTAGTTTAGTTGGTGTCTGTAGTGTTCAAGAGTCTGATGTTTTGTTGAGAAGAACTTGGAGGTCACAGTTTTCAGACTCTTATACCTTCTTTCCATTGGCAGGGCTAAAATGAGAGCATAGGCAGGGTGGTGAGGATCCTTGATGATGCTATCTGCCGTTTTGAGGCAGCACCTCCTATAGATCCCTTTGATGGCAGGAAGGTCAGTACACATGATGGACCGGGCACTTGCACTCAAATGTAAACAAAAATGTAGAGCTTGTAACCAGACATTGTTGGTTGTCATTGCTTATACCCAGCATCCACATTCCGGAAGTGGCGGCGCTGTGATACGGCTGCGGCTCGCCTGCAGTCTGTCTGTTTTTACTTTTTTGTGTTGTTTTTTTTTTTGTCTAGTTTAGTAATTTTTTTGGTTATTAGGTGGTGTTATGTGTGTGGGGGGGGGGGGGGTGAAACAGGGCTTTCTGTCTCTCCCTTCGGGGAATGCGATTTTTTTGTCGTATCCCCCTTCTCTTCCCCCGTCTGTGCTGAGGCCTAATGGCGGAGCTGGCGGCCTCCAACCTGCGACCGACCTCGAGGGTCCGGAGGTAGAGCCAGCCAGGACTCACCAACGCGAGGCTGGCCATCTTCGAGCTGTGGCGACATCCGGGTAGCGGCACGACTCGGCGCTCCGGTGAGGGCGGATGGCGTGGGGCTGAGACACTCCCTTGCGGGTGGCACGGCTACCGGCTGTAAGGCGCTCCCGTGTGAGCGGCCTGGGTCCCGGTTGGAAGGCGCTCCCGTGGGGGCAGCCCGGTGCGGGGCTGAGACGCTGCCGTGTGGGTGGCCTGGCTACGGCTGGAAGGCGCTCCGGTGAGGGCGGACCGGCTCCCAGCTGGAAGGCGCTCCCGTGGGGGCAGCCCGGTGCGGGGCTGAGACGCTGCCGTGTGGGCGGCCCGGTGCGGGGCGGAGACGGTGCTCCGGCGGCTGAGGCGGCGTTCTGGCGGCGGCGACCTGGATCCGGGGCTCGGCCGTGGGCCAGTGGATGACAATGTCGGGAGCTCGCAGGTCACAGGCTGGTGCCTGTTGTCCGGAGCTCCCGTTGCAACAGCTGCATCCGCTGGACTGGAGGGCGGCAGCTTCGACCACCCCCGGGCCACGGAGCTTGAACCGCGGGACTGATACCATCGCCCGGTGGGGTATCGCCTCGGCGCAGAGGGAGAAGAGGAGGGAAGAGACAGTAACTCTAAGACTTTTGCCTCCATCACAGTGAGGAGGTGTTTGGTGAACTCACTGTGGTGGATGTTAATTTGTGTTTATTGTGTGTTGCTATTATTACATGTATGGCTGCAGGCAACAGCATTTCGTTCAGACCGAAAGGTCTGAATGACAATAAAGGAAATCTAATCTAATCTAATCTAATCATCCTTCCCTTACACATCAGGAATCTGGACAAAGGCAAAACTGAGGATGCAATTAAGTAAAAAAAGTACCTGTAGCTAGAAAGAAGAGGTCAGTACAACTTTATAGTTTACCTGGAGCATGTTTGTTTCAGCTGCTTTATCCATGGGTTTACCGGCTGGCCATATGATAGAGATTGCCAGCAGCCGGGTGGGCCCATATGAGTATTTGGGGCCATGTTGCCGTAACTTTGTGCAACAGGATCCAAGGATCTAACAACCATCTCTTGCCTGTCATTTTTACTCGAGAATGTAAAATATAAGTCCAGTGACGAATAATAAATTTCAATCATGTCAAAGTAAAGCAAACATAAGTCATCGTTGATAATAATGGAACTGCCATACATATATTCAGACTTCAACCCACAGTGACAAATGTTCTTTTGAAATATAACATTAAAATGTGTACTTTCTGTAAAATAGCCAAACAATATGCAACATTATGGGAACACGTCTTGGATACCATGATTTAGGAAGAAAAATAATATTCATTCTTTGGGCTGCCACAGTGATGATCTTTTAATAGCTCAAATGCAGCTGACGAACCACCCAGTGGGAGCAAATATTGTAACATTTATTAATGCAGCTGCGGAATGCAATACATTTTCAATAAAAAAATATCTGCTTCTAACAAGATTTATTTACTTTGATTTAGGTAAAATATATTCTTAAGATTTTAATTTAAGGTAAAAACTTTCTGAAAATTGATATGTTTAAGAAAGAACTGCAGATGCTGGAAAAATCAAAGGTAGACAAAAATGCTGGAGAAACTCAGCGGGTGAGGCAGCATCTATGGAACGAAGGATAGGTGACGTTTTGGGTCAAGACCCTTCTTCAGTCTGAAAATTGAAAATTGTTCAGTTATAGCAAAATGGCAGTATATTTCTGACTAAAAGCAGCAGAGAACATTGTCCCTCAGGTCCCTTTTAAATATTTCCCCTCTCACATTAAACCTGTGCACTCTAGTTCTGGAATTCCTCTGCCTTGGGGGGGAAATAACTGCAACCATTTGCCTTTACTATGCCTCACGTGATTTTTTATATCTCTATATCACCAAGCTCGTGGAACTCTCAAAATCATGAGAGGGACTGGAGAATAGCTAATGTTGTTCCTTTATTTAAGATGGAAAATAGAGAGAATGCAGGGAATTATAGGCTGTTGAACCTCATATCAGTGGTGGGGTAGCTATTGGAGAGGATTCATCGGGTTAGGATTTACTCCCTATCGGAAGAGAATGGGTTAATTTGGGACAGTCAGCATGGATTTGTACATGGCAGTTCATGCCTTAAGGGCCTGTCCCACGAGCATGCGACTGCATGCGGCAAGCGCGACCAAACCGGAAGCGGGGGCCGCACGGAGGTCGAGTGATCCCCGTACAGGGCCTGTCCCACCAGCATGCGACTGCATGTGGTGAGCGCGACCAAACCGGAAGCGGGGGCCGCGCGGAGGTCGAGTGATCCCGTACGAGTTGACGCGAAGTTCGAGCGAAGTCCGCGGGAAGTTCGCGCATGATGTACGGCGTCAAGACGCTGCGTACGGCGTCAAGACGCTGCATACGGCATCGAGACGCTGCACACGATCTCGAGGCGGTGCGTACGGCCTCAATGCGGCTGCGGGCCAGCAGGCCGTTGCCGCGCGGAATTTTTGGACAATGTCAGTTTTTTGGAGCTCCGCGCGATGTTGGGACCAGCTCCGCACAACTCCATACGGCTCCAGCGATCAAAGTAGGACCGGTTCCGCGTGGCCGTACGGCTCAAGCGACCACATTAGGTCGCGCTTGCCGCATGCAGTCGCATGCTCGTGGGACAGGCCCTTTACTCACTTGATCGAGTTTTTTGAGGAGTTGAGGAAAATGATCGATGAGGTTAGGGCTGATCAATGATGGAGTGAGGAAGAAGAATGACGGGGTGGGATTATGTTGGCTGCTTTTGCGAGGCCGGGGATGGAGGGGGGATGGAGTCAATGGTGGGAAGTCTGGTCTGAGAGATGGACTGGGCTACATCTTCAACTCTACAACATGGATTTTGGTAAGGCATTTGATAAAATCCACCATGGTAAGCCAATCCAAAAGTTTGAAATGCAAGAGATTAACTGTGATTTGGTCATATGGATTCAGAATTGGTTTACTGATAGAAGACAGAGGGTTGTGGTGGAAGGACAATACTCAGGCTGGAGGTCTGTGACTAGCTGAGTTTCGCAGGGATCTGTGCTGGGATCTCTGCTGCTTGTGATATATATAAATGACGGGCGTGACCCTTAACAGCATTGAAGTGCAGAGGGACCTTGGGATCCAAGTCCATAACTTCTTGAAAGAGGTAACCTAAATACAGTGGTAAAGAAAACAGATGGTATTCTTATTTTCATGGATTGGGGAATTGAATATAAGAGTCAAAATGTCATGATGCCACATTGGATGTATTGAATATTGAAATCAAACTGGGTGATATCCTTTCTGCACAAACAGTGCCCAGATTACCTTTCTGATGTAACGGTGATGGCAGAAATAAGCATGCTTAGACAAGTGTGAGGATGTTGAAGTCAATGTGATCTTCACCTCTGTGGACAGAATAATTGAGGCAAAGAGCTTTGCGGAAGATCCGATCGCTAAAATGTCAAGTATTTTTTTCATGATGACTTTGGACAACTGGATCTGGAAATACATTGATCCATCACAGAGATCTCTGTGAAATATGTTGTGTCTGAAGACACTGTACACCTAGCTGCTTTGATAATGCTGCTGCTTCCCCTTTCCGGATGTCCCTGATATCTGATTGTGTAGTAATGCCCATAATAATGCTTCCAATCACATAGTGCTGAAAATAATGTCATAGATGTCACAGCTGAGAAGCCCATTGAATGAGTAGGTTAGCAGCCAGAGTCTGGAGAAAGCATTCCCAATTAGTTGAAACACACAAATTGAACTTGGATGTATGTTTAAATAGTGTGTGATGACCTCTGAAGCTGACAAGGCATGACTTCCTGTATTAGGGAGTGCATTTTTAGACTGTGTAAAACAAAATCTATGACAAGTACACCTGATTTTGCTGAGACGTTTGCTGGCAGTTTTGGAGATGGAGATTTCTGTTGCAATTTATGTGAAGCATTCCCCTTCAATTTATGCTGGTGTGGACAGGTGAATGTTACAGAAATAAATGTGTCATTTGGAGCAGGATACAGATGCTTGTAAAATATTGGTGGGCTAACAAGAATTGTGCATGGAAATAATTGTCCAATTTTGTGTTTGGTGCGATTTCACTTGGGAAAGGTCACTACCAAGACATATTTTAAGTGAAATCCAAAAGTGGATTGTGTAGCACCCAAAGTACAGGTGTAATGCATTCCAATTAGAATCTATGATTTTTTTTTTCTGGCCTCATTAGTGATCACTTCCGATGGTTTCTGATCTTTCAGACCTCCAGCCTGAGTATTGTCCTTCCACCACAACCCTCTGTCTTCTATCAGTAAACTAATACATGTTGAACACATACAGTACCTGTGGTATCCAGAGCTAGAAATAGCTTTAATACAGAAAAACTGGACTGGTCAACGCTTACAAAGAAATACATCCTAGCCTATTATGCCCATATAGATAAATCCTTAAGCAATATTCATTTACCTAAAGATGCAATAATGTGTAGTAATGTTAATTGTAAGGATATGAAGCATAGGAGAGATATCTGCTCCATGTATAATGATATAGTAAGCGCTCTATATGTAGGTAGTAAGCCCTACTACAAGCATAAAAATAAGACACATAACATCAGGCCTGGCTGGAATATGTATGTAGCTGAGTATCATACTGAAGCCCGTTAAGCCACGCTATGGCAGGCAGACCCAGACAGGGGCCTGTGTTTGAGCACAAGAAGCTCACTAATGCAAGGTATAAGTATGCTGTTCGCTCCATCTGTAAAAATGAGCAAGCTATGAGGGCTAATTCCATGGCTAAGAAGCTGCTAAGTAACAATGCTACAGATTTTTGGAAAGAAGTGAGAGCTCTTAACATTTGCAAAACATCTCTACCATGCACTCTAGATGGAATCTCCGGAACAGCTAATATCGCGGAGTTATGGCAACAACATCATAGTACTTTATTCAACTGTATCCACGTTTATTTGTATAGGGAGGACAATATTGAGAGTAATGACTCAATGGCGATTATGTTACATGAGGTGTATCATGCCATGAACAAGCTGTCCAACAACAAAGCAAGTGGCTTGGATCATATTTCTGCTGAACATCTTAAGTATGCGAGTATGAGGATAGCTCCTCTCCTTGCTATATGTTTTACTGGCTTTATGATTCATGGCTTGTTACCAGACTCAATGTTGTCTGTTCTGTTAGTGCAGGTCATTAAGGACAAAGCGGGTAAAGTAGGTAGCCTAAATAATTACAGGCCCATAGCTTCAGCCAGCATATTGTCAAAAGTTTTAGAAAGAGTTCTGCTGGATAGAATAAATGAGTTTGTTAACCCCACAGATAACCAGTTTGGCTTTAAAGCTAAACATGGCACTGACTTACGCATATATGCCCTAAAGGAGATTGTAAACAAATATAGAGGCAAAAACTCTTCAATCCTTATGTGCTTTATTGATGCTTCCAAAGCCTTTAACCATGTTAATCACATAAGCCGTTTGTTAAAATGAGTCAAATAGGGGTGCCAAATACATTGTAAGAATTCTGGCCTACTGGTATGCCCACAAGACTATGCAAATAAAATGGGGCAATAGGGTCTCAGCCCCATTTGGGGTTAGCAATGGTGTTAGACAAGGTGGGATTTTGTCCCCAGTCCTTTTTAATCTTTATATTGATGATCTGTCCAAACAATTGAAAGCCTGCTATACTGGGTGCATGATTGGTAATATTTTAGTGAACCATTTTATGTATGCAGATGATCTTGTGGTCTAGCGCTGGTCTGCAGCAGCTCCTCAATATATGTTCTGTGTATGGTGTGGAACATGATATTAAATATAATGCTTGTAAGAGTGCTGTTATGATCTGTAGAACCAAAGAGGATAAATGTCTAAAATGTCCTGATTTTAAATTGTCTGACAATAATCTTAGTGTCTGTAATAAGGTAAAATATCTAGGGCATTTTATTACAGAACAAATGACAGATGATGAGGATATTTATAGGCAACGACGCATGCTGTGTGTACAGGCGAATATTATCTTGCGTAAGTTTGGTGCGTGTGCAGATGTGGTGAAGATGTCGCTATTTAGAGCATATTGCACACCACTATATACTGCGCACCTGTGGAAAGACAAGTTTGCAGATACTAAAGGTGTCATATAATGATTCCTTGAGAACACTGCTAAGGAAACCTAGATGGTGTAGTGCTAGTAACATATTTGTGGCTGCAGTACTTTAGAAGCTATCCTAAGAAATCATATGTATAAATCCATTTGCAGGATAAATGACTCTAAAAATGTAATTATTGTCGCCCTGTCAAACGTAAGGTTTAGCACTACACGCTACGAATCCCAGTTGTGGAGACATTGGTATCGTTGTAGGACATTGATCATTCTTTTATTCTGGATTTTAATTCATGTATTATGTTTTTTTTAATGCATAATTTATGATGCTTTTATCAGATTCAGATTCAGATTCAGATTCAAACTTTATTGTCAGTGTGCAATATAAGTGATTTACTAAGATTTTATACGTACTTTATGATATTTTTTAATGTGCAATGCATTTTTATGTAATGTTGCCCCTTGTCTGGACCTTGAGTCCAAAATAAAGTTTATTATTATTATTATTTCTGGTTCTATCATTTAAAGCGTCAATTCACGTTCCTTAGCAAGTATCTCTGCAATGTCAGAATATGATATAACTTCACCATGTTTGATGCTTCATAAGTCTTTGCAGCAAGTAAAATCTTTATGATGCACATTCCATTTACACCTTTACATTACAGGGTTGGCATAAGATAGCAGTAATTATTTTCTACAGCATCGCTTTGCAATTATAATTTAAAAAAATAAATTCCATTCACTTTTCCACAAAAACAAGGGACTATTGGTATGCTTAAAATGTTCACCTGCTTAATGTTATAAACTAACTTTAAATCCACAGATCGCTGCAGATGATCTTAATGCAAATTACATGCTGGAGTAACTCAGCAGGACATGCAACATCTCTGGAGAAAAGGAATGGGTAATCTTTAGGGTCGAACAACATCTTGGGCAGCTTACAACCCAGTGGTATGAAAATTGATTTATCTAACTTTAAGTAGTCCCTGTACTCCCTCCCCCACCCAAATCGCACCAGGTTCCCGTTCTCACCTAGCAAACAGCTAACAATGGCCTGTCTCCTTTATCATCATTACATTTTTGCATATCTTTCATTCATTTGTTTTATAAATCTCCACATCACAGATAGACAAAAAAGCTGGAGTAACTCAGCGGGACAGGCAGCATCGCTGGAGAGAAGGAATGGGTGATCCTTCTTCAGACTCCATTTGTTCCTCTACATCACTGTCTATATCTCTCATTTCCCTTTCCCTTGATTAGTCTGAAGAAGGGTCTTGACCCGAGATGTCACCCATTCCTTCTCTCCAGAGATGCTGCCTGTCCTGCTGAGTTACTCCAGCATTTTGTGACTATTTTTGGTTTGAACCAGCATCTGCAGTTTCTTCCTACACATCTTAATGCAAATGATGTGTACTGATAAGTTCTGTATCAAAACTGTTTAAAAATAACAAATGTTCATTCTGGTGCACCTCAATCTATAGGGTATTTAATATTAATGCAAATTATCTTCAAATAACATTCCCCATAACATTCAGCTGTAACATTCAAGAATAAAGATTTGAATGTTCTTTTTATGTGATTAAGATTCTGATGTGAAATCTTTAATATCATGCAGATAATATTTCAAAGCATATCCATACCAATAAGAGAATGATAATTACATGAAATCCGAGGGCTGACTTTCGATTTAAATACATTTGTTCAACCCCGTAACCCATGAGAGTAATGCGAGATATACTCATGCTGGGAAACAGGGAGCAACCTCTTACTAAGAATCTTTGAAATGTATATTAAAAGCGCAACCCTACTATTTCCAGAAAATAAATTTGGCGTGTGTTTTCTATTGTCTACTTACAAATTCTGGTATCTACTGTCAACAAAAATGTCTTAAAAAGCTTTGTATCCATTTTTATAGCTTCTTCAGGCAGCTCATTCCCGATATGGACTACATTCAGTAACAAAGTTGATCCTGAGGATCCTCTTAAATCTCTCTCCTAAGCCTATGAACTCTAGTTTTAGAATTGTCGACCGCTAGAAAAAATACTGTGAATGGTCACTTTATCCATGCTCCTCATGGTTTTGTATACTTCAATAAGATCACCCCTCAGTCACCTATTCTCTAAAAAGAAAAGTCTTAGCATATCTTGTCTCTTTCTATAACTGAAGCCTATGAATTCTGGTAACATCCAAGTAGCAATATTACAAAATTTTGAGATTTTAAAAATCAAGTCTGCAATTTATCCCATCAGATAAAGCATAAAAAGAAGTTTAATTTGACACCTAATTCACTTTCATATCATCAGTATTAAATAAGTTATGGCCATTTTCATACTCGGAAATTAGGATCTTGTTCCCTATTGCTTTTCCATTGACTTAACATAAAAGCTGTGATCGAGGAAAGTCAAAAGCTCATAACTTTCTTAAAAATTAAGAGCTGAATGAAATTTTCAGTTATTATAGGTTGAAGCATTCTGAAACAAATATAAAACATCTTACTTGGATGACCTGAAATTAAAACATATAATTAGTTAATTACCTAATTGTAGCTGATTACAAAATTGACCGTTGTAATGGAAATAGTAATAAACACCCAGATTGCCTTGAAAAATCAAAAATGTGATATTCTCAAGATCAGAACTTTAATATTATTGTATTATATGCTGTAAGTCCGCAACAGATAGGTAAATATATTACAATTTCTAGCAATAGACCAAGTATTTATGGAGAAGATCAGTTGCTAGCTGGTACATTGGCATATCATAATCAGTAGCATCATCATACTCCTCAGATTGTAACCAATAAGCAACTCTGTATGCCTTGTTTTTCCTCAACTTTTCAATTTTGGCATTGTAAACTACAGGTTTTTGCTCTTCAAATCAAGCATGACATGCCTTTCTGCCCACTACTTTCCCATTAAGAATGTCCTGTAGATTCTATTTCTTAAGAAAAGGATAATTTTTTTAATTAGCCTACGTATCCAAATAACAAACTAATCCCATTCACACATGAATTCACAATATAACATGATTTTTTTATCTCACTGTCATGAATTTATATGCCAGATGGAAGCAATTTAATGTTTGATTCCCCTAAATTAATCCAGAAACATCCACCCAAAATATAATCAAAATTATTGTTTTTTGCACAATACATGTGACTCAAACTGTTGTGAATATTTAGTTTAAAAATAATGATCATGGAGAGAGAATAACACAAAATATAGACAATTTAGACGGCTTATGACATGATTGTCCAAAAAAAGGACATTTTATTCATCTTGCTTCTGGAACGCGATCGATTGGAACGTTGCATTTGCCGTAAATTTGAACTCCATATCAGCAGGAAAAACACTGCCGGTTCGTATGGGGCCCAAATAACATTTTCGCAACATAAAATTAGATTAAAGCCATCCCAAGAAGCAAGATTATATGTAAAATTGACGACTTACCCTATGTTTTGTCCCGTTCTTGCGATCCGTCACATTGTAGGTGTTGAGGGCGTTAGAAGTCGCTTTTTATTTTAATCTAATTATTAAATTGTCTAGCGATTTTAAAAAAATAAAAAATTCTTCTGCAGCTAGCAGCCCGAGGAAATCCCTCTCCGACAGGCAGTACAAAACTAGATTTTAATCCTGCCCCCCCCCCACCCCTCAAAGGCACCAAAGTCGCGCACACGGCCAGTGGCAGAACTGCAGCGCCGCTGAAGGTAAGTTTTGTAACATCGCTAATCCTAGGGAATCTCTTCTGCACACTTTCCACCTTAATAACATCATTCTCTTAGCTGGGCAACCAGAAATGCAAACAATATTCTATGTGTATTCTCACCAGCGACTTGTACAGATGTATCATGATGCACCTTTGTATTCAATACATTTTCCAATGAATGCAAGGCCTTCTTTACTACTCTGTCTATCTGAATGGCCTCTTTCAGGAAACCATGCACCTGTACTCCTAGATTTCTCTGTTCTACAACACATTCCAGTGATCTTCCATTAACTGTGTATGACCTGCCTTGGTTTAACATAAAAAGTGGAACACCTCACACATGTGAGAGTTAACATATTTGCCATTCCTTAGCCTACTTTCCCATCAGATCTAGATCTTGATCTAAACTTTCTCACTGTCCACTATACCACCAATTTTAGTGTCATCAGCAAAAATTAACAAACAACGTTAACTACATTGTCATCAAAATTGTTAATATCGATAATAAGCAACAATCGACACAGCAGTGACCCCAGTAGAAAAACACTGATCACAATAGATCACAACTGATTCCATGCTGAGCACATTTGTTTAGAAGCAGAGCTCCATTGGAGTTGATGTTCCCAATGTCTTCCTTTCTTATAGTACCCTTCCAGAGGTGTTGGTCCCGGCCGACCCTGGCGTTGAAGTTTCCTCGGAGAATAATCTCATCCTCCCTGGGGATTCTAGACAGTGTCTCGTCCAAGCAGGCGTAGAAGGTCTCTTTTACTTGCTCTTCAGTGTCTAAAGTAGGGGCATAGGCACTCACAACTGTTGCCATCTGGTTGTTGGCAAGCACCAGATGGATGGTCATGAGACACTCACTGATTCCCTCAGGAAGTTCAGAGAGGTGGCTGATGAGCTGGTTCCTGATGGCAAACGTAACACCATGGATCCTGGGCTCATCAGCAACTTTTCCTTTCCAGAAGAAAGTGTAGCCACCGTTCTTCTCCTTCAGTTACCCTTTGTCTGCCCCCCGGTGTTTCAGAAAGGGTAGCTATGCCAATCCGGCATCTTCTCAGTTTTCTAGCAATGATCGTGGTTCTCCTCTCTGGTCTGTTACTGGTTGCATTATCCATCAATGTGCACACATTCCATGCTCCAATGTTCTTATTTATATTTCTGTGTTTCTGACCACGTGTAGTGATACCTCTGGATGCGGTAATCCAGTCGGTAAGTTTGAGGCAGGCTATTTTTAGGGCACCTTTTCTAGCCCTTTCCCCATGTGGGGTGAGCAGAGTGGATCCTAAAGGGGGCTGCTCAGACGTGGGTGCAACTGCTGAAGGGCTCTTCTGCCTTGTTCCAAGAGTCCAGCGATTGAATCTAGCACCCACCGCCTGATGTGTCAGCTCATGACTAGGGGCTTCCAGATTTGACAATCCTACTCGTCGCCATAGGACTTAATCCGGGGTGTTAGGGTGGATTCCCTATATGGACGATGCCTATGCGTGACTTTGTTTAACGTGGGGAGACTGGTGCACAGACAGCCAACACATGGTCCTTGACAGATCTGGGTCAGGATCTAGTGGCATGCAGTCCAAGACGACCGGAGACCCTTTTTCTGCTGCAGCCTTCATCCGCCTTCCCAGCCGTTGTGACGCTCCACTAAGGTCAGCCATCATCCTCTGCCTGTTCCACCGTTTAGGTCTTGGTTGGATAGCTCTTTGTCGGAGAACTCCCCCTCGACCTTACCACCATGGGTGGCCCTACCAGGGGCATGGCTCCAGATGGCATCGTTCTCAGGATCTCAGGACCACACAAGCTTCTCCACCACGGCAAGGTGACAATCCACGGAGAGGTTTACTTGATAATAGATGCTAATATTTGGACCAGGGTGATGTCATGAATTTTGGTGATCGACCCGCTGATGAAACAAGTTATTTGTTACAACACTCCTAACATTTCATCAAGGTAAACCTATTGGAATCAGCCTTACCTATCCAAACCTTGCCAGGAAGTCATGCCGTTCCCACTCCGGCACTGAAGTTGCACAGGAGGATCAGTTTAAATCCATTTGGACTGCAGACAATGAGTTTTTCATGCTTACAGTCAAAGTCCTCTTTGTTCATATCTGATGCTTCCTGAGATTGGGGCACATACACTGATGACAATTACATGTTGGTTCTGTGTAAGATTGAAATTATATTTTAACTTGTGGAATGTCATTCAGAAAAAGTGTTTACAATTTTTGAGAGTTGATACAAATACCAGACATCTGAATTAAAGTCAGATTTGTTAGTTCAGGGGAAGGGATGGATAGAAGGCCTTGTATAAGATCTCAGAGAAACCTATGATTGTAGCTCATAATAGCCGGCAGAATGTTAGCTTAAAAGTTAGACCTCTCACTAGATGGGTAGAGAATGTGATTTGCTCAGTCACCATAAGTTGTACATCATCATTGATTAACTGCCCAGACAATTATAAGGGCATAGACATGAGGAACTCACCTACAGAAAGAGAGGGAGAATCATAATGTTGGCTGTTATATTATGATTTCTGTAGTTTCTATTCATTTCTTAAAGAATTGCAGTTTTGTGTTATTTATTAAACCCCTGCGTGAGAACTTTTGTTCGTACCTGAATGATGTGAGATGTGTGATGTGTGAAATACACGACCTGCTTCAATAGATTTAGATAAGTTCTAAATAGATTTAGATGAGGTTGTCTCCAGAGTCCAATCATCTTTTTAGTCAGGTAAGTGGAGGAGCAAATACAATTCAATTGGCTTCGACCCATCTCGAAAAGCTGCAGAATAAGGATTTAATGCAACAAGGAATATAATCAGTTGAAGTAGAAAAGTAAACTACTGAAGCACCATCAGTCAAAATGTTTTCACCTCATTGAAGAAACAATAGAAATCTTCACTATGAACCATCACAGTGGAGAACATAGTCCTACGTTGAATTGGGCAACTTACGACTGGTGACCCCCTGCCCTTGATTTCTGCAGATTCTTTGATACAGGAGAGCTTAGAAATACTATATTTGAAGATTTTCCGCTGGCAAAATGTCGCCACAGGTATTAAATGTTATAATCTCACCAGAATTCAGTAATCAGGACCCTATCTTCATTACCTGTTTCCTTTAATGAGTAAAAGGTGCAATTGACCATAAATCCATGATTTCTAACAATAAAGTTGAATTGGGTGGGAGGCAGATTTAGGTGCAGCTTTCTGCCCAATTGGGGATGACATTTCTGTAAAATATTTTTTGAAAATTTGATCCAGCATTGTCAATACAGACTTGTTCTTTAGAATTAGCCTCATTCTGGCCCTTGATTTCTGAGTGGTGCACCACCAGGGGCTTAAACATGAAAACAAAAAAAACAATAGGAAGCTGGTCAAACTGGTTAATCGAGCTGGCTCAGTGCTGGAGGGGAGAGTAGACTCTGGGATGGAGGTGCTTGAGAGGCGTATGAGGCACAAGGTGCAGGTCATCCTGAAAAACCCCGGGCATCCCCTCCATATAATTCTGGAGAGTCAAAAGAGCACTCGGAACAACAACCGGCTCCTCTCCCTGCCCTGTAGAACGGAGCGGTTCAGGAGATCCTTCACCCCTGCAGCCATTAGATTTTATAATTCGGACCGCTAGGCTGTAGGGGGATGCATTTTGCAATTATTAATTTTTAACTGTTAATTATTGGTCTTTTTAAGTATTTATTGCTCTCAGGTAGTGTCCACATTGTATTTTATGCATTTTCTGTCTGCGTTCGTTTTGAATCTGTGGGTTTGTTGATTGGGAGCTTCTGGACATCTGAATTTCCCTGAGGGGATCAATAAAGTATTTATTATTATTATTATTATTATTATTATTATTATTATCTCCTACAGCATTCCCAACAAACAGCAAAGTTAAGCTATCATTTATTGTTTTAAATATGAGCAGTCTTTCATCTGAGAAATTATCTTTTTAGCAAACAAAACTAATAAAGTCTTGTTCTATTGATGTTACAGTTTTAATGAAAGGCCAACTTATTGATTACTTTCCTCTAACAGGCAAATAAATTTTCAGCTGCTTTAGTGTATGAGCTAACTATTTCACCACTCAATTTTATGCAATGCATATGGCAATGACTCTGGGATGGAAGATTGCAACCTTTACGTGGTCCGCCCTGTTTCGACGAATGCTATCAACCCGGCGTGCACAATCAAATAAGATCAAATAGAACAAGTTGTCTTACAACTTTAGGCTGTGCACACCATACGCAAGAAGAAGAAGGCAAAGCTCTAGAATGTTCATAATTAACAGTTACCTTTTCCGAATGTGAACTCTCAGCCAGTTCATTCTATGTCTTTATGGAATGTTGTATTTTTTGTTTGAATGATTCCTATTCTCAGTGAAAATTTGTGGTGTTTTTTGTCTTTGAAGCAGAGAGCCATGAGACTTTCCATATTTTATTTATGTTGTTCCAGTATAACTTGATGGTACTTCAATGTGTCCTATTTTGCACAATTTCTTAAATGGAATCAACAATAGCAAGAATAGTTTTATGGTCATATGAGCCAGGCTGGGCAATTTCTTGATATCAGCAGCTCATTGTGCAGAAACCAATGCTTCACTGTATATATTTACTTTAATAAAATTATAGTTTTCCTAGTTTTCTTACCTCACTTATTGCATAACATTAATTCCTCTTTATTCATTGTTTATTCAAGACCTGAGTGAGTTGTTTCATAAACTAAGTGTCTTGCTGGCTATATCAGACCCATCACATTGGTTTGTGCATTTGGAGTTCCATATAAGCCAGACCTTGCATGGATAGTTAAAGTCCTGCCTTGTGGGGTACCTGATCATAGGTGGTAATATTTTTTTTTACTAGAATTCCAAATAAATAATTGAAATTGAAATTTCACTTCTGTTCTGGTAGAGTTTCAACATAGGTTTCATCTTACTTTGGGCCTCTAGATTTTTAACCTGTAATTTAACTGCTGCAAGCATTTGTACTCCAAGGACAGAATCACTAGATTATGATAAAAAATTATCAAAATATCAGAGTATCAAAATAACATGGTAAAACTAAGACTGAAGAGCAATGTTGGAGATACTGCAATACAACTATTGAGCATTCTACTTGCAGCTGCATCAAACTGATATAAATTCATCTTTTGCATGAATTTTTGCATTAGCTCATTGGCAAATTACATAATAGCAAACCACGTGACATTGAAAGGATATATGTTCTCTATGGTATCAATAAAATTATTATTAAGCAAAGTTGATCAGATCAAAGTTAAGTCAGAACGTTATTTTCAAAACATAGTTTTAAGCAAACACTATTTAGTAATAGTCCGATTAATTTGGAAACAGAGATTGAAACAATGACATGTTTTAAATTCCTTGGTGAAATCACGATTTGTCGTTATGTGATACTAATTATGTTTATGCTTGATTGTTCTTGATAATAAATAATAAATATAAATATAATAAATTATCTGTATATCAACAATGATTTTTCAAGTAGTAACTTAAGTAAATATACCAAACATCAAAAAATGATATCAGTGAATAAACTATTAATGAGAATGAAATTTTAAACAAAAAATCAATAAGTACAAATGTAATCATAGAAAGCTATCAAGCAATTTCTTAAATCTTTTATAGTAATTTTTTAAGGGAATTAATTCAAAGCTGACTGATGCCATCTAACACCAAATCACTGCTGTACACATTTCCTTGATTCATGCTCCAGTCAAATTGCCTGCCCAAAACCACATGGATGATTAATTTATCTTCTCCCTCAGCAAAAGACTAGATATTGAGAATTTGCTTTGATAATACTTGTACCATAGGCATAAATGTGCAGCCACAAATTTAGGGAAAGCAGTCCTGAAGACTCCAATTCTAATGTTTATAGCAAATTCTTCTAGCTATGTGTTTCAATTATTTTAATGACAAGGAAGATTACTTACACTAGTTACATGAAATAGTGACATTCTATCTTTTGTTTAAATTAAATGCTTAATCTGATAGTTTGGTAGCTTCAAATGGTAAATTTCATGATACTCATCCTGAGAAATATTAAGAAAGATATAATGCATGTTCCATGCATTGCATCTTTGGGTCTAAATTATTACTTATTTAAAAAAAATTATTATTCAGGTTTACATTTCAGTATGTGTCAATAAAATTGTCAGCAAATATTAGAATAAATTGCTGTCTTTATTAAACAAAACATTGTATCTAATGAAATTAAGGATGTTCCGGGCCATTGCTCAATGACAATGTAGTTGAACAATTTATATTAAAATATTAACAGTAATAATTATACTCTTTTTTCTGATTATTATGCCTGTCTTTGAAGCATTTTTGAAACAGGCTTTAATACCTCATAAAGAAGAAATGTCAGATTTGCAATATTCTATGCAGTCTGAAAGTGCCACTATTTATAGCTCTGCTAAAGCTCATTAAATATGACAGAACTGCACTCATGTGTAAGTTTTATGATAGCTTGACATTACTTCAATATGTTGAGTGGGAATCAGACTGGAGGTCAGTCTATTTTGTGATGTGCTAGAAAATGATTACTGCAACATAGGGTGGAAAACAATGTTCTTCTTTACCTTTGCTCTATTTGTAGGCAGGCAAAGTGCAGAAGGCAATGGGGAACGTGAATGCTTTCAGCTTAAACATACTGTCAATTTTTTCACATAATATAAGATACTGCATCTGACAGACCCAAAAATAAATTTAGTTCAGAGAAGGTCAGATTGTGACTTGCTTTAATATTGCTTGAAGGATATGCTTCTTTTCTCTGAGAACAGAGGAAACTAAGGAAAAGAGGAGTTTAATTCAGATAAATGCACATTGTTGCATTTTGTTAAGACAAACCGAGGCAGGACCAACACAACACAGGTCTACCACCAATTTTCCGCAAGGCTGTGACCTCTGTTGGTCCAACAAAACAAATAATCCAGGACGGCTCTGAAGAAGGGTCTCGACCTGAAACGTCACCCATTCCTTCTCTCCAGAGATGCTGCCTGTCCCGCTGAGTTACTCCAGCTTTTTGTGTCTATCTACGGTTTAAAACAGCATCTGCAGTTCCTTCTACTCATGACTGCGTAGCCGGTCACAGTGCGAACTCCATCATCAAGTTTGCTGACGACACCACTGTTGTGGGACGTATCACTGATGGGGATGAGTCAGAGTATAGAAGAGAGATCGAGCAACTGTCCATATGGTGCCAGTGCAATAACCTGGCCCTCAACACCAACAAAACCAAGG
This sequence comes from Amblyraja radiata, assembly GCF_010909765.2. Classification (NCBI taxonomy): domain Eukaryota; kingdom Metazoa; phylum Chordata; class Chondrichthyes; order Rajiformes; family Rajidae; genus Amblyraja; species Amblyraja radiata. Next base: position 59,517,482 of record NC_045961.1, read on the forward strand.
AACTGATTGTGGACTTTGGAAGGAGTAGGATGGGGACCCACAGCCCCGTTTATATCAATGGTTGAAAGGGTCAAGAGCTTCAAATTCCTGGGCGTGCACATCTCTGAAGATCTTTCCTGGTCTGAGAACACTAATGCAATTATCAAGAAAGCTCATCAGCGCCTCTACTTCCTGAGAAGATTACGGAGAGTCGGTTTGTCAAGGAAGACTCTCTCTAACTTCAACAGGTGCACAGTAGAGAGCATGCTGACCGGTTGCATCGTAGCTTGGTTCGGCAACTTGAGCGCCCTGGAGAGGAAAAGACTACAAAAAGTAGTAAACACTGCCCAGTCCATCATCGGCTCTGACCTCCCTTCCATCAAGGGGATTTATCGCAGTCGCTGCCTCAAAAAGGCTGGCAGTATCATCAAAGACCCACGCCATCCTGGCCACACACTCATCTCCCTGCTACCTTCAGGTAGAAGGTACAGGAGCCTGAAGTCTGCAACAACCAGGTTCAGGAATAACTACTTCCCTACAGCCATCAGGCTATTAAACCTGGCTCGGACAAAACTCTGATTATTAATAACCCGTTATCTGTTATTTGCACTTTATCAGTTTATTTATTCATGTGTGTATATATTTATATTATGGTATATGGGCATACTGATCTGTTTTGTAGTAAATGCCTACTATGTTCTGTGTGCTGAAGCAAAGCAAGAATTTCATTGTCCTATTAGGGACACATGACAATAAACTCACTCACTCTCTCACGCTCTAGAACCAAGGGTGCCAGAAAATTGGTGATGGAGCTGTAAATTTAAGGGCCCTGGGGAGTGTTGTAGAACGAGAGACCAAACATGCAGCTACATAATTCTATGAAAGTAGTAATACAGGAGGTGAAGGAGTTTGGCACGCTTTCCTTCATTGGTCGTATTGATTGCAGGAGTTAAGACATCTTATTACAGCTGTAGGACACTTTTATCAGGCCACATTTGGGAGTCTTATGTACAGTTCTGTTTGCCCTGCTGTAGCAAGGATATTATTAAACTGAAAAGGATGCAAAGGATTTGAGGTTGTTGCCAAGTCTGGAGAAATTGGAGTTATAAAGAGAAGCAGTATAGGCTAAATCTGGAGTTATAAAGAGAAGCAGTATAGGCTAGAACTTATTTCATTGGAGCATATGAGGCCGAGGGAAAACCTAGTGGAGGTTTATAAAATCATGAAGGAAATTGAAAAGGTAAATAGCCACAGTCTTTTCCCAGTGTAGTAGAGTATAAGTTTAAAGTGAGAGGGGAAAGATTTAAATGGGACCTGAGGAGAAACCTTTTCACACAGAGGATGGGGCATAAATGAAATAAGCTGCTAAAGATGTGGTAGTGGCAGACACCATTTTGATATTTAAAAGATACTTGAACAGGTACATGGATAGGAATGCTTTAGAGGAATATTGAAGACAAGGGGGCTAGCTAGGTTGGGGAATTTGGTCGGCGTGGATCAGTTAGGCAGAAGAGCCAGTTTCCATTTTTGATTCCATGACTCTATGAAATGAATCATTCATTTGCAAAAAAACAGATTGATTTTAAATGTGAAAATCCCTCATTATAAATTACTGGCTTTTTGAGGTCCTCAGACCTTTGAGGACATATGTGAAGATCCAGGGAACACTTCACTATGATACTCATTAATCTACTCATTTATATGATTTTTCTTTTGTGATATAGTAACCAAGCATGTTTTCTTCTGAAGGATAAAATCTTTATTTTCTCTCGCAGGCTCTAATGTTGCCTTTAAAAAGTTAGGACAGAGATACCAGGAATTCTGTTGGAAAAGATTGAAACAACACTTCTTACCGTGATTAAAGCCATGGGTCCAGACCAGGAAGATCAGACAGTTTTTCTGAACTAATTAATGTTTTCAAATCAGAAAGATCTTGGAAGAATATGATATTTAGTCTTCATCATTAATTAGCACTTCAGACTATTCAGGAAACTCAACATCTCTGAAGAAATGATTATATGCATCATGGTCACTATCAAAGACACTTGGATCATTAACCAAGAGGAATTTATACAGTGTGGCTCAATAGTTAATGCATGGGGTTTTGATCATGTGTAAAATTAGGGACATCTGTCGAGCTTGGACTTAAATCAGAATTAAAAACTCACAGAATAAAATTTGAATGAAATCACAAAGGGAGTCTGAGAAAGAAGGTGAGGGAGATTTGGGGTATGATATGAGATATTATAAAACCAAACATAATGGAAATGCACCACTAGATGAGATTTGAGCCATAAATAAGGATAATTTGAATCAGCTTTGGTCAAATTGTAATATTGACAAAGAGAGAAATTGGATTACCATGATCATAGAAAATATAAAGAATCAATCTCTGTAGCTGAGTTAAACAGCAAGTGAAACAGCAGCAATGAATCCTATGCCAAAATAAGGTCAAGGCAAGTCAAGTCAAGAGAGTTTATTGTCATGTGTCCCAGATAGGACAATGAAAGTCTTGCTTGCTGCAGCACAACAGAGGATTGTAAGCATGAATACAGAACAGCTCAGTGTGTCTATATGGCATAGAACATATATATACACATAAATAAACAGATAAAGTGCAATAGGCTGTTATATTTCAGAGCTTGTTTGATGGTGGGTTTAATAGCCTGATGGCTGTGGGGAAGAAACAGTTCCTGAACCTGGATGTACCAGATTTCAGGCTCCTGTACCTTCTACCTGATGGCAGTGGAGAGATGAGTGTGTGGCCAGGATGGTGTGGATCCTGGATGATGTTGGCAGCCTTTTTGAGGCAGCGACTGCAATAGATCCCTTCGATGTTGGGGAGGTCAGCGCCGATGATGGACTGGGCAGTGGTCACAACTTTCTGCAGTCTTTTCCGCACCTGGATGATCAAGTTGTTGAACCAAGCCACAATGCAACCAGTCAGCATGCTCCCTATTGTGCACCTGTAAAAGTTCGAGAGAGTCCTCTTTGACATACCAACTCTCTGTGTAAGTTATTCGGGCAAATCCTCCAAAATTATAGAAGAACTAGGGGATGATGACCATGGACATTTTTAAAACAGACTTGCTGGCTGCAAAGGAAAAACGCCCAATCCACAAAGGAAGAACCAGTTTCAGACCTGTCTGTGGGCCTGGGCATTACACAACTATGCGAATGGTGTGAACAGGAAAGGCTGGGATGGAGATAACGAGATTATTGGAAAGACAAAGGAAGGAACCGAGCCTCAGCAGACGGTGGTAAACAGCCCAGCAGCAACACAATCACCATCGTGGATGACCCATCCATCAGGACAATGGGAGCCCATCCAGGTGATGGGATAACTGATCAGGCTGATCATGACATCAGCAAACCCCTTATCATCGGAAGCCTATTGTTCATGCCAGATCGAAACTGGCAATCATCGTCAACCCTTTATCATCGAAAGACCATTTTGTCCAGAGGACCACCAGGGGGGTTTCAAGGGAGAAACTCGGGTATAAAAAGCAGGAGTCAAGCCAGAACTTGTTCTCTTTTCTGCTCTGCTGGACGGCTCTGGACCCTGCATCAATCTAGCTGTAAGTACCCCAGTGACCTGGTGAAGTTCCCGAAATATGATAGTTGAGAGAAGAAGTAGAAAGGGGGTGTACTTGTAAGTAAAATTGTGTAAAGTAAGTTTTACGACGTGCCCGATAATTTTCCTTCCATAGTCTTAGTTTAAAGCATAAGTTTAGCAACGTATTATGTAGTGTTGGTGAGATTAGATTTCTCATTGTTTAATAAAGCCTGTAAATTTTAGACTTGCTTTGAGTCTGTCTTGGTTTCTGTTTTCTCTCATCAGCACGCTCTGGTCAAGTCAACCCTTTATCATATCCCACCATAATTCCGAGGTCTAGAACCCAGGGGAATCCCTTTTGTTGTATTTTCTCTCTTGGGAACCGCTCGAGTGGAGTGGTGGCCGTTTGACCCACCGATAAGGGGGAGAATCACGGGCAGTTGGGCCCGAAGTGGAGTACAGGGAAACAAAACCCCTACAGAATGGCGACCATGACAGGACCTCGGTGGTTTGGAATATGTGACTAGCCAGAGGGGGTGAGAGAACGTAGCAAGGTGGAGGAGATAATCTCCTCTTATCTGTTTAAAAAGATAATTCTCACCAAACAATGGGTGATAGCACTTTTGACAGCACAGCAGCCTGCAGCAGCTGCAGCACAATGGATGGAAAGCAAAGCTCATATTAAAGGACAGGAAAAGGCAGTTTGGCTAGCGTGCCTATCACAGCAGGTAGCCAAAATGGAGAGACAGGTAGATAGTGTGGAAGAGCAACTGAGAGAAGCTAGGGCCAGTGCTGAGGAACGTGCTAGAGATGGGGAAGGGCTATATGAGGAACTCAGTGGAGCCAGGCAGTGTATCTTGCAGGCTAGGGAGTCCCACAGAAATGCCCAGGAATTCCTCCAAAGCCAGGTGGTAGAGGCAAAGGAGAGGGAATGGAACGCCCAGGAACTCCTGGCTCAGAGTACACAGAAGTACAGGGAGCTGGAGGGAAAGTTCCAAGATATCCAAGCAGCATACAGGGTAGCCCGTAGCGAGCTAGTGGATTGTGATTACGGGCCTTGCCAGGCAAGGATAGCGCAGCTGGAGGAGACTCTGTCCAAGACTAGGGGACGGGTTCACCTGGTAGGACCAGCAGGGTCCCCCGGGGGCAGAGGGCTTCCCTCAGCAGATGATTCCTCAGGGGCAAAGGGGAATAGACCACCTCCTGAGGCGCCGGGAATAGATCTGGGTCGGCAGGTGGGGTTCGGGTTGTCCGTGGAGGGACAGGCTCAAGGAGGGGCGGGAAAGCACCCTCAGTTAGTGGTGTCTGCGCCATGTGTAGCACACTACGAGGTGGTGGGGTTACCGATCATGGTGGGAGAGCCGGTGGTAAAGGGGCAACAGCCCCGGGTAGGGCAGATGTGCCCGGTACGGCAAAGGAAATATGGTCCCCCGATAGGGCAGGCAGATAGGGGGCCCATAGAGAGTGATATCATCATTCCCCATGGGGCACACGTGCTGAGGGGGATGGTGGCTCACGTTCCCAGGTTAACCAGGGCGGGAGACCCGTCATTGCATTTTATGGAGGTGCAGCAGGCAGCCGACATAAACGATTGCGATGAGGTAGAACGGGTAAAGCTACTACTGATGACCCTGGATTCATACCTATGCAAGGCGGTGACCTCCAGGGAAGGGGGAAGACCTGATACATGGGTAGCGGCACAGACTGCGGTTCTGGAGGCCATAGAGTTGAATCAGGGTAGTCCTTTTGCCAGGGTGGGGGAGACGAAGCAGCAGGTAGCTGAGTCCCCGGACATGTTCGCAGACAGACTGTGGTCAGTGTATGAGGGAGCGTGTGGGACGCCTTTAGATAGGCGGAATTTAGATGAGAGAACAGCGCACTGGCTGAAGACTCTGGTAGCGAATTGCCTACCGCGAGTTAGGGCAAAGGCCGAGCACTGGTTCGACCCAGCGGACCCAAACCTTAACGAAGCGGAGGTGATCAGGAAGCTCACCCTTGCATATCGCAATGGGGAGAGAAGTGAGGAGAAGCCCTCTAAGGGCAAGGTGCACGAAATAGTACCGACACCCCCAAAAGGAGGCACTGGAAACAGGAAGGCAGCCGGACCTTTTCCGAGATGAGGCCGGTGTGCTACGGGTGTGGGAATTCCGGGCACTATAAGAGGGAGTGCAGAAGCCTAAGTAGGGCAGTGGGGGATAGGACCCCGGTAACTGCCGACCCAGCCCCGGAGGAGGGAGCGGCAGTGCCGGGAACAATAGATGTAATAGATCTATTGGCCTATTTGCAGTCCAAGGCGAGAGGGTCCGGACAGGTAGCCATGGCAACAGGCAAGGGCACGCCTGTATCTGCACCCCCGGCACCTTTATGACTGCCAGCGAAACAGCCCACATTCCTATGCCCATTAGAGTATGGCCCACGTGGGAGACCCTGGGTCAAGATGGACGTCCAGGATGTGGTCGGGAGTTACCTGCTGGACACAGGTGCTTCCAGTACCATTGTCCACACGGAAAATCCCCGTACATCCCCTCTATCTAGTGTGGCGCCCTATAGTCCACGGGGTGAGCTAAATCAGAGGGCGGATCGCTTGGCCAGAGAAGGATCCAGGAGTGGGAAAGCATGGGACCCCTATGAGGAAGGACAGGTAGCTGCAGCCAGGGAGCAGCCTCGAGAAAAGGAGAGTGCGGGAGTGGTTTTGGCCCCGGACCTGACCACGGTCCAGGCACAAGACCCCATTTTAAAGGCTGCCTCAGCAGCCATTTGCAGGCAGGAGAAGATAGAGGGACCGTATGGGGGTAAAGACATGTCAGTAAAGGAAGGCATGTTATTCAAGGGAGATAAGTGGGTAGTGCCTTCCCTGTACAGAAGGGAATTTTTAAAACTAGCCCATGAGGGTCCAGGGGCAGGTCACCCCGGGCCAGAGACCACATGGCAGTGAGTAGAGATGGCAGGATGGTGGCCAGGGCTCAGGGAAGATGTTTGCGACTTTTGCGCAAGCTGTCTGGTTTACGCAGCAAACAACCCAGACCCCCAGAGAAGGAAGGTTTCTATGGGACACATCAGGAGGGTGGAGGGGCCATGGCAGTCGATTCAAATCGACTACATCGGACCACTTCCAACCGCTCAAGGGGGTTACAAGTACTGCTTAGTCCTTGTGGATATGTTCTCAAAATGGGTAGAGGCCTTCCCTTGCAGAGCTATGGGTACGGCAAAAATCCTGGTTAGGGAGGTGTTCACCAGGTGGGGACTCCCACAGTTCGTGGAGTCAGATCAGGGGAGCCATTTCACGGGACAGGTCATGCAGTCCACCCTTAGAATACTGGGCATCAAGGCCAAGTGGCATGTGGCCTACCACCCCCAGTCCTCAGGTCCGGTAGAGCGGTTGAACCGGACAATAAAGGAAAGGATAAGGAAGGAAACAGGGGACTCACCCAATCGGTGGGTGGAGGTTTTACCCCTGGTCCTTATGGGGATTCGGGCCAGCCAGTCCAGGAGTACGGGGTACTCTCCCCATGAGCTTATGACGGGCCGGGTCATGAGAACGTCCATGCACGTTATGGTCCCAGCCCTAACAGAGGGACAGCTCAGGGAAGTGAATCGGGACAAGTTCGCCAAGAGGCTATTTGAACAACTTAGGCAGGTTCACTGACAGGCAGCCAGAAACATGGGGACCCAGCACCAAAGAAACAAGCTACTGCTGGAGCCTCGCAGGCATTGCGAGTGGGCAGTGGGGGAACCAGGTAATGGTCAGAAGATATGCTAGGGTAGGGGTGTTTGAACCCTTGTATGCTGGCCCATACAACATAGTGGACAAGGCCAGTCCCATGGTGTATGCCATTCAGCTTCCCCATAGAGTCAAATGGTTCCACATCAAGCAGTGTTCGACCCCACAAGGGCAGGGAAAAGTAAGAAAGGGGTACATGTCAGGGAACAGGATCAAGAACAGACCCGGGTTGATGTGGAAACCGTAGGGGAGCCAGGCGAGCCCACAGGTAGTCAGCCTGAAGTAGCCTGCTGTGTCCCAGGGCGAGGACTGGAAGCAGCGGGGAAGGATGCTGACCCCAGCCTTCCGCAGGCAAGTACCATAGACTGCCTAAGAGAGGCAGAACTAGCAGAAGCAGAGGAGATGGAGGTATCACCTCTGGTGTGGAAACCGCCGGTCAGACGTGGGAGTAACAGGGTCACTAAACCCCCAGTAAGGTGGTCCCCATCCCTAATTAAACCTAGGGCTAGTGCCAGCCACAGGAGGGCCGGGAAGGAGAGTGTCCGAAAGAGGGCACTTCGGAGTGCGGCTGCAGGGAGCCCAGTCTCCGCAGGGAACGTAGGGGTATCTCGAAATCCCATAGTGCAAAGGGAGGTGAGGGGCAGTCAGGCCCCTCAACAAGAGGAGTTCAGGCCTGCATGGGTGGGCCCACCAGAGGGGTGGCCCCAGAGTGATGGGGACCAGTTATGAGTTGGCCATCCGGAGACGGGTGGCGTTGTATATAGCATTGGTTTTTGTGTGAGTAAATGTAGTTAGCGTTTGGTAATTAGATATAGGGTTTTGTATAGATACAGGGGAGTACAGGGACGGACAGTATGGGAATGTCAGCTGCATCGAAGGGATGTGCTGGTGAAAAGTAGACCACAACAGACAAAGACAAAACCACGAATGCCATTATTAGGCGGATAGCTTTGTGGAGGCAAGGAGGTGTTTTGCTTTGTTTTCCAGGTGGGTAGCCCCGCCGTATGGATGATCGCAACGATGTGCCTCCGGATGTGCGTGACGCGTCGCGGGGACACGGAGGAGTCCATCGTATACGGGTGCTCCGGGGGCAGAGCACCCCTCGTGTCTACTGGGCAAGGAAACCCGGTAGCGGATAGCCAGGCCGGATACTTCCATGAGGGGAGATGGCCTGGGTGGCTGGGGTCGAACTCAACCAGGTTCTCCAGCCACAGGAGCTTTGCCTACGGGGAAGCATCCGTACCCTGTGCCGAGATACTGGTGGCTACCGACCGGGTTAGGGTGACTGAGGGCAGGCGGGTGTGTTTAACCTGTAAGGGGGACGTTCCTTTGGGGAGATGGTGGTGGCTCAGAAAGCTGAGCTCGGACATGAGGGATCGATCCTCGGACTGGGAAAGACTGGACAATGATACCTACCGGGCCATCACGGGGTCACCGGGAGGGATCACTGTATGTTGGGACAAATGGTGGGCCTATGACCAGGGGCTTTATTCATGTCTATGGGGGTCTGCCAAGGTGTGTCCGGTAGGGGCATCAATCACCTTCGTCAAGTGGTGGCAGGACCCTGGGAACGGGATAGATTGGGACCGCAGTGGGCAGGCATGTGTGGCCCCAGGACTGGGATGACGGTAAAAGCCACCGAACTGCTGGTTCAGGTGAAGAAGCCCCTACCCACAGCCCAACCAATCGATCCTCACAACGGTCCAACCACCACCAAAGGGCCGGAGAATGGGTTCGCGCTTGTCCCAACCAAGAAGGTGCTGTACCAGGGAGTGCATTACGCTGTGGCCTCAGTAGTATTAAATTTGACTGAAGTGCGGTTACCCGCATGGTGCCCCCGCGAGACGGAATTATTATATCAGGCCCTGTTAAAAGACATGTTCCAGAAAGTCCATAACCTGGATTTCGGGGATATAGACATAGAAGAGATGTACTGCGGGGGAGGGGATTTCACTATGGGGTTCGGTAGGCAAAGACGAGGGGTGGTTAACGACGGGTTTACAGCATTTAACACGGGGACGTCCATTATTAATAGCATGGACAACGTAGAACTGGCCCTGCAGATCAATCAGTTGAAGGGCCAGTTACGAAAGGTTCTGGGGGAAGAAAATGCGGTGGTAGGATCGGGACTGCACGAAGAGGTGGCAATGACTCTACATCTAAAATAAATCATAGCTCAATTGGAGACACATGCAAAAACGATAAACGCTTTGATTAAAGAGGACCGGAATGCGTCCGATCAGGCTGCACAGAATGAGGTGTGTGGGCTGTATGGTGCGTGGTTGTTGGGGGAGGGGAGGAGCAACCTGGAAGACCTGAGGCAAGGTCGGGTCCCCTCCTGGATAGGCAACCAGCACCTAGCAGCGCTACACCCTTATAACAGCACTTTGAGTCCTTGTCAGCTTCGTGTGGCCTCCGAGGCCTACCCGGTACCGGTGGATTGCGGAAAGTCCAATCACACCATAATGGGAGTGGTCGTAAAAATCCCGGTGATGGGAACCTCGGCACGACCAGCTCCTCTGTACCGAGTGAAGAACGTGGGAGTTGTTCGTGGGGGGGGTGCATATTCGCTATGGGAAGGTCCCGCCCTATGTCATAGTGAGGGAGCAAGCTGTGACAGGCATTGACCTTTTGGGTTGTCAGAGCCGGGGAGCACAGGTAATCCTGTGTCCCCAGCACATGGGCGCTGAGGCTAGGCCTCAGTGTGGGTTCAGGACTGTTGGGGCACAGCCTATAAACTGTACCATGGAGGCGATGGCGGCAGACCATGTCCCTCCACAGATGACGTATATAGGCAGTGGGACGTACTGTGTCACTACAAGTGCCCAGCGGTATCAGCACGGATCACAGCTGTGGTGCCCGATACCGCACAGCAGCTTCGGTTTTAAACCCAGGGCAGTAGTCCATGTGGCACAGCAGCGAATATTACCCATTCCGGAACCTTCTTCGGTTCACCTCTCGGTACGAGGAAATGTAACTGACTTATCTAACTATGTGGCCCATTTCGGGTATGATATTCCCCCAGCGAAGGGAAAATTAAAAGAGTTGCTGGTGGCGGTCGAGTTGTCGCACAAACACTTCTTCTCCCTGGAACAAAAGACACTGGATATCGCCAGGGAGATTGAAGAGATCAAGTCTCCACGTTGGTGGGACCTGGAGTCCTGGATCATAGTTCCAACATGGGTCCACATCGTGTCCCATGTTCTGATCATCTGCCAGATGATAATTGTGGTGTATTTGCTATGCATTAATTGCAAATTTAAAAGGCGGAGGAGGATGGCCAAATTACAACAGCTGGTAAATCGAGCCGCCCGACGTCGCTGTAACGACACCTCGTCACTGTAAAATGTCTGTACTCTATTGCAATGGTTTTCGTACAGGGAATGGTCGTGATAGTACTGTATGGTTTGTGGGATTGATTTAAAGTAAAAGGTGTATAGTGTAAGTGAATGTGCTTCGAGGGCCTAGTTTAGCAATTAAGGGGACTTTCGGGGTACATAATTTCACCATCTCGCCAGGAGTGTTTACAGCTCTTGAGGCTGGAGGAGTTTCCCACTAACTTTGTCAATCAATATGGTCCGTGCAAGCCTGGACGTATCGTAGGGGCATGTAAGTTATTGGGGCAAATCCTCCAAAATTATAGAAGAACTCGGGGATGATGACCATGGACATTTTTAAAACAGACTTGCTGGCTGCAAAGGAAAAACCCCCAATCCACAAAGGAAGAACCAGTTTCAGACCTGTCTGTGGGCCTGGGCATTACACAACTATGCAAATGGTGTGAACAGGAAAGGCTGGGACGGAGATAACAAGATTATTGGAAAGACAAAGGAAGGAACCGAGCCTCAGCAGACGGCGGTAAACAGCCCAGCAGCAACACAATCACCATCGTGGATGACCCATCCATCAGGACAATGGGAGCCCATCCAGGTGATGGGATAACTGATCAGGCTGATCATGACATCAGCAAAACCCTTATCATCGGAAGCCTATTGTTCACGCCAGATCGAAACTGGGAATCATCGAAAGACCCTTTTGTCCAGAGGACCACCTGGGGGGTTTCAAGGGAGAAACTCGGGTATAAAAAGCAGGAATCAAGCCAGAACTCGTTCTCTTTTCTGCTCTGCTGGACGGCTCCGGACCCTGCATCAATCTAGCTGTAAGTACCCCAGTGACCTGGTGAAGTTCCCGAAATAGGATAGAGGTTGAGAGAAGAAAGGGAAAGGGGATGTACTTGTAAGTTAAATTGTGTAAAGTAAGTTTTACGACGTGCCCGATAATTTTCCTTCCATAATCTTAGTTTAAAGCATAAGTTTAGCCACGTATTATGTAGTGTTGGTGAGATTAGATTTCTCATTGTTTAATAAAGCCTGTAAATTTTAGACTTGTTTTGAGTCCGTCTTGGTTTCTGTTTTCTCTCGTCAGCACGCTCTGGTCAAGTCAACCCTTTATCATATCCCACCATAATTCCGAGGTCTAGAGCCCAGGGGAATCCCTTTTGTTGTATTCTCTCTCATGGGAACCGCTCGAGTGAAGTGGTGGCAGTTTGACCCACCGATAAGGGAGAGAATCACGGGCAGTTGGGCCTGAAGTGGAGTAAAGGGAAACAAAACCCCTACATCTGTAATCTTCTCAGGAAGTAGAGGTGCTGATGTGCTTTCTTTATAATTGCATCAGTATGCTATGACCAGGAAAGATCTTCGGAAATATGCATGCCCAGGAATTTGAAGTTCTTGACCACCATCATCCCGTTGATATAAACGGGATTGTGGGTCCCTATCCTACCCCTTCCAAAGTCCACAATCTGTTCCTTGGTTTTGCTGGTGTTGAGAGCCAGGTTATTGTGCTGGCACCATTTGGTCAATCGTCAGTGATTCAGAGATTCGTCCCACAACAGTGGTGTCATCGGCGAACTTGATGATGGAGTTCGCACTATGTCTGGCTACACTGTCATGAGTATAGAGTGAGTACAGCAGGTGGCTGAGCACACAGCCTTGAGGTGCTCCCGTGCTGATTGTTATCAAGGATGACACATTTCCACCAATATGGATGGACTGTGGTCTGTGGTTAAGGAAGTTGAGGATCCAATTGCAGAGGGATTCGCAGAGATCTAAGAGCTTGGTAACCAGCTTGGAGGGGATGATGGTGTTAAACGCAGAGCTGTAGTCAATGAATAACAGCCTGACATATGAGTTTTTGTTGTCCAAGAGGTCCAGAGCGGAGTGGAGAGCCAGTGAGATCGCATCCACCGTTGATCTGTTGTGGCGGTAAGTGAACTGCCAGTGGGTCGAGGTTCTTGTCGAGGTAAGAGTTGATATTCGCCATAATCAACCTCTCAAAGCACTTCATCACCACAGACGTTAGTGCCACTGGTTGATAGTAGTTGAGACACGTCACCTTGCTCTTCTTAGGCATGGGTATTATTGATGCCCTTTTCAAACAGGCGGGAAACTCAGACCTCAGAAGTGAGAGGTTGAAAAAGTCCGTAAAAAACAAGATTGAACAAATTTTATCCAAATATATCCGCCACTTGTGATAAATGTCTAGCCCAAAAGGCAACTATAACACACTCCTTAGTTTCCTGCATAAAACTTTATAGATTTTGGAATGATATTTTTGAAATATTTACAAAATTATTCAAGACAAGAATGGAACCTAATACTGAAATTATTATATTTGGCGTAATGGAAGATGGGAATAAATTGAACACATCTCAAAATCTATTCCTTAACTATGGTTTATTAATAGCAAAAAAATTAATTCTTAAATTTTGGAAGGGTACATCAATACCAACGCTTAAAATGTGGATTGCAAGTATGTTGGACACCACTCATCTTGAGGAAATGCGATTCCTCCTAATGGATAAATCAGACCAATTCATAACGAGTTGGTCTCCGTTCGTCGTTTTTTTGGAATCATATGGTGCAACACAATTGTAAAAAATAACTGTTTCAGGGCTGGACGAGGGTTGGTCAAGACTATAAATAATGATCTCCTTTTCTTTTTTTCTTTTCTTTTCTTTTCTCTATTCTCTCTCTCAACTTTCTTCATTTACTCGTTTTCTTTTTTCACACACTATATATTTCACATCTTTCTATCCTTTACTATCTAACTTATTTTTCTTATTCTAATCTTTTTTCAGTGTAAAAAAAAAAAAAAAAGAAGTTGTACATAAAATGTATTATGAAAATATATATTAGGCACTTTGGTGCCATATGACTGTACTTACTTCTAATAAAATAAAATATTAAAAAAAAAAAAAAAAAAAAAAAAAGAAAAGTCCGTAAAAACTTCAGCCAATTGGTCCGCACTGGTTTTTAGAACACAGCCGGGCATACCATCATATCCAAGTTCTTTCCGAGGGTTCACCCCCCTGAAGGATCTTCTGACATCGGCCTTTGTGACTGTGACTGAAGTACCATCACGGCTAATGGGGGCGCGGGAAGGCACATCAGTGTTCTCCCTATCAAAGCGTGCGTAAATCGCATTGAGCTCATCAGGGAGTGATGCTTCGCTGACAATTGAGCTGCCTCCTGATTTTGCCTTGTAAGAGGTGATGGTATTCAAGCCCTGCCACAGTTGCTGAACATCCGTCTCATTCTCCAGCTTGGAGCATGTCCCTTTTGGCATTTTCGATGGCCTTACCAAGGTCGTATCTGGACTTCTTGTAGACCTCTGTATCTCCAGACCTGAATGCCCAGGATCTGGACTTTAGAAGAATGAGGATCTCATGGTTTATCCAAGGCTTCTGGTTAGGAAACACTCAATGTAGGGATGTAGTCCTCCACACCATTCTTTACGAAGTCTGTAACGACTGTGGTGTATTCATTCAGGTCCTTTGCGGAGTCCCTGAACATTGCCAAGTATACAGACCCCAAACAATCCTGGAGTTGTTCCTCTGCCCCCCCCCCCCCTCCCCCCACCCACCCGACCAGCTCTGTACAGTCCTCACCTCTGCGGGTGTGCTCTTCAATTGCTGCCTGTCGGCAGGAAGCAGCAACACCGCATTATGGTCGGATTTACCGAAGTGAGGGCGAGGGATAGAGCGATAGGCGTCTTTGATGTTCGTGTAGCAGTGGTCGAGGGTGTTTGATCCTCTGGTGCTCCTGGAGACATGTTGGTGCAAGTTAGGGTTCGATTTCGTCAGGTGAAGTTGAAGTCCACGGCTATGGTGGTAAACACCTCGGAGTAAGCCGTCTGGTGCTTGTTGACCACGGCATGCAGCTCCCCCAGTGCCAGATGGACATCAGCCTGGGGTGGGATGTAGACCGCGGTCAGGATGATGGAGGTGAATTCCCTCGGTAGGTAGAAGGGACGGCACTTCACAGCCAGCTGTACCATGTGTGAAGAGAAGGAGTTAGATAGGACTGCCATGTCTGAGCACCACAAAGAGTTGACCATGAGGCAGACGCCCCCTCCTCTCCCTTTCCCAGATGCCAGTGTACGATCCATGCGATGGATGGAGAAACCTTCAGGCTGGACTGCTGAGTCTGGGGAGCTGGGGGTGAGCCATGTCTCTGTGAAACAGAACACACAGCATTCCCTCAGCTCCCTTTGGTAAAGCAGCCTTGCCCTTAAGTCCTCCACTTTGTTTTCAAGGGACTGTACATTGGCAAGTAGGATGGTCGGGAGAGCAGGTCGAAGTCCCCTGTGCTTCAGTCTGACCTGAAGTCCTGCCCATCGGCCACGTTTCCGGAAACAACGGAGGCTTCTCCATTGTTTCCAGATACTGTGATTACTGTACCTGCTGTTTCAGCGAACCTGCGCTGGAACGGGGATTCCCTTGCAGACAGCAGCTCCAGCTCCGTTGTGATCGGGGATTTCCTCACAGTCAGCAGCTCCAGCTCCATTGCTCCTGGAAGATTCTGCCCGTCGGCTCCGGTGGTCTTCCCCATGTTTCCAGGTACAGTACCTGCGATCCTCAGTCGAGTTGGGTGTTCTCCAGCTTTTGAGAGATGGTTGACGGTCGGGGGCTCCCGCAGCTGCGGGAGCTCGCAATATCGCTAGTGCCTTCAAGTGCACTAGCAGCTGGTCTGTTACGGCGCCGATTTCTTCCGTTTCTCCGATCCAGGTGAGTGAAGCTATAAGTAATTCTCTTCTGTTGAGCAGCTGGCAAAATGTCACCACAGGCAGGCGCTATCTTATTCGACTAATTCATCAGCAACTAATTCATCAGCAAATGTAATAACCTAATTGGTTCAACTCACTGCAGCGTATTACAAGTCTCACATACAGATTTGTACAATGTGTGCACATCATTCATTTACCACATTTATGTTCAATATAACTCCAATTTAACATTCACATATATGCAGATATGCAATACTCCCTAAAACACATACTTCTACTCTGAAGTTCATACCCACGCTTCACAGTGTGCACAAACGCCCAACTATTCTATCATGGTTACTGTATCACTGAGGCACATTCTATGCTACTCTTTTAAACATGTTGCATCTCATTAGCACATCAGAATTATAATGTTCGAGACTTAAGACCCTGGCCCACTTACATGTCCTTGGCACGCTAATTACGCAACCTCATCGTCGCGTTGAAGCGCGACGGTCCCGCGATAGTCCTGCGCGTCTTCATGCACCCGCACAGCCATCTGGAGCGCGTGGCGTCATTTGAAGATGGACATAAAATGACGGAGTAACTCTGCGGGACTGGCAGCATCTCTGGAGAGAAGTAATGGGTGATGTGTTGGGTCGAGACACTTCTTCAGTCTGAAAGAAGGGTCTTGACCCGAAACGTCATCCATTCCTTCTCTCCAGAGATGCTGCCGGTCCTGCTGAGTTACTCCTGCATTTTGTGTCTATCTTCAATTTTCTTGGCCCCGCTCTGGGTGTAGGAGTGGGGGCGGTTCCGGATCCGCAATGGCCGTGAGCCCCAGGCTGAGTTCGACGATGGTTTGCCTGCTTCTGATGCTGTTGGAGGTGAGACGTTGTGTCGCGCCAGGGTCTTGGGCCTGTCCCAGTTCGGCCGTCAGTTACGCGACAGGCCGGTGGCGCACGAAGATTTTGTTCAGTATGAAATCCCAGAGCGCCAGGCGATACTGCGCACAACTCCATACCCCTCCGCACTTCTCAGTGGGACCAGCCCCGCGCGGCCACACGATGCCCGTGTGCCTCAACGCGATGACGAGGTTGCGTAATTTGCGTGCCAAGGACACGTAAGTGGGACAGGGCCTTTAACGGCTTAGAGGAGAGAATGCTACCAACTCCTGTTCAATCATCACCACAAGCAGTTTAAAGATCTCATTAGATTGTTTCCAGCTCATCTGGAATTTCAATCATGTTTCTGAATTACCTCCAGCAAGGCCCAGGATGCAGGATCAAAGAGAAGACAGCACACAGTCTATTAATTTGACTGTCTCAGCAGCCAATTGAAATTATGGTACACTGCTTATTGTTAGGGATTGTGATCTACAGTGATCTATAGTGAGTCACAAACTCTGAGTGGTCCATCACAAGGGGTGGAGCTGATGGTTATTTAAATTACAGATCCCTGAAAGTCAAGTTTTATCACTTGCACATAAAGTGCAAATGAAATGTATTTGCCAGCAGCGGTACAATAAAAAAAAGAACACACAATACACAATAATAATTTACACAAATATCCACCACAGCATTCATCACTGTGGTGGAAGGCATAAAAATTGGCCAGTTCTCCTCCATTTTCCCCCGTGGTCGGGACCTCAACCCTCCGCAGTCGCCTCTGCGGGCGTTCAGATGTTCAGACAAGCTAAGTCCAGATAGGTCCTGAATCGGTGCCTCCAAGTTGGTGTAGGCTGTAGGCCGGCGGTCGAAGATTTAAAGTCCCTGCCACGCCGCAGCCAGAAGCACCACAGACCACATGGCCGGAGGTCGGAGCTCCTCTCCAGGGATCCCCGGCGAGGGATCCTGCTTAAGATGGTAAGTCCACTCCGCGTCCGCGATAGAAGTTGGCCGCGGACCGGCGGTCAGAGCTCTTCTCCTCCTCCCGGGTCCCCGACGAGGGATCCCAGGCCCAGGACGCCGCCAGCTGGAGCTCTGCAGACCGCGGCTTCAGGCTGCCGTGGGCCAGCGAACGGAGCGCTCCCCTCCGGCGGCCCCCAGCGAGGGCTCGCCCGCTCCACAAAAGAGTCCTTGCTGCTCCCGCTGATGAAGCTGAAGCCCCGCGCGCGTCTCCGGGAAAGGCCGCACCGATCCTCGCTTAGGCCACGGGGGAGGCGACATGGAGAAAGTCGCCTCTCCATGGAGGAGGCGACCAAAACGGTTTCCCCCTTACCCCCCCCCCCCCCCCCCACACCACCCCGCACCAAGACACACACAGGGACATTAAAAACACACAATAAGACAAACACGAAAAAAAGTTGAAATAAACTAACACGCTGCTGGCAGGGCTGCTGGCTAGCAGTGTTCCCACCGACCTTGGTGAAGTGAAGTGATATGCGAAGTCAGATCCAGAGGTCTCAGATAAAGAATTTTGTTGGACAGTTCATTGACAAAGGTTGAGGGGTATGAATAGAATTAGACATTTAGGACTTTTGAGGCCTGTTAGATATCATAAGTAAAATGTCAAGCAATATTGGGAAGGTTCCTATCTCGTGCAAAACATGGAGCCACCAAAGAAACGGTGGTCATGTCTACTTCAATATTTTTAGACCCAACCATTCTACAGTGTGTGGTGGCGATACAATGACCTGCATATGCTGGTTTACAAAAAAAGGACAAACTGCTGGAGTAACAAAGCAGATCAGGCAGCAACTGGAGATTGTGAATAGGTGACCCTTTGAGTCAGGACACCTTCTTCAGACTGATTGTGGCGAGCGAGAATGGCAGCGGAGAATGCTGGAAGAGAGACCTCCTCTCCAGTTAATCCAACACTTTGTGCATTTTATTATACAGTGCATGATGACAAATATCACACACGGAAACCACCCAGGGACTAAATGCTGCAGTGAGTGACGCAACATTCGTGCAGGGAATAAACAAAGGATGTTTCTGGTCAGGACTCTACTTCAGGAGGCCCTTCATCAAAATTAATTTGAAATGCAGTAGTTTAGCTTATTCTGAGAGAACCAAGTTGATGTAAATGCACTACCTGTGAGAACAGTATTTCAGAGGAAAAGATGAGAGAGGCAATTTGCTGATTTAGCTGTTGTTTTCCTTTTCTGACATCCTGCAGCTTTGAATGTCTTTTGGGCTATATTATTCACAATTTTGTCATAACATAGATGATCACCATATGGAGTTCTTACTTTGAATCTTAGTAATGCTAACAGTGAAAACACTTTTGAGTCAGTTAAAATATCTTGGAAAGAATCCTCAGAGCCTTGTTTGTTATTTGACGGGGGGGGGGGAGGAGGATGAAGGGTGAAACAATTCAAGACCAAGTAATAGGTTTAATTACAATTGTTTATGGGAATAGTAGTTTTACTCTAAAAGAAAGATTCGTCAGCTACAAAGCTGCTGCAGTTAAGGGAAATGGGTGACTTGGCCACTTATGCCTCACTGACAACTGTGAGTTGCTCTTGGAATGTTTAATAGTATAGATATGGTTCATCTATCACAGAGTAATGGAGCGGCCGGAAGGGTTCCCAATTGTTAGATTTTAAATTTAGCTGTAATCCCTCAAGATAAAAGTATTTCACTACAGAATAATAAATTCTATTTTTTATCATTCAGTAAAAACCTCTAGCTGGACCTTTTGCTCATCTGACTATATTTAGTTATTGCAAATGTAGCTGGGGAAAGGGAGATAGATAGATAGATAGATAGATAAATACTTTATTAATCCCCTTATTCAGGGGAAATTCTGATGTCCTTGCAGCACACTAATAAAAATACAACACAGTATTCATAAAGAAATTCAACACCAAAACATCCCCCCACAGTGATTCCCACTGTGGGGGAAGGCACAAAGTCCAGTCCAAATAGTGGCCCTACCATTTTATTGAGATGGGATTAATAATTTTCACATTTTTCAGAGAATTGACATGTTCATGACATGGTTAAACCAAAACATAATATTCTGTCAAGCATAGTTGACAAATTTGATCTGATGTTCAGATTTTGGGGAGACAGAAAATCTCAACAAAACTGAATTAAATGGTTTGTGACAATCGACAGAGATTCCAATGAATCTGTTTCTTACCCGTAAGTGCTTAATGAACCAAGGAAATAAGGTAAGAACAGTACAAGGAGTATTATTCAGTGAATTTCCTGATGTATTAGCAAGTAATTTAAAAAAAACATGCCCTTAACAGAAGGCAGGGACAAATTAATATTCCAGGTGTGCACAACAGCCCATAATGTATCTGGCAAGATCCCAAGTAGAATAATAGCAGAGTGAATTTTTAAATGGGAACTAAATGATGGACCACATTCTCCTGCAGCAATAAGATAAATTACATGTATTGTAAATGTACTCACCTAGGGCAATGATCTTACAATTAATAAGACCTTTCTCGTTTTCTTTACATTTGAAACTAAAATGTTTTGCAATGCAATACTTGTAATATTACAGATTCAAGAACCATTGGTTTTCAGATTTCAGTTATGTGGAATAGACAACTGAATACATATATTTCTGGATAAAGTTTCCTTTACTCAAGCATTACCAAGTAGTCACAGGGAATCTAAGAATATAACAACACACAACAAGATTGGATCACTAACAGGCATGCACAAATTGGATTCATTTTCTTTAAACTCAAGCTATCTCAAGCAGCCCCATTTGCTGTATCCATCTCACTACAAGTTAGGTGGCTCTTTTCCACAATAAGTAACATGCAGTCTTTAATAACCAGAAACAAGCTTGCTTATGCTCAGACACTCTAACTAGTCTCTTTTGCCATAACCACAGACTGTCACTTTTAGGGTTGACAACATCTTTATATACTTTTATAGTCTCATCTTCCATGCAAAGCAAAACAAATTCTGAAAATCATATGATCAAATTCTCTTAAGCAGAATAGTTTTAATATTTTGGAATATATATAGTTTAAAAAGAACGATGTGACCTAGCAAGACAGGATGACTTCAGTTCCTTTTTCCTGGAAATCAAATGGGCCAGTTAAAGATGTTTGAGTGTTTTCCTATTTTCTCTGGGGAAAAAAAATCCCAAATATAAATCTCTACCCTCCTTAGGATAAGTGAAATTTGAAGTGATATTGCTTTATTAGTGTATCTAATTTCTTGCCAAGTATAAACAGATATGATTTAGAATATTGCTACAGTAGTAAGTTCTTACTACTAGACTGAAGTAACAATTTGGAGCAAAGGTTTACTGTAATTTTGTTTTCCTTAGCCTCAGTGATATTCTAAACTTGAACAGAGAAAAAGTATCTTGCAAGCCGTTCATGACAAACCCATCCTTCCTAGTTCAAATTCACTTACCTTATCTTGGCTTCAATAGTCATCAATAATATAGCTTTATTTTGTTTTGAAATATCATATCTTTAGATTTTTACCCCACATTGCTGTGAACAATGTTGGGACCAATTGGAGG
Source organism: Amblyraja radiata (assembly GCF_010909765.2). Classification (NCBI taxonomy): domain Eukaryota; kingdom Metazoa; phylum Chordata; class Chondrichthyes; order Rajiformes; family Rajidae; genus Amblyraja; species Amblyraja radiata. The sequence goes on from NC_045961.1 coordinate 59,538,232, forward strand.
CATTTGAATGAATGAATGAATGAATGAATGAATGAATAAGTTTATTGTCATTGCACAATACTGTGCAACAAAATTCCATTACATCTCCTCCAGTTAAAAAAAAAATAAATTTAAAAAAAAATACAAACACGACAACCATTGACACATATGTACACTTATTAGTAAAATAATAAATAAGTATTTTAAAAGAATTTAAAAGAATTTGGCGGCATTTCTTGGAATTACATTTTGCTTCCCCAGTGTTCTCTGTTGGAATTAAGCTCTTTTATCGCACATGGGTAGAAACTATTTTTAAGTCTACCTTCAAAGACCTGAATCGCCTCCCAAAGGGTAGCAGAGTGAAAAGGTGGTTGGCAGGGTGGGATGTGTCCTGCTTGATATTTGTGGCCCGGCGCAAGCATCGGGCCCTATATATATCATCCAAGGAGGGCATTTGAGCGTTTGTAATGCTCTGTGCAGTTTTTATATTTCCCTGCAGCGCCCTCCTCTCAGCCACAGTACAGCTAGCAAACCACACCAGGATTCCATAGGAGAGGATACTTTCCACGGCGCATCGGTAGAAGGACAGCAGCAGCGGCTGTGAGACGTTTGCTCTCCGCTGAGACCTCAGGAAATACAGCCGCTGATGTGACTTCTTCACGAGAGTGACGGTGTTCATTTGCCATTTGAGGTCCTGGGAGATGTTTATTCCCAGGAACTTAAAGCCAGTGACTCTCTCCACCATGTCTCCTTTGATGTATAAGGGAGCAGGTTCCTCTCTCCTCTTCCATGTGTGTATCTTTGCACATTCTATATTTCCAAAGCATGTTGATACATCAAAGCTAGGCACAAAATGCTGGAGTAACTCAGCAGGACAGGCAGCATCTCTGGAGATAAGGAATGGGTGAACTTTCGGGGCGAGATTATTCTTCACATCACCCATTCCTTCTCTCCAGTGATGCTGCATGTCCCGCTGAGTTACTCCAGCATTTTGTGTAAAAATTGACAGCCAATTATCACGTCCTAGTTTTTAACCAGTGAATGGAATTCAAATCCAAATCCAGCTTTTGGAATTTCCCTTTTCTTCATTTTTCTGAACAAATCCAAATAATCAAATTTGCAATGACAAGGATAAACTTCAGGTGCATTTCATCCACATCTGAGAGAATGGGATTAGTAATGGTGAAAATTGTTTAAGTTTAATCTGCTGAAAGGAAATGCACCTCCTTAATCAATAGCAATCAAATTGGTTGTTGGCTTTTGCCTAAATATAAGTGGAGTTCCAAGAGTGGAAATTATGCTTCAGTTGTAAGTTTGGAGTGCTTAATTCAATTTCAAAATCAAATGCGAGGAAGTATATATTGATTTGATATGAGTGCAATAAAGATAAATCGGAATGGCATCAGCAATTGAAATAATGAAAATTGATTGCTTCAACCTTATCTTTAAAAAAAAGTTGTGAGGTTTCATATAAAAGGAGTGATATGAATAGAAAAGGATCAGTTGGATTGTGCAGAAAAGCTATTACGTTTATTGCCGAAAAACAGAATGCGTGGGTATATTTTTAAAATGATAACTTGGCAAATGAAGAAGGATATCAGAAAATACTTTTGCACCTGAATCTGCAAAAATCTGGAAATCAATCCCCAATGTGGATGCTGGTTTGAAAAATTTCAGACTGATATTGATAGATTTTTATTTTGCAACCGTATCATGAGATATTGGTGAATAGGCTTGAAGTACAGAAATGCAGTGCTCTTTAAATGACCCATTCTTAGTATGCTGCTATACTTTGTGTTTTGTTTATCTTGTTTAGGATATAATTTCTAGTCATTCATCCCCAATCAATAGTGACTAAATGTACTATTTAGTCACAAAGCAGGTTGAATTCTTCCTCCAAAATCTATTTCTTTGACTTCAATGAAACAACATAATTGACTATGTGTGCATTTCTTTGATAATGGTAATTGGCTAGGAATCTCCAACAAGGTAAATGCATGCTTGCCTGAACTTTGAGCCTAAATCAGTGCTTAGAATTATGATGTTGTGGCCATTACAGAAACTTGGTTGTGAGAGGGACATGATTGGCAGTTCAACATGCCTGGGTTTCGATGTTTCAGATGAGATAGAGAGAGAGGTAAAAGAGGTGGAGGATATGCTTTACTAATCAGGGAGAAAGTCACTCAGAGAGGACAAGTCTACTGAGGCATTATGGGTTGAGCTAAAAAATAAGAAAGGAGCATTTACTCTAATGGAATGGCGGCGCTGCCCTGGCAGCAGCGGCTCACCTGCAGTCCGTTTGTTTTTGCTTTTTTTGTGTTGTTTATTTCGTTTTGGCTAGTCCAGTTTTGGTTTTTTAGTTTGTGTTTTGGGGGGGGTTGAAACGGGGCTTGCTGTCTCTCCCTGCGGGGGAATGCGACTTTTTTGTCGTATTCCCCTTCTCTGCCTCCGTCTGCGCTGAGGCCTAATGGCGGAGCTGGCGACCTCGAGGCTCAGGAGGCAGAGCCCGCCAGGACTCGCACTGGGCTCGCTCTCGTGAGGACGGCCCGGCTCGGGGCTGGAACAGGGCTTCCGTGAGGGGCTGTGACGCTCCCGGGGGGCGGCCTGGTCCGAGGAAGGAACGGTGCTCCCTTCAGAGTGGCCGAGCTCGAGGAGGTGCGGCGCTCCCAGCCCGAGGGAGGAGCGGCGCCCATGTCAGGGCTGCCCGGCCCGAGGGAGGAGCGGCGCCCATGTCGGGGCTGCCCGGCCCGAGGGAGGAGCGGCGCCCATGTTGGGGCTGCCCGGCCCAGCCCGAGGGAGGAGCGGCGCCCATGTCGGGGCGGTCTGGCGCGAGGCTGAGACAGTAACGGAACTCACGTGAGGGCGATCCGGCTCGGGGCTGGAACGGTGCTCCGGTGGCTGGGATGGCGTTCTGGCGGCGGTGACCTGAGTCCGGGGTTTGGCCGCGGGCCAGCGGCTGTGTCAGCAGGACTGGCGGACCGCAGCTTCGACCACCCCGGGGCCGGTAAGTACGCAGGATTGTTTGAGCCGCGGGACTGTTTGCTACATCGCCCGGTGGGGTATCGCCTCAGCGCAGAGAGAGAAGAGGAGGGAAGAGACTGCAGCCCTAAGACTTTTGCCTCCATCACAGTGAGAAGGTGCTATGTGGACTCACTGTGGTGGATGTTAACATGTGTTTATTGTTGTTTTTTTATTGTATTGTATGTATGTGTGACTGCAGGCACAACATTTCGTTCAGACTTCGGTCTGAATGACAATAAAGGAAACCCTGTAACCCTGTAACCCTGTAATTACATTAAAAGCCACCCAATAACCAGTAAGTGATAGAGGATCAGATATGTAGACAGAAGGATGCAAGAGCCACACAATTGTTGTTGTGGGTGACTTTAACTTCATCAATATAGACTGAGACTTATTCAGGGCAAGAGGTTTAGCCAGGGTAGAATATGTTAGGTATATCCAAGAAGGTTTTCTTAAACAGTTTGTGGATAGCGGGAGGACCCATACTGGACCTTGTATTGGGAAACAAGCCTGGCCTGGTGACCGATGTTGTGGTAGAAGAAGAATTTTGAAATCATGATCATAACATAAGTTTTCTTCTCTCCAGAGATGCTGCCTGTTGCACTGAGTTACTCCAGCTTTTTGTGTCTATCCATAGGTTTTAAGATTGTTTTGAATAGGAATGGATGTTGGGGGAAGGTACTTAATTGGGGCAAGTTAGTTTGCAATGCCCTTAGGCAGGAGCTAAAAAGAGTAGTTTAGGATCAGTTGTTACTGGATAAGCGATATGTGAGAGTCATTTAAAGGCCAGCTGATCAAAGTGCAGGATCGGTATGTTCCAGTTAGGAGGTGGGATAAGGAGGGCAAGGTAAGGGAACAGTGGATGACTAAGGAGATTGTAAACTTGGTCAGGAAGGAAAAGTAAGCATATGTCGGGTATTGTTGGGTATTAATGGTGGAGTAGCAAGATGGATTCAACAGTGGCTGAATGGGAGATGCCAGAGAGTAATGGTGGATGGTTGTTTGTCAGGTTGGAGGCCAGTGACTAGTGGGGTGCCACCGGGATCTGTGTTGGGTCCACTGTTGTTTGTCATGTACATCAATGATCTGGATGATGGTGTGGAAAATTGGATTAGTAAGTATGCAGATGATACTAAGATAGGTGGGGTTGTGGATAATGAAGTAGATTTTCAAAGTCTACAGAGAGATTTATGCCAGTTGGAAGAGTGGGCTGAAAGATGGCAGATGGAGTTTAATGCTGATAAGTGTGAGGTGCTACATCTTGGCAGGGCAAATCAAAATAGGACGTACATGGTAAATGGTAGGGAATTGAAGAATGCAGGCGAACAGAGGGATCTGGGAATAACTGTGCACAGTTCCCTGAAAGTGGAATCTCATGTAGATAGGGTGGTAAAGAAAGCTTTTGGTGTGCTGGCCTTTATAAATCAGAGCATTGAGTATAGAAGTTGGGATGTAATGTTAAAATTGTACAAGGCATTGGTGAGGCCAATTCTGGAGTATGGTGTACAATTTTGGTCACCTAATTATAGGAAGGATGTCAACAAAATAGAGAGAGTACAGAGGAGATTTACTAGAATGTTGCCTGGGTTTCAGCAACTAAATTACAGAGAAAGGTTGAACAAGTTAGGGCTTTATTCTTTGGAGCGCAGAAGGTTAAGGGGGGACTTGATAGAGGTCTTTAAAATGATGAGAGGGATAGACAGAGTTGACGTGGATAAGCTTTTCCCACTGAGAGTAGGGAAGATTCAAACAAGGGGACATGACTTGAGAATTAAGGAACAGAAGTTTAGGGGTAACATGAGGGGGAACTTCTTTACTCAGAGAGTGGTGGCTGTGTGGAATGAGCTTCCAGTGAAGGTGGTGGAGGCAGGTTCGTTTTTATCATTTAAAAATCAATTGGATAGGTATATGGACGGGAAAGGAATGGAGGGTTATGGTCTGAGCACAGGTATATGGGACTAGGGGAGAATACGTGTTCGGCACGGACTAGATGGGTCGAGATGGCCTGTTTCCGTGCTGTAATTGTTATATGGTTATATCGGGTTTAAGCAGGTGGCATTGGATGGGGTTTAAGAGGAGTATAAAATAAGCAGGAAAGAACTCAAGCAGGCGATTAGAAGGGACAGAAGTGGCTACAAAATGTTATTGACAAGTTGGGTTAAGGGAAATCGCAAGGCTTTTTATACATACATTAAAAATAAGAGGTTAACCAGGGAGAAATGAGGTCGAAAGTGAAAGAGGGAATCTATGCTCGTTTAGTACCTCACCTGAGTCGGAGGATGTTGGTGAGGTACTAAACGAGTAATTTGCATCTGTATTCACCAAGAAGAAGGGAGGATAGCGAGGTCAGTGTGGAGAATACAAATATGCTACCCAGATGATTTTGAGAAAGGAGATGGTGAGGCCCCTGAAGAACATTAAAGTAGAAATATCCCCAGTGCCAAATGGGATCTATCCCACATTATTGAGGGAGATAAGAGAGGAGATTGTAGGGGCATTGACAAGGATATGTGTTTCTTCCCCAGCCACTTACAGAATTTATTATTCTGTAGTGAAATACGTTTATTTATCTTGAGGAATTACAGATAACTAAATATAATATCTAACAATTGGGAAACATTCCCTTCTCTCCATCACTGTGATAGATGAACCATATCTATTCTTTTAAACATTCCAGGGGAATTCAATGACAAACCAGTGAGGCTTGACTTATGATGAGTGTAAAATCACCCATTTCCCTTAGCTGCAGCAGCTTTGTGGGTGAGGTACTTGTACCACACAAAAATAAATTAGGTCTCATTTTTAATAATATGGAAAAGGCTTTTCAATGCATGGAAATGTTAAATAATATGGAAAAGGCTTTTCAAGTTCTCAAGAGCAAAATTCCTCACTCGGGGCGCCTCATTGAAGGCAGCCTCTGCCTACTGTCTGTCTGTTTTTTTCTATCTTTTTAAAAATTTTAGTTTGTCTTAACAGTGTGTGTTTGGAGTTTCTTTACTTTTTTAATGTGGGGGAGGGAGGTCGGGTAAGGGGGAAACCGCTTCTCAGTCACTTCCTGGCGAGGACGCAACTATTCTTCGAGTCGCTTCTTCGCCCCCCTCTTCGCGGCCTACCAACTGGATCGGAGTGGCCTTTCCTGCTGGGTACCCGCACCTGAGCTTCAGTAGCGGAGTTGCAGCACTGGATTCACCGCGGAGCGGAGTGGAGCGATGCGTACCTGGATCGCCGTTTGAAGCTACGGAGTGTTGGGCCCGCTGTTCCAACATCGTGGAGCTGAGGTTTGAAGAGCTCCCAACGCGGACGGCACTGACCTCAACATGGCGGAGTCCCTGGGACCCTTTGCCTGAGGGCCGCCAGCTTGCTCTCCGCCTAGCGTGGCCTGTGGACTACGGTTAGCCGCGGACTCTGGTAGGAAGCAGCCGATTCCGAGGTCCAAGCCGCGGAGGTTGTTATCCCGGTCCGACGTCGGAGTTCCATCCCGGCGAGCGGGCCTGAATATCGGGCCACCCATTGCGGCGAGTAGGGAGGGCTTGGGAGGACCCGACCACGGGTGAACATTAAGAACAACAGAGGAAGGGAACTGACTTTGGTGCCTTCCCTCACAGTGGGAAACTTTGATTCTGCTGTGTGGGGATGATTTATGTTGGACTCTATCGTGTGTTGTGTACTTTATTTTATTGTATGGCTATATGGTGAACACATATTTCACTGTGCCAACTGGCACATGTGACAAATAAATGTATCTTGATCTTGAAGTTCATGCTAGCTTCACTTATTTCTCTGCAATCAATTATCTCTCCTGGATCCGTTACATCACCCCAATTGCCTTGCACCCATTTCGGCTACGAATTATGTATAGCACTCAATTAACCTGCCAGCATCTCTTTGAGAAGGAGGTGGAAACTGACGCCCCCAGGGAAAAGCCCTGATATCACAGAGACGTTGAGCAAATTCTACATGGATTGCACCAGGTTCGGATTTAAGCCTAGTGTACAGTGCCGCTGTGCTGACCCTTAATATGGCTTCCATTTGGTTTTGAAAAACATCTAATCTTTTTGAGATCCACTGATAAAATTAGTCAGCTGAAATGTAGATGACCATTAAACAATATTTTTTAAAGATGGTTTTCATTTTGATTTTTGCAGTGCAAGATGAGAAACGGTGCTTAATATTTCCTTTACTCTTTTTTCAATTATTAATTGAGCAAAGCCATTTTTTTCTGTGTAGTGCCGATCTATATTGTTTATGAAGTGAGAAGAGGAAGAAACTACATGTAATTTGCGATCCAAACCTTGTTGTATTTGGTATGCATATCCAACATACCCTGCCTGCATAGGGGGAAAGCACCCAGATGAAATAGACAGGGTTAGTTAGCTGATAATACACTGAATGTTTAAGAAAGAACTGCAGATGCTGGAAAAATCGAACGTAGACAAAAATGCTGTAGAAACTCAGCGGATGAGACAGCATCTAAGGAGCGAAGGAATAGGTGACGATCGGGTCGAGACCCTTCTTCAGACTGATGTGGGGGTGGTGGGGTGGGGGCGGGAAGAAGAAAGGAAAAGGCGGAGACAGTAGGCTGTGGGATAGCTGGGAATGGGAGGGGAAGGAGGGAGAAAGCAAGAGCTACCTGAAATAGGAGATACACTGATGTAAACAAGAAAGTTATTCTATTATTTCCTCGTGACTTGCTATGCATTCATCTGTTCTGAAGATAATCCAAACTATACATTGAGGGACAGAGATTAATCTCTTCAGTTGCAATGCCAATGGTTTATATTAAAAATTGTTGGGTAAAAAAAATTGTTTCTGCTTGCATGATATTGTGCTGATTTAGATAATGATGAGGGGGGGGGGGGGAGTTGAGAAGGGCAAGGTTAAGATAGAGCAGAGCCTTGCTAATAAAACAGCAGAAAACAATTTAATAACGGTGCAAAACCATTCCTGAATGCTTCTCCTCTTATTCTTTAGCTATATAGAAGGAGGTCATTGGCCCATTGAGTCTTCACTGCCACTCATAATAATAATCATTCCATTTTTCTGCAGTCTACTCTCTCTCACATTCACATCAGCTCCATCCCCATTCTCAAACCACCGACATTTAGAGGAAAAATTCATGGATGAAAATTAATATGTGACCCAATGTATCTCTGTGGGAGAAACTGGAACACAATAGACAATAGACAGTCGGTGCAGGAGTAGGCCATTCGGCCCTTTGAACCAGTACCGCCGTTCAATGTGATCATGGCTGATCATCCCCAATCAGTACCCCGATCCTGCCTTCTCCCCATATCCCCTGACTTCGCTATCTTTAAGAGCCCTATCTAGCTCTCTCTTGAAAGTATCCAGAGAACCGGCCTCCACCACTCTCTGAGGCAGAGAATTCCACAGACTCACAACTCTCTGTGTGAAAAAGTGTTTCCTCATCTCCTTTCTAAATGGCTTACCCCTTATTCTTAAACTGTGGCCCCTGGTTCTGGACACCCCCAACATCGGGAACATGTTTCCTGCCTCTAGCATGTCCAAACCCTTAATAATCTTTTATGCTTCAATAGGATCTCCTCTCATCCTTCTAGGGTACCTAGGGTAAGCCCTTGATATTACAGGAGGAAATTATAAGTTCCACACAGAACCAAAGAGTAAGATCAAACCTGGATTATGGGAGTGTTGAGGCAGTAGAGCTACCTGCTACACCACAGCTGACTATATCGAATGTCTAAATGTTCCTGACATTTGTATATACAGGGATTCAAAATCTATCAGATTTCAAGTAAACAACTAAAAAATAATTTAAAAAAATAATCACTTAAAATACTTATAAACATTAGCACTAATACACCATTCTGCATTGCAGCCATTCCTCACCATTCAGCAAATGTATGTTCCAGTGCTGGATTCCAAGTCATCAGTGTATGACTGAGAAGTCACTGGCAGAAATTGGGCAACGTTCAAGACTTCTAGAACTCCCAGAATACCATGACTGTCTCCAACATCTTGACAATTACCTAGAGTATGTGTGAACAATATGGCAAAGAGCTACTGGCAGTACTTTTTTTTGGGTAATAAATCATTTTTGAACGTGGTTGAAAAGGAGAAGAGCTGGAGTTGTATTTAAAGTTATGGGGAGCAATATGATAAAGAGCAAAGCTGACTAATAATGTTTACATCATATTTGTAGTCCAATGAAACATCAAAAGGACGTTAGGTTACACTGTTTGTCAGTTTTGACAAGTTCTATCCCAATAGGTTCAGATCAAATTCAGGACTAATTACGTTGGAGGGGTTGTTTCTATTCATCTAGTTACTGTCAAGTTTTAAAAGCAGCAACACAATATTCAAATATCGTAATGGTTATAGTTTTTGACATTTGACAAATTCAGATGAATGTTAAATCTGAGACATGTTGGTAGTAGATACACAGTGGCTGGTATCAAAATTTTAGAGAATTCCATACTCAAATGTGTGAAGTGCATTGGTTCACACATATCCCACTGGTTATTTAATACCTGACCTGAACAATCAAAAATAATAATAGCATTAGCGCTATCATCTCTAGGTTGCTCAAAAAGCACGCAAACCATTGATGATCACGTAGGGAAGTCTGCTTCATGAGTATGCATGAAAATCCATCGTCATTTCAATTGAAAATTGTTTTAGAAAAACAGCCTTTTATAATTTTTGATCATATCCAAAACAACTGATTGAAGCTAACAGAAAAGTATTTAATTCTACTACCTTAATCCTGGAATTTATAATTCCACACAGAGATTGATTTTGTGAAATTGTCCATTATCATCTCATGGCATTGCCACTTTACTTGATGTTCACTCATTATTGCAAAATATAGATTTATTAGCATTTTGAAAAGATGGTACATGGGTTTTACTGTTGTGATGATCCTTATGTAAGCATTTCCCAATGTTCTGGGGACAAAATCAAGCTTGTTGGACCATGCTTGTCGTCTGTAATATTGATATTCAAATCTTGTTAGCAGCATGACAGTTTCACAGGGCATTATTTTATTTAACCAGTTCCTTGGATAGTATTGATTAGATCCTTCATTCGTGCCTGTGTCTCCACATGGATAATCCCTGCAATATTCCTCTCAGCTTGTTGTTTGTTTAAAAAGTTTACTTTAAAACCCTGTTAATTCTTCATTACATGCATGGTTATGAAGCTTGCTGGATTTTTATGTATGAGGGCCACAAATAGCTTTGGGAGTTCTGGCTGCAGGTCTGATTTCGGTACCAAAAGGGACATCAATCAGCTGGTTTCCATCGAAACTGTAATGAAAATTTGGGCAGCACAGTGGCGCAATGGTAGAGTTGCTGCCTTGCTGCGCTTGCTGCACCGGAGACAATAGACAATAGACAATAGGTGCAGGAGTAGGCCATTCGGCCCTTCGAGTCAGCACCGCCATTCAATGTGATCATGGCTGATCATCCCCAATCAGTACCCCGTTCCTGCCTTCTCCTATACCCAGACCCAGGTTCGATCCCGAATATGGGTGCTCTCTCTACAGAGTTTGTACGTTCTCCCCGTGATCACGTGGGTTTTCTCCAAGATCTTTGGTTTCCTCCCGCATTCCAAAGATGTACAGGTATGTAGGTAAATTGGCTTGGAAAATGTAAAAATTGTTTCTAGTGTGTGTGGGATAGTGTTAATGTGCAGGGATCGCTGGTCGGTGCAGACTCTGGGCTGAAGGGTCTGTTTCCGCACTGTATCTCTAATCTAAACTAAACTAAACTAAACTAAAAAGGATTAAAAGTTATAACAAGAGGATTTCTAACTAACATTGGTATTTATTATGACAGTAATGGAGAATTGGCTGGAGTTACTGCATGTTCTTATTAATTCCAATTGAAATGCCATTATGGATGTGACTCCAGCCTTGCTCACATTGAAAATTAACCAAATGCTATTCATGAAAAACAATAGAAATTTTGCTTACATAGAGCTTAATGGTTGAATACATGCTATACTCATGTGACCTAATCGGTAGTCCTTCATAAGATAAATAGACACCTTTATCCATATTTTGCACCTTATTACCGTGCACCATAAAATGAAGATGTTGGTTTGTGTGATGGACTGGGCTACATCCACAACTCTCTGCATTTTTTGAAGTCATTGGTAGACCAAGTCATGATGCGTTCCCACAAGATGCTTTCTACAGTATATCTGTGGAACTTGGTAAGGGTTGTTGGAGACCTGCAGAATTTCTGTCAACATTATTCCATCGACCTTTAGTTCAAAATGAACAAATAATTAATGAGATCATTCTGGAGACATGGGTTGCTACCAACGATGCCGCGTGGCTTTAATTTATAGCCCTTCATAGTATACAAGCTTTGACACAATCAATGGATTTTCAATTAGTTATCCTTGGTCCAGAATGTGCTCTTGACATCCAGGGAGCAGGAGATAGCCATGGCCGCCATTTCCGAGCATCACAAGGTGTTGAATAAGAATCAGACCCCTCTGCCCTTTACTGTGCCCAGGATATCATGTGGACCATCCAGTGAAGTGAGAAGCCTACAGGTTGTACAGAACAGTCAGGTGAAGCAAGGGTGAGCCATGTCTCCATGAAACATAGCACAGAGCAAATTCTCAGTTCTCTAGTGTAGCGACCTTCCTTAAGTTAAGTTAACCACTATCCCCAGAGGAATTAAATGGAAATGAACAGCTTCTATAGATCGGACAGAAACCAAACGCTGGTCTGAAACAGTGAGATGAAGTTAAAGGACCAATTAAAAAAACAAATGTATGTCCCAAAGTTATATGCTTACAATATAAACATATTCAAAACAAACAAATTACAATAAAAAAAATAGAAGAACATTCCATTTGTATACAGGCTGGAAATTCATTGGAAGAATGCCTTGTGCTGCATTTCTTTTTTGAGGACATTGGGATATTTGTAGCTGTTCCTTCTTATGCTGGAAAACCTATAGTTTTTAATAATGTAGTCACACTTTTATTTATCATATAATAGTTATCACCCAACAAACAACAATATTTAGAAACAAAAAACAGCACATGCTGGATTATACCAAAGATAAATACAAAGTGCACAAAGTGTAACTCAGCGGATCAGGAAGTATCTCTGGAGATAAAGGATGGGTGATGTTTCAGGTTGAGACCCTTCTTCATACCCGAAAGAGCCAAAAGACCGTTCTTCAGTCTGAAGAAGGGTCCTGACCCTAAATGTCACCCATCCTTTTTCTCCAGAGATGCTGCCTGATCAGTTGATTTACTTCAGCACTTTGTGTTTAGCCAGCAATATATACCCGTCTGTTTCCTTGCCATAATGTGAACTACTTCTCTAGCGCATATATATAGGTTTCATAAGAACAAACGAGAAATAAACAAATAGGCCACATCTCCCCTAAGGCCTGCTCCGTGGTTCAATTAGATTATGACTGATCTTGCACAAAAAATTACCTTACCCATCTAATATCTATTTTCCTTGATACACTTACTGTCCAAAAATCCATTAGTCTGGGTCTTGCAAAACCCAAGTGACTAGGTGTCGATGTGATTCTAGGAAAAACAAATTTTGAACAATTACAAACCAGTTTGAAATGACAATTTTCCTTATCTTAACATGGACACATATTAGAAATTGTTTCCACAGAAATGGCTTTGTGTAAATAATTCATTGGACTTGATCTAATTCGTACAGTTACTGAACACAATAATAAATTAAGATGCTTACTTGCTGTGTAGACTCACTAGTATGAAGGGATTTTTGAATTGTGGCTCTGAAGGTCAATTATTTTACTGTTGATAATTTCTACCAGTTTCACTTTCATACATCATTGCCATTTCACGGCAATTTTTTGTGCATGTATTACTGGAATAACGTATTTTCATAAATAGTAGCTATCTTTATCAATGTGAAGCATTCCAAAGGTTTCCACAAGATTATCATCAAGCATTGAACATGACAGGTGGATATTAAAATGGATAAAAATGTGGTAAATTTAAGATGCGTCTCCAAATGCGACGGGGGGTGCCGTCCAGTACGGGTATGGCTGCCCAGCCTGCAGCTGTCTGTTTTTTCATCTCTTTTTTTTATTTTTAGTTAGTTGAGTTTTTGTTTTTGGAGTTCTAGCCTTTTTTATGTGAGTGTGGGGTGGGGGGGAAGGGGGAAACTGCTTTTCAGGGTCCCTACCTGGTAGGAGAGGCGGCTTTTCTCCGGGCTGCACTGTCGACCCGTCCTCGCGGTCTACCAGCGGGCCTGGAGCGGCGTTTCCTGAGGGGACCGCCCAGAACCTCAGCTTCGACGTAGCGCTGGAGCGCTTTCGTGGAGTGGCGCGGGCGATGCCTTGCCCGGGTCGCTGCGCTGGAGCTCCGGAATGTTGAGACCGCAGGTGAACATCGCGGAGCTGCGGGTCTGTGGAGCGGCCAGCCGTGGGCGGAGCCTTTGAACTTTAACATCGGGAGCCTGGGATTTCTCGCCGAGATCGCCAGTGGTGGAGCTCCGTCCAGAGGTTACCTTCCAAGTTGCACACTGGTCTGAATAGGTTTTGTATAAACCCTCAGGGAAAAAAAATATTGTTGTATCATGTATTCATCACGAGTCATGGAAGTCTATATGCTCTATAGCGGTTTAAGAGTCTAATCTTTGAGGCATAAACTCATGAAAATATGTTGTGCACCTTAGCCAAGGGAAGACTTGGACATAACTATTAACATTCCTTTTCACTTTTTATCTCATTTTCTTTCGTTGTTGCCGAAGATCGGCCTCTGTAAATTGCTCATCATGCGTAGGGAGTGGATAAGAAAGTGGAATAACATAGAACTAGCGAAAATTAGTGAGTGGTCAGCATGGTTAGCAATATTATACATTATTATATATAATATTTACTATAATATTTGCTGTGTTTTGAATTATTAATATCAAGCTCACATTTCTCAGAGGATTTTTGAGGTTATTTTTGTAATGTTTCTTTTCCCTTCCAAAATATTATTAGACTTGATTGAGCTAGGCATGGATAACTTGTTTAGTGAGCAAGAGGTGTCAATGTATATGTCTCTGTGTGTGTGCTTGTCTGCATGTGTGAGTGCCTGTATGTGGGCACATCTGTTCATTCACTCAGAGCCCAGCCAGAAACAAATTATTGTTCCTTAACCATGGACTTATACTGGTCATTCCATTTGAATTTGAAGATAATTTGAAGGTTACACAGATGGACTTTCCAAGGTTTTTTTATGCTTTCTGTACAAATCCCCTTTCACATAAATGTTAATATACCCACAGCTTGGTTGTGTCTTAATTTCCCATGGATAGAACTTGCACTCTTGATTCAGTACTGATATATTTGTTAATATTTGGTTACTGGGAAATCATTTGGAACTTATTGAACCCGGTAAACTTAATTCGGAAGAAGGGTCTGAAGAAGGGTTTTGGCCCGAAACGTCGCCTATTTCCTTCGCTCCATAGATGCTGCTGCACCCGCTGAGTTTCTCCAGCATTTTTGTGTACCTTCGATCTTCCAGCATCTGCAGTTCCTTCTTGAAAACTTAATTCGGAAATTGGTTTAAGTCCATTTCAGGGGGATTTGGAAAATGACAGGAAGAGGAGGTTCTGACCTGTCTTGGTCATTAGTTTAATCATATATAATTATTAGTAACATGTGAAGCATATTTTCAAATGTTTGGTCGCCGCCTGATAGCTTGTTCAAAGGGGTTTTACTTTGTGCATAGGATAGGGAAAAATTTAAACATGGGTTTAATGTATTTGTTTCCTGCTATGTGGAGAAAAACAGTAATATAGTTATAGGGGTGGGGGGGTGGGGGAGTAATTAAAGGTGATACTTGGAGCTTCTCTGACAATCATTTAATTCTGATTGTACATATGTGGACCAGCAGCAAGACAATGTTGAGATGTTCAATGCTTGCTGAGATTTATTTTGATAATATACTTTTTGGCTGAAGACTAATTCTTTGGAATGATTGTAACATCATTATTTAATTAGGCCCATTGATTTCTTTCAGTTGATACTTTCTTGTATTGTACATCCACATTGACACATGATGATAGTGTGGATCATCCTGGAGTAGTTTTCCCAGCCCTGAAGGATAGTTCCAGCCATTTTTAACAATCTGAAATCCTGAAAAGAAATTTACGGTGATCTGCTTCATCATCCTTATCATCTTTTAGGTGCATACAGTGACACATTTATCAGCATACTTGTGCCAAATAATTGAGGTCTCCTTAGTTTTGGATTTGATGTACAGAGAGTCAAGATTGATGTTTCCCTCCATGTGGTACTTGATGGTAAACTATTAGCGAATACATAGCTATACCTTCACTGCTGTTCTAAATACTGTAAAACTCCACCCAAGGGCAATATGTAATACCTTTCAACGGAAGGTTTGTAGCAGATCAAGAAGGTGGCTCAACAGCACTTTCTCAAGAAGGACCGTGGTGGGAAATACATGGTGGCCTTTCCAGCGATTCCCTCATTCGGTATTTGATTACTGTGAGTGCGCAATTTGTATTTTTCTCTGCCTTCGGGTTGCTCGAATTTATAAGCAGGATTCTGGAAGAAACAAATGAATAAAGGTACCTGCACCCACAGCGCATGGTTCAGGCATTCTCTATTATGATAACCATAATGGACTCATGCTGGGAATCATTCTTGGAGAAGGAAAAGGGGGAAATTCTATGAGAAGGGGGAAAAGAAAAATGGTGTGAAAGAACACTAGAGGTATTTATAGATCAGCCATTCTGTGTAGCAATCAATCCAACTTAATAATATGTTAAAAATAACAGACACCTGCGGTACTATGGCCACATTATGTATCTTCCATGATTTTGGATGTATTATCAGTCCATAATTTGCGCTAAGTACGTCGAATCATGGAAGATGTAATGAACTAGATAGAACGTCAGTTTGTTCAATAGGGCTCCATAGGGTATCACTAGAGATCCACTCTCTGGTGTTTAGGAAGCCTTTTTCTTTCCACACCTGCAACACAGAAGTAAGAAACTTGCTGAAGGTCAGCTGCTATTCTGCCAGTGGATTTGCCATTGAGACAAATTGTAGTTATGTTGTGTATTGTACGGAGCTGTGACACTGCACTGAGACCAGCCGAAGTTGCTGCACTAGTAGCGATCCCATAGGGTGTCCGATTATTATTTTAAATTGTAAATGCTGGGTGTTTTCCCATTTCTATTTCTATTTTCAATGTTTAAAGTTGTTTATATTTAACCAAATGTATTATTTTTGAGTAGCCTATTGCATTATTTAAATCTATCCAAACCAGCTTACAAAGTAGATTGGCAGCACATTTAACCAATCCAAAGAGATATTTTTAAGTTTTGTAATGCTTGAACTTTTATAATTAAATTATAATTTATAATTACAGCTGCTTCTAAACCTTGAAATTGAAACGAGTGGCTCATGGGGATGTGTTTATCATTTGCCTCATTTTTCTTATTATAATTGCCCATTTTCTCTTATTAAACCTTGCCAGTTAGATTTAATGTGATTATTTCATGCTTATTGCCATTTTCAAGTTTATTCTTATCCTCTACCATAAAGATTAATACAAAGCAATTTTTCATGCCTAACATTTCATGATTTTTCACGTGCATCATCAGTTCTGCCTGTATTTAAAAGGCTTGCATTACTCTTAGCTATCCTCTTTCTCTTAAAATATTTGTCAATTCCCTCATTTTTATCCTTGATATTTCTCATAATATTCTCCAAGTTCCTTTCTAGGATATTCTGCAATTGTTTAATTATTTCTTTAATATCTCTCACTCCTTCAGTAAATAAGGAGTTAATTATGTGAATTAGATTGCTCTATGGTGCTGTCTGAAGAGTTCTCACCTTGCTTCTGTAGTTTTATTACCTAACAGTTTGACCTCATTCATTGTTGTTAATTTTTGTGTTATTTGACAATGTTCATGTAACCTAGATTTTAAACTGTCTCATGACTTGAACTTCTTCCTCGCATACCTAATATTAATTTTCACATGGTTGTCACTCTCAGCTATGCATTTCCTTGCTCTTGGATTGTGATTTAATGGAGCCTTGTTACTCATCACTAATATAGCCTAAATTAGTTAGACTTTGACGATTTTGAGTTAACCTAAACAACCTCATGAAAGTTTCTACAGCTGTTAATTCTAGTATTTTCTGTGTTATTTTTAAATATTAGCTGTTGAAATCTGCTAGGCTATTTTTACTTTTCAATTTATATGCCAGATTGCTATTCTGGAATTCAATGTAAAAGCAATTAAAGTCTCATAATGCCCTACATGAAATATTTAATAATTGTACAATGCAGTGATGAGGATATTCCACAATATGTCTTTTTCAATCAAATGATTTTCCACATTTAATACCATAATCCCAACCAAACTCATCTCCAAACTCCTCGGCGTAGCAAATCAATCCTCAATTTCCTAAACCATAGTGCACAACCAGTGAGGACAGGTAACCAAACATCTTCCATTGTAATTCTCGGCATGTATACACCACAAGGATGCATTCACAGCCCCTTTCTATACTCCCTTATTCTACTCTCTGATACACACATGATGACTGTGCAACAAAATTCCGGTATAAATGTGTAGAAAAGAACTGTAGATGCTGGTTTAAATCAATGGTAGACACAAAATGCTGGTGTAACTCAGTGAGACAGTCAGCATCTCTGGAGAGAAGGATTGGGTGACGTTTTGGGTCAAGACCCTTCGACTGAAGAGGGTCTCGATCCGAAACATCACCCATTCCTTCCCTCCAGAGATGCTGCCTGTCCCGCTGAGTTACTCCAGCATTTTGTTTCTACCTCAAAATTCAGGTCTAACTCAATTTACTTGTTTGTAGATGACACCACCATACTGTGGTTAATCTCAAACAATGATGAGATGGAGTACAGGAAGGATATAAAGAATCGCAGCACGATGGCTTAGTGGTAGAGCTACGCCAGCGCCAGAGACCTGGGTTCGAACCTGACTATGGGTGCTTGTCTGTATCGAGTTTGTACATTCTCCCCATGACAATAGACAATACGTGCAGGAGTAGGCCAATTTGCCCTTCGAGCCAGCACCGCCATTTAATGTGATCATGGCTGATCATCCCCAATCCTGTTCCTGCCTTCTCCCCATATCCCCTGACTCCGCTATTTTTAAGAGCCTTATCTAGCTCTCTCTTGAAAGCATCCTGAGAACCTGCCTCCACTGTGGCGGAGAATTCCACAGACTCACAACTCTCTATGGGAAAAAATGTTTCCTCGTCTCCGTTCTAAATAGTTTGCTCCTTATTCATAAACTGTGCCCCCTGGTTCTGGACTGCCCCAACATCGGGAACATGTTTCCTGCCTCTAGCGTGTCCAAACCCTTAACAATCTTATACGTTTCAATAAGATTCCCTCTCATCCTAAACTCCAGGGTGTACAGGCCCAGCCGCTCCATTAGCTCAGCTTATGACAGTCCCGCCATCCCGGGATTTAACCTTGTAAACCTACGCTGCACTCCCTCAATAGCAAGAATGTCCTTCCTCATATTAGGGGACCAAAACTGCACACAATACTCCAGGTGTGGTCTCACTAGGGCTCTGTACAACTGCAGAAGGACCTCTTTGCTCCTATATTCGATTCCTCTTGTTATAAAGGCCAACATGCCATTCGCTTTCTTCACTGCCACCTGTACCTGCATGCTTACTTTCATAGACTGATGAACAAGGACCCCCAGATCCCATTGTACTTCCCCTTTTCACAACTTGATGCCATTTAGATAGTAATCTGCCTTCCTGTTTTTGCTACCAAAGTGGATAACCTCACATTTACCCACATTAAACTTCATCTGCCATGCATTTGCCCACTCCCCCAACCCGTCCAAGTCACCCTGCATTCTCATAGCATCCTCCTCACAGTTCACACTGCCATCCAACTTTGTGTCAAAATTTGCTAATGTTACATTGAATTCCTTCATCCAAATCATTGATGTATATTGTAAAAGCTGCAGTCCTAGCTCCAAGTCTTGCGGTACCCCAATACTGACCCAAAATTGGAAACAAGTGTTTAAAGAGACTGATACCAACAAAGCGTATGAAACATTCCTGATAATATTTAAATCATTATATGATGAACACTGCCCTTTGAAACAACACAAGAAGAAGCAAAAATATATAGGTAGGCCATGGATGACAAAAGGACTACAAAATGCATGCAAAAAAAGGAATATCTTGTATAAAGAATTCATAAAATTCAGAACTATAGAAGCAGAAAGTAAATACAAAAGATACAAAAACAAATTGACTAGTATTATGAGGATATGTAAGAAAGATTATTATAATAAAATATTAAACGATAATAAAAATAATATCAAGGGCATATGGAATGTGTTAAATAATATTATCAGGAATGGATCAATGAATATAAACTACCCTCAGTATTTTGAAGACAATGATACAACTGTAAGCGATATGAATGATGTGGTTAATGGGTTTAACACATTTTTTGTAAGTGTGGGACCAAAACTGGCAGAAGAAATCGATAATCCACAGTCAGAAGAAGGAGAGGGGAAGTTTGTGGATTTGTTAGACAGCAACCCAAACTCAATGTTTTTGGAAGCAGCTGATGAAAAGGAGATTATTGACATTGTTAGCAATTGTAAGAATAAAAGGTCTACAGACTGGAATGACATTGATATGGCTTTAATCAAGGTAGTCATTGGTGTAATTGTAAAACCCTTAACTTATATTTGCAATTTATCTTTCAAAACAGGTGTATTTCCATGTAAAATGAAAACTGCCAAAGTCATCCCACTATACAAAGCTGGAGACAGAAATCAATTTACAAATTACAGGCCGGTGTCGTTACTCTCTCAGTTCTCAAAAATATTAGAAAAACTGTATGTAAGTAGTTTAGATAACTTTATCGAGAAGCACGAATTGCTAGTTGATAGTCAATATGGATTCAGGTCAAACAGATCGACATCCATGGCATTAATGGAGTTAATTGAAGACATTACCAGTTCTATAGATAACAAGAAATATGCAGTGGGTATATTTATAGATTTGAAAAAAGCATTCGATACAATTGATCATCATTTGCTAATCAAAAAACTGGAAAAGTATGGAATCAGAGGGGTTGTACTAGAGTGGATGAGAAGCTACATAAGTAAAAGACATCAGTTTGTGCAAATAGGGGACTGCAAATCAACATGCTTAGAAATAACTTGTGGAGTCCCACAGGGGTCGGTTTTGGGCCCCAAATTATTTATTTTGTATATTAATGATATATGTAGGGTGTCAAGCCTCTTGAAATTTGTGTTATTTGCAGATGACACTAATATTTTCTGTGATGGGGACAATTTGCAGCAGCTTTTGGAGGTGGTCACAGCAGAAATGAGTAAACTAAAAACATGGTTTGATTTGAATAAATTATCATTAAATTTAAACAAAACCAAATTTATGCTGTTTGGAAAACGCAAAATAAATACACAAGTAAAAGTAATGATAAATAATGTTGAAATAGAAAGAGTGTATGAAAATAAATTTCTGGGTGTGATTCTTGATCACAAAATCTGCTGGAGACCCCATATCAAACATGTGAGAGCAAAAGTAGCACGGAGTATTGGAGTGATGGGGAAAACAAGCATGTTTTGAATGAGAGAGCACTGTATATTCTGTACAGCTCACTTGTGTTACCGTATTTAAATTACTGTGTGGAAGTATGGGGCAACACCTACAAAACCACCTTACAATCACTAAGCACACTACAAAAAAGAGCTATTCGTATAGTAAACAATGTAGGATATCATGAACACACCAATATACTGTATTTAAAATTACACACCTTAAAGATTAAGGATCTGGTAGAATTTAAGACTGCACAAATAATTTATAAAGCAAAAAATAAACTGCTATCTGTAAACATACAAAAACTTTTCAAAGACCAGAGAGGGGGGTTATAACTAGAGGGAAACTAAACTTGAAACAGCATTATGCTCGGACCAATTTAAAAAGTATGTGTATTTCCATTTGTGGGGTGATTTTGTGGAATGGTCTTGACGAAACGATTAAACAAAGTATGAATATAATGCAATTTAAAAAAATGTACAAAAGATATATCTTTGAAAAGTACAGTAATGAGGAAGGAGAATGTGAATCTCACAGATGTTAATGGTGCTTGATCTTTTTGTTCTTTTCTTTTTTTGTTCTTTTTTTCTTAATAGCTTGATTGGAGTAGTTTTATTTGAATTGTCTGTTTAGTTTATTTTATTGAATTTTGCATTTGTTAATGGTGAGGAATGGGGGTAGGACTTAACAAGCATAGGCTTCTTCCCCTCCCTTTTCGAACAAGTCTAATGTGTATTATGTTGAAATTGGCTTTTGATTTTTTAATTTATGTATGTACATATATGTTATGTATATGTGTATGTGTGTATATGTGTGTATGTATGTATATATGTACATGTATATGTATGTATGTGTGTATGTATTTATGTATATATATATATATAATTTTCCTTTTATTTATGCATTTTCATCTTTTCTTTTCTCCTTTTTTTTTTTAATCGTTCGAAATAAAAGATATCATTCATTCATTCATTCATTCATTCATTCATTCATTCAATAGTCACTGCCTGCCATTCTAAAGGGACCCGTTAATCCCTACTCTTTGTTTCCTGTCTGCCAACCAATTTTCTATCCATGTCAGCACTCTACCCCCAATACCATGTGCCCAAATTTTGCCCACTAATCTCCTCTGTGGGACCTTATCAAATGCTTTCTGAAAGTCCAGGTACACTACATCCACTGGCTCTCCCTTGTACATTTTCTTAGTTACAACTTCAAAAAATTCCAGAAGATTAGTCAAGCATGATTTCCCCTTCGTAAATCCATGCTGACTGGGAACGATCCTGTTACTGCTATCCAAATGTGCGTCTATTTCATCTTTTATAATTGACTCCAGCATCTTCCCTACCACTGATGTCAGGCTAACTGGTCTATAATTCCCTGTTTTCTCTATCCCACCTTTCTTAAAAAGTGGGATAACATTAGCTACCCTCCAATCCACAGGAACTGACCCTGATTCTATAGAACATTGGAAAATTATAACCAATGCATCCACGATATCTAGAGCCACTTCCTTAAGTAACTCGGGATGCAGACCATCAGGCCCTGGGAATATATCAGCCCTCAGTCCCATCAGTCTATCCAACACCATTTCCTGCCTAATGTGAATTTCCTTCAGTTTCTCTGTCACCCCAGATATTCTGGACACTACTATATCAGGAAGATTGTTTGTGTCCTCCTTAGTGAAGACAGATCCAAAGTACCTGTTCAACTCATCTGCCATGTCCTTGTTCCCCATAATAAATTCACCTTTTGCGGTCTTCAAGTGTCCAACTTTGGTCTTAACTAATTTTTTCCTCTTCACATACCTAAAGAAGTTTTTACTATCCTCCTTTATATTCTTGGCTAGCTTACCTTCGTACCTCATCTTTTCTCCCCGCATAGTCTTTTTAGTTATCTTCTGTTGTTCTTTAAACATTACCCAATCCTCTTGCTACCCGCTCATCTTTGCTATGTTGTACTTCTTCACTTTAATTTTTATACTGTCTCTGATGTCCCTTGTCAGCCATGGTCGCCCCTTACTCACCTTGGAATCTTTCTTCCTCCTAGGAATGAACTAATCCTGCAACTGTATTATTCCTAGAAATACCTGCCATTTTTGTTCCACTGTCATCCCTGCTAGTGTATCTTTCCAGTCAACTTTGGCCAGCTCCTCCCTCATGGCCCCATAGTCCCCTTTATTCAACTGTAACACTGACACCTCCGATATACCGTTCTCCATCTCCAATTGTGGATTAAACTTGACCATGTTATGGTCACTACCTCCTAATGGCTCGTTAACCTCGAGGTCCTTTATCAAATCCGGTTCATTACATAACATTAAATCCAGAATTGCCTTCTCCAATACAAGCTGTTCTAAGAATCCATCACAAACCATTCTACAAAGTCCCTTTCTTGGGGTCCAGTACCAACCTGATTTTCCCAGTCTACCTGCATGTTGAAATCTCCCATAACAACCACAGCATTACTTTTGCTACATGCCAATTGTAACTCCTGATTCAACTTGCGCCCTATGTCCAGGCTACTGTTTGGGAGCCTGCAGATTGGTCCCATTAGGATATGTTTACCCTTACAATTCCTTAGTTCTATCCATACTGACTCCACATCCTGTTTCAATGTCACCCCTTGCAAGGGACTGAATTTCATTCCTCACCAACAGAGCAACCCCACCCGCTCTTCCCACCTGTCTGTCTTTTCGATAGGAGGTATACCCTTGAATATTCAGTTCCCAGCCCTGGCCCTCTTGCAGCCATGTCTCTGTAATTCCCACAACATCATACTTGCCAATTTCTAACTGAGCCTCAAGCGTGTCCACTTTATTTCTTAAACTTCGCGCATTCATATACAGCACTTTGAGCTCCGTATTCACTTCCCCCCTCGCACCGGTCGCAATTGGCCCTGACCTTACTCTGTTTTCCCTTCTCGAGCTTTCCTTCCCATTAATTCGAGAATATTTTGTAATTTTTCCTGTAGTCGCTTCCCCTTCAACTCCATCTTTATACTCCCAATTTGTCAATCCCTCCCTCCCACTATTTAGTTTAAACCCACACGTGTAGTCCTAGAAAAACCTGCCTGCTGGAATGTCAGTCCCCCTCCAGTTAAGGTGTAACCCGTCCCTTTTGTACAGGTCACCCCTACCCCAGAAGAGATCCCATTGGTCTATAAATCTAAATCCTTGCTCCCTGCTCCAGCCCCTCAGCCACACATTCAGATCCCCTATCTCCCTGTTCCTGTCTCACTAGCACGAGGCACTGGAATAAATCCAGAGATAACCAACCTAGAAGTCCGGCCTTTCAGTCTTCTTCCCAACTCTCTGAACTCAAGTTGGAAAACCTCCTTCCTCTTCTTCCCAATGTCGTTTGTGCCTACATGCACAACTACTGTCGAGGATGTTCTGATTTTGGCTCATGACATCCTGAACCCCGGCAGCAGGGAGGCAACAGACCATCCTCACATCGCGTCTGCTGCCACAGAATCTCCTGTCCGCTCCTCGGACAATGGAGTCACCCACCACTAGGGCTCTGCCCGATGTCGGTCTCGCCGGTCGAGTCCCATCTGTAGGATTGAAGCCACCGACGTGTCCGCCGCTCGGACTGGAAACATCGTCTCCCCGGACAGTTCCCAAGAGGGCGTACCTGTTTTCATTAGGCACAGCCACCTAAGTCTCCTGCGCTCCACGATTTCCACCCTTTCCCATATCCTCGGCATGACTACCTCACTGTAGGTCCTGTCCAGGAAACTTGCGTTTTCCTGGTTGGCCCCGAGGTCATCCAGCTGCTTCTCCAGTCCCCCAACACGGTCCTTCAGGAGCTGAAGCTGGACGCACTTGCCACAATTGTAGCAGCCAGAGGCTCCATCCGTGTCCCTGGGCTTCCACATTCTGCAAGCCTCACACCGTCTCATCTGCCCCGACATGTGTTCACCGCGTTCCGTCCTCTTGAGCTTTATGCGTAGCCTCCTCTCCTCAGCCTCCTCGCCGAAGACTCTTGAGCGAAAGACTCACACTTTACTCACAAGGTCGCTCCCTAAGAGCCGTCTTGCTTATATTGACTGATAAATTTACCAATTTACAAACCAAATTCCTCAGTTTTAAACTGTTTTCCCCCTCTGACTCACCTCTAACTCTCCTCCCACACGGGCTTGAGCCAATCAGTGCTTTTTCCTGCTTCTCTTTGCTGCTGATTCTTCAAAATTCACGTAAGCTCTGACCTACGTACGGTTTCTCCGAGATCTTCGATTTCCTACCACACTCCAGTCATACAGGTTTGTGGGGTTCATTAGCTTGGAATAAATGTATAAAGGATGTATCTGTGCTGTTTTTGTGCTGTATCTCTAAGTTAAACTGAACTAAAACTAAACCAAACTTAGTATCATGATATCAAAACATCCTCTCTCTCAATGTCAGCAAGACAGCTAATTATTGACTTCAGGGCATGTGGTGGTGTGTTCATAGTCACCATCAATTATGTCAAAGTGGAGATGGTCGAGAGCTTCAACTTCTAGGGAGAATTTCTCTTGGACCAACTACATTGCACTTCTGACCAAGAGTGCACATCAAAGCCTTGATTTCCTCAGAAGACTAACAAAATTTGAAATGCTCCCAACTACTCTTACCAACTTCTACATATGCACTTGCAGAAAACATCCTATTGGGATGTATCATTGCTTGTTTTGGTAACAGCTCTGCCCAAGAATGCAAGAAATTGCTGAGAGTTGTGGATGTAACCCAGTCCTTCACACAATCCTTTGACTCTATCTGCATTTCACACTGCATTAGGAAAGCAGCCAACATAATCAATGACCATTTACACACCAATCATTCCTTCTTCTCCCCTCTCCTGCTGGACAAACTGTACAAAAGCTTGAAGGCATGCATCACCAGATCCAGGAACTGCTCTTTCCCCTCTGTTATCAGACTACTGAACAGTCATTTAATAAGCTAAGTGTGTAGTCCTGATCTCCGAAACCTACTACTGCGGCCATTGCAGGTTTTTTACCTGGACTTTCTCTGTGACAGTAATGCTATAATGCTGTAACACAATATTGTGTACTCTGTATATTTTCTTTGCACTACCTGTTGTACTTCTGCAATGGGTTGATTGTACTCAAATAGATAATGATTGGTGGTAATGTATCTCAGCACAGATGATAATAAACCAATACCAATACCAAATAGTGACTTGTCAAAGGGACGTTTCAAGTTGAGTCCATTCTCAGACTGAGAGTCTGCAGGAGATGCAACAGCTGTCCCTATACCTCCTCCTTCCACTCTGTCCAAGGATCCCGACAGTCCTTTCAGGTGAGACAGCGGTTCACTTGCGCCTCCTCCAACCTCATCTACAGTATCTGCTGTTCTAGGTGTGGACTCCTATATATCGGCGAGACCAAGCACAGACTGGGCAATCTTTTCGCTGAACACCTTCGCTCAGTCCACCTGGGCCTTCGCGATCTCCCGCTTGGTAAACACGTTAATAGGGAGAATAGTAAGATCAGTATAGAGTACACTAATATACTTTGGCAGTTTTAGATCAGGAAGGATCCTTTGACTGGTCCCTTGAAGATAATTAAGATGAATAAATTCACAGGGCCTGATGGAATTATGATATGTTATTGAGAGATATAAGCAAGGTAATTGTTGGGGCCTTGAAGAAGATTTATGTATCATCCCTAACCACAACCTAGGTATTGCCTAACTGGGAAATAGCCGATGTTGTTCTTTTGTTGAAGAGTGGTTGAAATAATCCAAAAATATATAGGCAATGAGCCTCGCGTCAGTGATAGGGGATTTTAGCTAGACTTTAGAGATCCAGTGCGGAAACAGGCCCTTCGGCCCACTGAGTCCATATCGGTCAGCAATCGCGCTGTACATTAACGTACACACACGAGGAACAATTTTACAACTTACCAAAGCCAATTAACCTACAAACCTGTATATCTTTGAAGTGTGGGAGGAAACCAGAGTACCTGAAGAAAACAGATATGGTCACAGGGAGAACATACAAACTCCATACAGACAGCAGCCATAGTCAAGATTGCACCTGGGTCTCTACCGATGCACCACTGTGCTGTACTGTTTAGAAAGGAGTCTTCTGGATAGGATTTACTTGGCATACACTGGCCCTATCCCTAAACCAGGCATTGCCAAACACTTTAATTCCCCTTCCCCTTCCCACACTCACCTTTCTGTCCTGGGAGGAACAACACCTCATATTTCACTTGGGCTGCTTACAACCCAGCAGTATGAATATTGATTTCTCTAACTTCAAGTAACCCCTGCATCCCCTCTCTCTCCATCCCTCCCCTACCCAAGTTTTTGTACCACCCAGGACTGACCTTTACGAGGTGCGGGCCCAATTGGAAACAATTTTGGTGAGCCCCAGGTTCCCAGCCAAGGTAGAATGGAAAGTAATCAAAATGTGCGCTTAAACATTGCCTGCGAGTTAATGAACCAAACAGATCGAAGCTACATTTTAATATAAAATTGCATACATGTAAGCCTACAAGTAAATGAGCTCTTACCCGCTCCGTCAGATCTGCTCATCGGGCCTCGGTTCCGGGATATATCTCGGGCACCGGCTCCACACAACCTGAGCCGCCTCTCTGAGATGCCCAGCGTGCCGTTTCGTGACGCGAAGAGACGCTCACTGTATAGAATGTTCCTGCACATTCTGCACCTCCTTGCCTATGTTTCCCATCCCGACACACCATGGCGGACGGTGTTACCACCTGAAGGCGGGGAAGGTCCCCAGTGGGGGTCCCTCTACAAGGGAGTTGTTCCCCTTTACATTGGGGACCTGGGGTGGAGAGTGTTGCACAGAGCGGTGGCATGTAACAAACTTTTGAGTCAGTTCACGGGCTCGTCCGCTGCCTGTATTTTCTGAGGAGAGGAAGAGACCGTGTTCCACGTTTATATGGAGTGTGAGAGGCTACTGCCCCTGTACCAATATCTGAAGGGGTTGTTCCTAAAGTTCTGGTTGCATTTTAGTCCTACGATTCTTGTGTTTGGACACAAGGCAGGGTGTGGGGAGAGCCAAGTGGGGGGGGGGGGGGGGTGGGACTTACCTGTCGGTTTACTCCTGGGCCTGGCCAAGATGGCCATACGCGGGTCCAGGCAGCAGGCGGTTGATGGTCAGGCTAGAGTAGGCTGCCTGCCCCTCTTTCGGGCCTACGTCCGTGCACGTGTGTCCCTGGAGAGGGAACATGCGGTGTTCACGGGGACTTTGGAGGTTTTCCGTGGGCGCTGGTCACCGCTTGGGGTTGAGAGTATTGTGAACAATGAATGTAATGTTGTATTATAATGACACTTGATATAAATTTAAAAAAAATGAGAGGGGGGGGGGGGGGGGGGGGGGAGATGGGGAGGAAGGAAGGTCAGCGTTCATTGGATATGGACGGTATCATTGCCCCGATGCCTTGGCTGTCTCTGTCCACTGCCAAGTGCTGCCGCCAAAGGGGGAGGCCATTGGGATCTCCTCACCACCGCCTCCCTTCCTCCGCCAGTCAACAGCAAGGTGCGGGGCCGAGCCATGCAGGTGCCTCAGACGGCGAAAGGGGCCTCCCCCTCCCTCCCTCCTCCCGGCCTCAGCGTGTGTGAGGGTTTGTTTTGAAAGCAGTATCGCCGTTAGCGGATTGGTAAGCAGCGGCCGCAATTAGGACGGGCAGGCGGGGTGCTGGAGGAGGAGGAGGAGGAGCCGCTATTGCTGCCACTGTCGCTGCCAAAGATCCTATAGTTGGCCGCTGCTGTGTGGGGGCCGTCATTCGCTCTGACCCTCTGTCACCCCACACCCCGTATCATTGCTCCGCACTACGTCGTCGGCGCCGACACGAAACGTCACGTTCCTTTTCTCCAGAGATGCTGCCTGATCCACTGAGTTACTCTAGTTTTTCGTGTCTATCTTTGATATAAACCAGTATCTGCAGTGCCAAGCCGGGCACTGCGCGGGGCCCAATTGGGAGCAATCGGTCCAATCGGCTTAAGGTCGGCCCTGGTACCACCATTCAAGTCATCTTGTGGAGTCTCATTATAACTCATTTTCACCTAGCCCACAGTTAACAATGGCCTGTTTCCTTCATCATTATTACTTTTTTAGCATATCTTTTATTCATTTGTTCTATATCTCTCTGTACCACCGTCCATATCTCTCGTTTCCCTTTCGCCTGACTCTCAATTGAAGAAGCCTCACGACCCAAAACGTCACCTATTCCTTTTGTCCAGAGATGATGTGTAACCCGCTGAGTTACTCCAGCTTTTTATGCCTATCTTTAGTTTAAACTAGCATCTGCAGTTCCTTCCTACACAGAATTTACTTGCATTTGGAAGAGAATGGCCTTATTAATTATAAGACAAGATCTACTGGCTTTGTACGAGGCAGGTCTTGTCTTACAAACTTGATGGAGTTTTTTGAGCAGATAACAAAGGTGGTTGATGAGGGTAGAGCAGTGGCTGTTGTCTAAATGGATTTTAGCATTGCATTTCATAAAGTCCCTTAGTAAGCTGATCCAAAA
Organism: Amblyraja radiata; assembly: GCF_010909765.2. Classification (NCBI taxonomy): domain Eukaryota; kingdom Metazoa; phylum Chordata; class Chondrichthyes; order Rajiformes; family Rajidae; genus Amblyraja; species Amblyraja radiata. The sequence continues at coordinate 59,567,340 of NC_045961.1, forward strand.
GATTAAGATGCACGAGATCCAAAATGACTTGGTTGTTTAAATTCAGAACTGGTTTACCCATAGAAGATAGAGGGTAATGGTGGAAGGGTGTTATTTTACTAGGAGGCCAGTGAACAGTAATGTTATGCAGGGATTAGTGATCCAGGAAGAAGGCTGTCAAAGGAAATAGCATGATATAGATCCGTTACAGATATGGACGGAGAAATGGCAGATAGAGTTTAATCCAAGCACGTGACGTTTTGCACTCTGGGAGGTCACATGCAAGGGAAAGTGTATAATTAATGGCAAGATTCTGAACAACATTGATGTCATATGAGGAAAGATTGGAAAGACTGGGCTTGAATTCACTGGAATTTAGAAGGATGAGAGGACACCTTATAGAAACGTATACAATTATAAAAGGACTGGACAAGCTAGATGCAGGAATTTTTTTCCCAATGATGGGGGAGTCCAGAACCAGGGGCCACAGTCTAAGAATAAAGGGGAGGCCATTTAAAACTGAGATGAGAAAAAACGTTTCCACCCAGAGAGCTTTTAATTTGTGGAATTCTCTGCCACAGAAGGCAGTAGAAGCCAATTCAAGGGATATGGGGAGAAGGCAGGCACGGGTTACTGATTGTGGATGATCAGCCATGATCACAATGAATGGCATGCAGGCTCGAAGGGACAAATGGCCCCCTCCTGCACCTATTTTCTTTGTTTCTATGTACAATGGGATATTGGGATCCAAATCAATTGCTCCATGAAAGTGGCAACATCAGTAGATGTTGTGGTATAGAAGGTGCATAGCATGCACCACTACATCGGTTGGGGCATTGAGTATAAGAGTCTGGACTTCATGTTGCAGCTTTATTAACCTTTGGTTAGGCCGCATTTGGAGTATGCATGCAGTTCTGGTCACCCCATTACAGGAAGAATGTGAAGGCTTTGCAGACTTTACCAGGATTCTGCCTCGATTAGAGAGTATTAGCTAAAACCAGAGGTTGGACAAACTTAGATTGTTTTCTCTGGAGCATTGGAGGTTGAGAGGAGACCTGACAGGTATATGAAATGATGAGCGGCAACGATAGGGCAGACAGACCAGTCAGAACCTTTTTCCAGGGAGGAAATGTCAAAGACAAGAGGGCATAACTTTAAGGTGAGGAAGAATATTTCAAGGGAATGTGTGTGATATTTTTTATACACAGTGGGTGGTCGGTGCCTGTAACACACTGCTAGGGGTTGTGGTGGAGGCAGATATAATAGGGACATTTAGGAAATGTAAATACATAGAATGGAGGGATATGGATCACATGTGGGCAGAGGAGATTAGTTTAATTTGGCATTATGTTTGGCACAGACTTTGTGGGTCAAGGGGACTGCTACATGTTGTGCTGTTCTATATTCTATGTTCATTTATTGTTTAACTACACTACTCCTCGCCCTAACCCCCTCCTGAGCATAGGATTTCACTATGTTCATTACTTCCAGACGACATATGGAATTTTAAATTTTAAATTGAGGACCCACAGTTCAAGCAGCCATTCAAATCAATGCCGCTGTTGAGATCCTGCCATGCACCAAAAGCCTGTTGTGTTTTATTACGCAAGTATAACGGACACAGTGATGAAGAGCCTTGGGATAACATGAAGAACTCTGCCAGATAGGTTTATATTGGAAGGGTAGTTCAAAGGTTTATAGTCAGATGCCTTAAGTTTGCATAACTCTTGGTAAGCCAAGGAATTGACAGAAATCCCTATGCTAAGATGCCGTGGGGCATCCAATGTCAGTGCTGAAATGTTCAAAACAGGCTGCAAGCTAGAAAGGAACTGTGAAGTATTTGTTTATACAAACACAAGTTTTTCTTCTGGAGCCGTGCTATGTGACAATGTCATTGAGTTCTAAGTCACTGCATACATAATAAGGTGGCTCTTATAACAGCCAAAGATGCTCTCATTAGGCATCAGTGAATGCAAGTACCAAGGGAAATATTCACTCACATGTTTTACACTGCTGATAAATTCAAACTTTTCTGCATCAAAACATCTTTGCTATGCTGATGGTTAGACATTAAACATTCCTTTATGGGATAAAGATGATGGAGATGGGTCAATCAAAAAAGAAGCTTCTCAATCAAATTGTCACCAGTTTGATTTCCTTTGGTTTGGATTATACGTAAAGAGGTACAGAGAAGGGTCAACTTGCAAGAATCTATAGAAAGAACACCATAAGCCGTTACCTTGATGTGTTTTATCTAAAATCATCTGGTGTTAATATATAAATAATGATTAGATTAGATTTGGAAGACAAGGAGTTAAACAATTACCAATTGTGCGTTACCCCATATGTCAAACTTGGAGAAGAATTGAAACGGATTAAATACAGCGCGGGGTTTGCTTCTACAGAGGCCCGGGGAGCCGTTGGTGAGAGGAGGACTTACCTGCAGCTGTAAGTATAAATACAGCGCGGGGTTTGCTTCTACAGAGGCCCGGGGAGCCGTTGGTGAGAGGAGGACTTACCTGCAGCTGTAAGTATAAATACAGCGCGGGGTTTGCTTCTACAGAGGCCTGGGGAGCCGTTGGTGAGAGGAGGACTTACCTGCAGCTGTAAGTATAAATACAGCGCGGTGTTTGCTTCTACAGAGGCCCGGGGAGCCGTTGGTGAGAGGAGGACTTACCTGCAGCTGTAAGTATAAATACAGCGCGGGGTTTGCTTCTACAGAGGCCCGGGGAGCCGTTGGTGAGAGGAGGACTTACCTGCAGCTGTAAGTATAAATACAGCGTGGGGTTTGCTTCTACAGAGGCCCGGGGAGCCGTTGGTGAGAGGAGGACTTACCTGCAGCTGTAAGTATAAATACAGCGCGGGGTTTGCTTCTACAGAGGCCCGGGGAGCCGTTGGTGAGAGGAGGACTTACCTGCAGCTGTAAGTATAAATACAGCGCGGGGTTTGCTTCTACAGAGGCCCGGGGAGCCGTTGGTGAGAGGAGGACTTACCTGCAGCTGTAAGTATAAATACAGCGCGGGGTTTGCTTCTACAGAGGCCCGGGGAGCCGTTGGTGAGAGGAGGACTTACCTGCAGCTGTAAGTATAAATACAGCGCGGGTTTGCTTCTACAGAGGCCCGGGGAGCCGTTGGTGAGAGGAGGACTTACCTGCAGCTGTAAGTATAAATACAGCGCGGGGTTTGCTTCTACAGAGGCCCGGGGAGCCGTTGGTGAGAGGAGGACTTACCTGCAGCTGTAAGTATAAATACAGCGCGGGGTTTGCTTCTACAGAGGCCCGGGGAGCCGTTGGTGAGAGGAGGACTTACCTGCAGCTGTAAGTATAAATACAGCGCGGGGTTTGCTTCTACAGAGGCCCGGGGAGCCGTTGGTGAGAGGAGGACTTACCTGCAGCTGTAAGTATAAATACAGCGCGGGGTTTGCTTCTACAGAGGCCCGGGGAGCCGTTGGTGAGAGGAGGACTTACCTGGAGCTGTAAGTATAAATACAGCGCGGGGTTTGCTTCTACAGAGGCCCGGGGAGCCGTTGGTGAGAGGAGGACTTACCTGCAGCTAACGTTCCATCTCACTTCCAGAGAAGGATTCTGGTGGAAGCCTCTGATTGGTGGACGAGGATCAGAGGAAGCAGCTGATTGGCTTGTATTGTATTTGTATTGTAATTGTAAGGCTTTATTGTATTTGGATAAGGGGGAGAATGAGGGCCAGGGCAGTTTACTGTTCTGGATGTCAGATGTGGGAGGTCATGGAGTCTGAGTGCTCTCCAGACGTCCACATCTGCGCCAGGTGCGTCGAGATGGGGCTCCTTAGGGACCGCGTTAGGAACCTGGAGCAGCAACTCGATGACCTCTGTCTGCTCAGGGAGAGCGAGGAGGTCATAGAAAGGAGTTACAGGGAGGTGGTCACTCCAAGACCACGGGAGACAGAAAACTGGGTCACAGTTAGGAAGGGCAATGGGCAGAGGCAGGGACTGGTGAGTACCCCGGTGGCTGTACACCTTGAAAATAAGTACTCATGTTTGAGTAAGGGTGGGGGAGACAGCCTACCTGGGGGCAGCGACAGCAGCCGGGCCTCTGGCACAAAGACCGGTCCGGTTGCTCAGAAGGGTAAGGAAAAGAAGGGGAGGGCAATTGTAATAGGGGACTCTATAGTCAGGGGGTCGGATAGGCGATTCTGTGGACGCAGACAGGAGTCCCGGATGGTAGTTTGCCTCCCTGGTGCCAGGGTCATGGATGTGTCTGAACGTGTCCAAGAAATCCTGAAATGGGAGGGAGAGGAGCCTGAGTTTGTGGTGCATATAGGTACCAACGACATAGGTAAAAAAAGGGAAGAGGTCCTGAAAGAAGAATTTAGGGAGTTAGGTAGAGAGTTAAGGAGAAGGACTGGAAAGGTAACAATCTCAGGATTACTGCCTGTGCCACGCGACAGTGAGAGTAGGAATGGAGCGAGGTGGAGGACAAATGCGTGGATGAGGGACTGGTGCAGTGGGTATGGATTCAAGTTTCTGGATCATTGGGACCTCTTTTGGGGAAGGTGCGACCTGTACAGAAAGGACGGGTTGCACTTGAACTCAAGGGCCACCAATATCCTGGTGGGGAGATTTGCAAAGGCTACTGGGGAGATTTTAAACTAGTATGGTTGGGGGGTGGGACTCAAATTGGGAAAGCTAGCAGTCAGTGTGTGAAGCAGGGGGCAGAGAATGGTAGCACTCTGACCCAAAATGTAGGGGAGAGAGAAGAAAAAGAAAATAATCAGAGAATAAGAGAGGGTGGGTTTCTTAAATGTGTATATTTTAATGCTAGGAGCATTGTAAGAAAAGTGGATGAACTTAGAGCCTGGATTGACACCTGGAAGTATGATGTTGTGGCGATTAGTGAAACATGGTTGCAGGAGGGCTGTGATTGGAAACTAAATATTCCAGGATTTCGTTGCTTCAGGTGTGATAGAATTGGAGGGGCAAGAGGTGGAGGTGTTGCATTGCTTATCAGGGAAGATATTACAGCAGTGCTTTGGCAGGATAGATTAGAGGGATCGTCTAGGGAGGCTATTTGGGTGGAACTGAGAAATGGGAAAGGGGTAGCAACACTTATAGGGGTGTATTATAGACCGCCAAATGGGGAGCGAGAATTGGAAGAGCAAATATGTAAGGAGATTGCAGATATTAGTAGTAAGCACAAGGTAGTGATTGTGGGAGATTTCAATTTTCCACACATAGACTGGGAAACACATTCTGTAAATGGGCTGGATGGGTTGGAGTTTGTAAAATGTGTGCAGGATAGTTTTTTGCAACAATACATAGAAGTACCTACTAGAGAAGGGGCGGTACTGGACCTCCTGTTAGGAAATGAGATGGGTCAGGTGGCAGAGGTATGCGTTGGGGAACAGTTCGGGTCCAGTGATCACAATACCATTAGTTTCAATATAATTATGGAGAGGGACAAAACTGGACCTAGGGTTGAGATTTTTGATTGGAGAAAGGCTAACTTTGAGGAGATGCGAAAGGATTTAAAAGGAGTAAATTGGGACAGTTTGTTTTATGGGAAAGATGTGGAAGAGAAATGGAGTACATTTAAAGGTGACATTTTAAGAGTACAGAATCTTTATGTCCCTGTTCGGTTGAAAGGAAATCGTAAAAATTGTAAAGAGCCATGGTTTTCAAGGGAAATTGGACACTTGGTTCGGAAAAAGAGGGATATCTACAATAGTTATAGGCAGCATGGAGTAAATGAGGTGCTTGAGGAGTATAAAGAATGTAAAAAGAATCTTAAGAAAGAAATTAGAAAAGCTAAAAGAAGATATGAGGTTGCTTTGGCAAGTAAGGTAAAAGTAAATCCGAAGGGTTTCTACCGCTATATTAATAGCAAAAGGATAACGAGGGATAAAATTGGTCCATTAGAGAGTCAGAGTGGCCAACTATCTGCAGAGCCAAAAGAGATGGGGGAGATATTGAACAGTTTCTTTTCTTCGGTATTCACCAAGGAGAAGGATATTGAATTATGTGAGGTAAGGGAAACAAGTAGAGTAGCTATGGAAACTATGAGGATCAAAGAAGAGGAAGTACTGACACTTTTGAGAAATATAAAAGTGGATAAGTCTCCAGGTCCGGACAGGATATTCCCTAGGACATTGAGGGAAGTTAGTGTAGAAATAGCAGGGGCTATGGCAGAAATATTTCAAATGTCATTAGAAACGGGAATAGTGCCGGAGGATTGGCGTACTGCGCATGTTGTTCCATTGTTTAAAAAGGGGTCTAAGAGTAAACCTAGCAATTATAGACCTATTAGTTTGACGTCAGTGGTGGGCAAATTAATGGAAAGAATACTTAGAGATAATATATATAAGCATCTGGATAAACAGGGTCTGATTAGGAACAGTCAACATGGATTTGTGCCTGGAAGGTCATGTTTAACTAATCTTCTTGAATTTTTTGAAGATGTTACTCGGGAAATTGATCAGGGTAAAGCAGTGGATGTTGTGTATATGGACTTCAGTAAGGCCTTTGACAAGGTTCCTCATGGAAGGTTGGTTAAGAAGGTTCAATGGTTGGGTATTAATGGTGGAGTAGCAAGATGGATTCAACAGTGGCTGAATGGGAGATGCCAGAGAGTAATGGTGGATGGTTGTTTGTCAGGTTGGAGGCCAGTGACGAGTGGGGTGCCACAGGGATCTGTGTTGGGTCCACTGTTGTTTGTCATGTACATCAATGATCTGGACGATGGTGTGGTAAATTGGATTAGTAAGTATGCAGATGATACTAAGATAGGTGGGGTTGCGGGTAATGAAGAAGAGTTTCAAAGTCTACAGAGAGATGTATGCCAGTTGGAAGAGTGGGCTGAAAGATGGCAGATGGAGTTTAATGCTGATAAGTGTGAGGTGCTACATCTTGGCAGGACAAATCAAAATAGGACGTACATGGTAAATGGTAGGGAATTGAAGAATGTAGGTGAACAGAGGGATCTGGGAATAACTGTGCACAGTTCCATGAAAGTGGAATCTCATGTAGATAGGGTGGTAAAGAAAGCTTTTGGTGTGCTGGCCTTTATAAATCAGAGCATTGAGTATAGAAGTTGGGATGTAATGTTAAAATTGTACAAGGCATTGGTGAGGCCAATTCTGGAGTATGGTGTACAATTTTGGTCGCCTAATTATAGGAAGGATGTCAACAAAATAGAGAGAGTACAGAGGAGATTTACTAGAATGTTGCCTGGGTTTCAGCAACTAAGTTACAGAGAAAGGTTGAACAAGTTAGGGCTTTATTCTTTGGAGCGCAGAAGGTTAAGGGGGGACTTGATAGAGGTTTTTAAAATGATGAGAGGGATAGACAGAGTTGACGTGGAAAAGCTTTTCCCACTGAGAGTAGGGAAGATTCAAACAAGGGGACATGACTTGAGAATTAAGGGACTGAAGTTTAGGGGTAACATGAGGGGGAACTTCTTTACTCAGAGAGTGGTAGCTGTGTGGAATGAGCTTCCAGTGAAGGTGGTGGAGGCAGGTTCGTTTTTATCATTTAAAAATAAATTGGATAGTTATATGGATGGGAAAGGATTGGAGGGTTATGGTCTGAGTGCAGGTATATGGGACTAGGGGAGATTATGTGTTCGGCACGGACTAGAGGGGTCGAGATGGCCTGTTTCCGTGCTGTAATTGTTATATGGTTATATGGTTATATGGATTAAAAAATCTTTGTTTCTGACAAACCAAGTGAAGTTTTTAAAACGGTCATGTCACGTGCCTCCACTTAAGCAGCGGTATTGTTGATAAACACACAACTGTACAGTACAGTTGTGTGTTTATATGCCATATATGATGCCGTTAAACTAATCTTCTTTGCGAGCATGTTTTCCTTATCTCTCCATTCTCTGTATTTCCATTTGCCTATCTAAAAACCTCTGAATTGTCACTATTAAATCTGCCTCCAGTACAAAACCTGGTAGAGTGTTCCAGGAACCCACCCTTCTCTGTATATAAAAATTGGCCACACATCTCACTTTAGACCTTGCCCCTTTCACATTAAAGCTATTCCCTCTAGACCTTGTGATTTCCACCCCGGGACAAAGGTTATGTCTGTCTACCTTACCTATGTCTCTTATAACTTATGGACCTTGTGTTGGGAATTGAGCCTGGTGTTCCGTCAGGGAATATTGCCGACTGGCCCACTGCAGACTGCAGGAGTACGTGCTGAGGGACGCGCTGAAGCTAGGTGCAGCCAACGCCAAGGCTCTGTGGGGGAGGGCCACTGCCTATGGTCCTTCCACTGCTGGACATGGGGGGCTGGTTGTGGTGGAGATGCCCCTCAAATGAGGGAAGGGATTCTATGCCAGTGGGCCACATGTGTGGCAAGGGTGGGGGGTAAATTTGGGTAATTTGTGTAAACAGTATTGAATGTATGTATAGGCTCCGAGAATGTCGGATGGAGTCTTGTAAGGATCATGTATTGGATATAATTATTTCTCATATAAATTATATTTTGTAAAGTGTTTCAGTACAAGAGGACTTTGGGGGCAGTGATCACAACTCTATAAGCTTTAAGATTCTTTTAAGCAGGGAGAAGGCCAGACATCGCAGGAAGGCATTACATTGGAGTAAGGCAAACTACAATTTCATTGGGCAGAAGCTCGGAAGGGTATACTGGGAGCAATTGTTATTGGGTAAGTGCACATCTTACATGTGGGAGTTGTTTAGAGGCCAGTTGATTAGTGTTCAGATCCAGTATGTTCCAGTAAGGAGGAGGGATGAGTATGGTTGTAAACCAAGGATGGTAGGTGTATGGAACAAGCAGCAGAGGAGATAGTTGAAGTTGGGACTATTGCAATGTTTAAGAAACAATTAGACAGGTACACGGTTGGAAGGATATGACAGGTCTGGAGGGATATGAGCCAAGCGCAAGCAGGTGGGACTAATGTAGATGGGACATGTTGGTCGGTGTGGGCATGTTGGGCTGAATGGCCTCTTTCACGCTGTTTGACTATGACTGGATAGAGATAGAAAGAAGCAGGCAGTGATGGTGGAAGGTTGTTTATCAGATTGAGAGCCTATGTTTAGCCGTGTGCCTCAGGCATCAGTGGGCTGAGGAATGCTTAATGGTTTAATGTAAATAAGTGCAGTGTTGCAATTTGCAGAGTCAAACTAGGGTAGCCCCTTCACAGTGAATGGCAGAGCCCTAAAGAGCCTGCCCCACCAGCATGAGATAGCATGCGCCTAGCGCGAACAAACGTGGTCGCTTGAGTCATACGGCCTCGCGGGGCCGGTCCCACTTCGATCAGTGGAGGCGTATGGAGTTGTGCGGGGCTGCTCCCGACATCGCGCAGGGCTCCAAAAATCTTGCACTGTCCGAAAATCCCGCGCGACAACGGCCTGTCGGCCTGCAGCCGCATTGAGGGCGTACGCAGCGTCTTGACGTCATACGCAGCGTCTTGATGTTGTACGCCTAGCACGTGGCATTGCGCGATGACGTCACCGCCCGCCGTGCCGTTGCGTGATGGCGTCACCGCCCGACACCGTGCGACATCCAAACTCAGTCGGCTAGCCTCCTGCCCAGCTGATTGGTGAGTATGATGTCGGCACCAGCCCCGCACAACTCCATACGCCTCCGCGGTTCGAATTAGGACCGGCCCCGCGAGGCCGTACGCCTCAAGCAACCACGTTTAGTCGAGCTAGATGCATGCAATCGCATGCTGGTGGGACAGGTCCTTAAGGAGTTTTGTAGAGCAGAGGAATCTAAGACTGCTGGTACATAGTTTCTTGAAAGTAGCATCACAGGGTGGTCAAATAGGCTTTTGATACATTGGCCTTCATCAGTCAGGGTATTGAGTATGGAAATTTGGATATTATGGTATGTATTGTGTTCAGTTCAGTTCAGTTCAGGATGTTGCTAAGTTGGAAGTGTGAAGAGAACTTTTATGAGGATGTTGCCAGGACTTGAGGATCCGAGCTATTGGGAGAGTTCGGGCATCAGAAGGCTTTCGATAAGGTCCCTCATAAGAGATTAGTATACAAACTTAAAGTACACGGTATTGGGGGTTCAGTATTGATGTGGATAGAGAACTGGTTGGCAGACAGGAAGAAAAGAGTAGGAGTAAACGGGTCCTTTTCAGAATGGCAGGCAGTGACTAGTGGGGTACAGCAAAGCTCAGTGCTGGGACCCCAGCTATTTACAATATATATTAATGATTTGGATGAGGGAATTGAATGCAACATCTCCAATTTTGCGGATGACACAAAGCTGGGGGGCAGTGTTAGCTGTGAGGATGATGCTAGGAGGCTGCAAGGTGACTTGGATAGGTTGGGTGACTGGGCAATTGCATGGCAGATGCAGTGTAATGTGGATAAATGTGAGGTTATCCACTTTGGTGGCAAGAACAGGAAAGTAGATTATTATCTGAATGGCGGCCGATTAGGAAAAGGGGAGATGCAATGAGACCTGGGTGCCATGGTACACCAGTCATTGAAAGTAGGCAGGTACACAAAAAAGCTGGACAAACTCAGCGGGTGCAGCAGCATCTATGGAGCGAAGGAAAAAGGCAATGTTTCGGGCCGAAACCCTTCTTCAGAAAGTAGGCATGCAGGTGCAGCAGGCAGTGAAGAAAGTGAATGATATGTTAGCATTCATAGCAAAAGGATTTGAGTATAGGAGCAGGGAGGTTCTACTGCAGTTGTACAGGGCCTTGGTGAGACCACACCTGGAGTATTGTGTACAGTTTTGGTCCCTAATCTGAGGAAAGACATTCTTGCCATAGAGGGAGTACAACGAAGGTTCACCAGACTGATTCCTGGGATGGCAGGACTTTCATATGAAGAAAGACTCGATAGACTCGGCTTGTACTCGCTAGAATTTAGAAGATTGAGGGGGGATCTTCTGGAAACTTACAAAATTCTTAAGGGGTTGGACAGGCTAGATGCAAGAAGATTGTTCCCGATGTTGGGGAAGTCCAGAACAAGGGATCACAGTTTAAGGATAAGGGGGAAGTCTTTTAGGACTGAGATGAGAAAAACATTTTTCACACAGAGTGGTTAATCTCTGGAATTCTCTGCCACAGAAGGTAGTTGAGGCCAGTTCATTGGCTATATTTAAGAGGGAGTTATTTTTTTATTTATTTTTTTTAAATATTTTTTTATTGGAGATAGGTACATAACCTATTTACATCATTACAGTCTTAAATTTTTTAATTGGTAATATTGTCAATTATTATTACATTGTCTCCAATACTTTTTGCCTTTTTTTTTTTTTTAAACTAGATAGAACTAAAGAGATAGATGAAGTAAAGAAAGAAAAGAAAAAGAAGAAAAACAAAAACAAAAACAAACAAAAAAAAAAAAAAAAAGGAAAAAGTTAGTTAAAGAAGAATGGAAAAATTTATTAAAATAAAAAAGACTTCATTCGAGATATATTCGTACATTTCAGAGTATAGTATTTCATCCATTCTTTAGCCCGCGTGCTAGTCAGGTTCCTGTGCTGAACCATTCTGACCCTTTAAATAATCAATAAAAGGAGACCATGTTCCAACGAATAATTCCTGTTTGTCCAACAGGGAAAATCTGATTCTTTCCACGTTTAAGGTCTCCGTCATTTCTATAATCCACATTTTGATTGTGGGGGCCGTAGGGCCTTTCCAAAATTTTAGAATTAATTTTTTTCCTGTTATTAAACTATAATCAATAAAGTTTCTTTGTGTTGTTCTAAGTGTTTGATTTAATTCTAATATTCCGAGTATTATTAATTTTGGATCTGGGTCCAATTGTGTGCTGGTTACTTTAGATATTATACTAAAAATATTTACCCAGGATTTTTTAATTTTTATACAGTTTGCAAACATATGAGATAATGTAGCTTCTAAATGTTGACATTTATCACATATAGGTGAGATATGTTGAAAATGTTTATGTAGTTTTGTTTTTGAATAATGTAACCTATGTATTACTTTAAATTGTATTAGAGAATGTCTGGCGTTTAGTGAACACTGATGTATGTGTTGCAAACTTTCTTCCCAAGTATCTTTCGTTATTACTTGATTTAATTCTTTTTCCCATGTTTGTCTGTGTAAGTCCGTCGAAGGAATGTCACTGTCTAATAAGATATTATATATATAAGATATTAATTTTTCTGTATTAGGATGTTTGTTCCAACATTCATCAAGAATTTCTGAATTTCTAATTCAAAAATTTTGGGAGTTCGATTTTACATAATCTCTAAATTGAAGATATCTGAAATAATCATTTCCTCGAAGTCCATAAGTCTGTTGCAACTCCTGAAATGTCAGAAAAGTGCCTTCCTTGTAAAGTTGTCCCATATTTTTAATTCCATAATTCTTCCATTGTGTAAAACCCCCGTCCAACCATGAAGGCTTAAACAAAGGATTATTCACAATTGGAAGAAAAAGTGATAAATTATCTAATTTTAATGTCTTTTTTAATTGTTTCCAAATTCGTATAGCACTAAATATTATAGGGTTTTCCCTATAAATTTTTTTGTTTAATTTAGACGTAGCAAATAATATCGAACCGATATCAAAAGGTAAACAATCTTCCTTTTCCATTTTTAACCAGTCTGGTTGATGATCTATTTCTTCCAACCAGAAATTCATATTTTTAATGTTAACTGCCCAGAAATAAAACAAAAAATTGGGTAAAACCAAGCCTCCATTTATTTTTGATTTACACAAGTGTCTTTTGTTTATCCTATGATTCTTATAATCCCAGATAAAATCATTAACAATAGAGTCCAATTTAAAAAAAAAAATGTTTGCCAAATATATCGGAATTGTCTGAAAAAGGTATAATATTTGCGGTAAAAAAATCTTTTTTATGGCATTGATTTTGCCTACCATTGAGATAGGAAGTGTTTTCCAGTATTGAATATTCTTATGTAGTTTGTTCAGTAATGGGGGAAAATTTACTTTAAATAATGATGTATATATCTTAGTTACATAAATACCTAGATATTTAAATTTTTCATTTACTATTTTAAATGGAAATTGTTGTATTATCTGTTTGTTATGTTCCCTTATTGGCATAATTTCACTTTTATTCCAATTTATTCTGTATCCTGAAAGTGAACCAAATTGGGTTATTAGCTTTAATAAGTTTGGAATACTAATTTCTGGTTTTGTAATGTAAATTAATACATCATCTACGTATAGAGAAATTTTATTCACTGTGTCCTTTGTGTTATACCCATGTATTTCCGGATGCCCCCTTACTCTTTCTGCCAGTGGCCCAATAGCAAGCGCAAATAATAATGGAGATAATGGGCATCCTTGTCTACAACCTCTAGATAGGCTAAATTTAGATGACAACCTTTGGTTTGTAAATATTCTAGCCGTGGGATTTGTATATAACAGTTTTATCCATGTACAGAATTTCTCCCCTAGCTGCATATTTTCCATCACCGAAAATAAGTAAGGCCATTCGACCTGATCAAATGCTTTTTCAGCGTCAAGTGAAATTATTGCTAGATCTTCATTAATAATTCTCTTGGAATATATAATATTAAATAATCTTCTTAGATTATGATATGAGTACCGTTTCTGAATAAAGCCTGTTTGGTCAGGGTGTATTAATTTATTCATCACTGTACTTAATCTATGCGCTAGTATTTTAGTTAAAATTTTCTGATCTGTATTTAAAAGTGCAATTGCTCTGTATGATCCCGGGTCTTCCAGATCTTTATCAGCTTTAGGAATAAGTGTTATTATTGATTCATTTAAAGTGTCTGGAAGTTTCTGTTGAGTATATATATACTCATACAGTCTTTGTAAACGTGGGCTAAGCAAATCATAAATTTTTTTATAAAATTCGGAACCTAAACCATCTGGTCCTACTGCTTTACCATTTTTTAAAGAGCCAATAGACTCCTCAATATCCTTTATCGTAATCTCCCTTTCTAATAATTCTCTATCGTTTGAATCTAAACCTTTTAAATTACATTTTATTAAAAAATCTGCTATTCCTTCTGACTGTGCTACGGTTTTAGTTGAATAAAGGTTATGATAGTATTGGAGAAATCTATCATTTATGTCCTTGGGCATTTTTAATAATTCTCCTGTCTCTGTTCTAATTTTATGAATTGTTTTTTCCCCTTCCATTTTTCGTAACTGACGTGCTAATAATTTTTGTGGTTTGTCTCCAAATTCAAAATGTAATTGTTTGGTTTTTTGATAAAGTTTTATTACTTGTTCTGAATACATTTTATTTAGTTTATATTTCAATACAGCAATTTTATTATGTTTTAAAGTAGATGGCATTCTCGCATTTTCCAAATCTAGTTGCTTGATTTCACTTTCCAATGTTTGTTGCTTAATCCTGTTCTCTTCATTATAAAATGCTTGAGCAGAGATTAATGTACCTCGAACATATGCTTTAAACGTTTCCCACATAAGAGAAGTAGGTGTGTCAGGGTTGTCATTTACCTCAAAAAATATTTGAATCTGTTTAATAATATATTCCTGGCATGATCTTTCGTTCAAAATTTGTGGGTTAAATCTCCAATATGCTTGTTTCTCGGACATTCCATTTAATTTAATCATGAATGTTACAGGTGCGTGATCTGAGATTATAATGTTATGGTATTTTGAATTATAAATAAATGGGATAAACGTAGAGTCAACTAAAAAATAATCTATTCTTGAGTATGTTTTGTGTACTGGTGAGTAAAATGAATATTCCCGTCCAGTTGGGTTTTCTATTCTCCAGACATCCTTAATATTAGTGGTATTAATAAATGAATTTAGAAATACACTTGATTGAGATTTTACTTTTTTTTGCCTTGATGATCTATCTAAGTATGGATCTAATGTACAATTGAAGTCTCCTCCAATTATTAATTTATATTGTGTAAATTCAGGAATTTTATTAAATGTTTTATTAAAAAACTTGGGGTTATCAAAATTAGGCCCATAAACATTAAGAAGAATCACTTTTTCTCCATTTAACTCTCCAACTAATATAATATATCTACCATCAATATCCACTATTGTTGAAGAGTTCTTAAAAGGTATTCCTTTTAAGAGGGAGTTAGATGTGGCCCTTGTGGCTAAAGGGATCAGGGGGTATGGAGAGAAGGCAGGTACAGGATACTGAGTTGGATGATCAGCCATGATCATAATGAATGGCGGTGCAGGCTCGAAGGGCCGAATGGCCTACTCCTGCACCTATTTTCTATGTTTCTATGTTTCTACTAGAATGTTATTCCTTGGACTGCAGGAGGAAGAGGGGTGATCTCATACAGGTGTATAAGATTATGAGGTGAATAGTTAGGATAAATGCACAGAGACGTTTACCGAGAGTAGGGGAATCAATAACCAGGGGAAATAGGTTCAAGGTGAGAGGGAAAATAATTAATTGGAGCCTCAAATGCAACCTTTTCACCCAGTGTATGGAACAAGCTGCCAGAGGAAGTAGTCGAGGCAGGTACTATAACAACCTTTAAAAGGCTTTGAACAGGTCCATGTATAGGAAAGGTTTACAGGAATATTTGCCAAATGCGGCCAGGTGAAACTGGTGTATGGGGAATCTTTTTTGGCATGAGCAAGTTAGGCCAAGGGGCCTGTTTCTGTGTTGAATGTTCTCAGTTCTCAGGAGATTACTGTTCTAATTATATATTTTTGGACAATTATGATCAGTGGCCAATTTGAAACCATTGTAAATTCGATCCATATTCATACTTGGATCTTTTTCAAAATCAGTGCACTTTTGCATATATAGATATAGACTTGTTTCAGAAGATCATCTATTAGTACTGTTTCTGTGAATTCTGTGGCTGTGGCTCTAGAACCATTATCCATCCACTGGTTATGATATAAAAATGGTGCTATTGATACTATTGTCAAAATCCGAATAAGGCATCTATTATTGGAATTTATTTGGAAGACTGATACCCATGGTGTGGGCATATTATGGTAGCAAAGCCACCAAAATATGCATTCTAAAAGCTCCTTGTGTTCATTGTTGACATTGTACATAATATACCTAATAGGGGTTTCTGGTCTATGGATAAAGAGAAAGATCATCTTCTTAGAAACTAATTAAACTTTTTCACTCCTAAAAATACTTGATGATTCTTTTTCTATCACATTTTGTATGATAGAAAAACTTTGGACTTATCCTAGCCATCATGCATGATATGATTGACAATGTCTACAGCTCTGCAGTTTGAATCAGACATAAGCTTTAATGTTCTTGCTACAATCTACTAGTAACTTGGTACTCAAACACTAAGTATGCTTTTTACTGGTTTCCATTACATTTTGCAATCTTCTTAATCAGCTGGTGCAGTGGTGCAGAACTCTTGTTAAATCTGCTAAATATTCTGAGAATTATGTAACCATACTCAAAAAAACATCAGGCATTTTCTAGTCCCTTTGTTTTTAAACATGACTTTGAATTTGTTGCGAATCATTGACATCCATTTTCAATTCAATTTAACAGTTTGAGAATCTCTTCCATAATATGTAGCTTGTCTTCCTGAGTAGTAGTGACAATAACAAGGTCACTCTGGTGGCAATAACAAAGGAGGTCATCTTGGATAAATGGGCAAAAGTCCAGCCCTTGTAGGTTTGTGTCATTTTCAATAGGAGTATTTTCAGTGACAAATTAAATCCACTAGCAATTTTATAAAAGAGCAAAGATGTTTGTGTATTTATGGTGATGTAATATTTGCTAGTCGACATATAATTACATATATGCAGGTGACCAGTATATGCATGAATTTGACTCCTGAAAATTCTGCGCAAAAATCTTGAGAGATCAGCTGTGGTACTGTTTCTCGCTGGCTGCTTGACGTCATGGGGTCATTTTATATTCTGACCATCTTGTCGACTTTGAGAATTATCAAAATTTGATTTGCACATTCACTGTGAATTATTGCTAGGTTTCCAGTCTTCTCTCGTTTGGTCAATTCATCTTTGTTCAGATTACTTTGCAAATAACACAATGATAACATTTTACAATATATTGATTTGGCATCAGGTAAGGTAGGTTTGTGCTCTGTACGTATTGACGCTATTGTAACCCACATTTTTAAAATATTTCTGTGCAAACATTTCTAAGCATGATTTTTCAGTATCAGCATGGACTAGAATACACATCCACATCCACCTTTGGTTTCCTTTGCCAATCCATATAGAAACATAGAAACATAGAAATTAGGTGCAGGAGTAGGCCATTCGGCCCTTCGAGCCTGCACCGCCATTCAATATGATCATGGCTGATCATCCAACTCAGTATCCCGTACCTGCCTTCTCTCCATACCCTCTGATCCCCTTAGCCACAAGGGCCACATCTAACTCTGGTTGTTCTGTATAATTAGCTATGAGTCAAGAGAGTTTGATTATCATATGCACTGACTAGGGAACAGTGAAAGTTTTATTTGCAGCAGCTTAACAGACCTGTAAACAAAACACCATTGCCAGTACCAATATTTTGATCATCATAATACAAGATGGGTTTTACCTGACCGCATCCCTGCAGTAACTTGCTAGTGTATGATTTTAATCTATTGCGTTTTTTGTCAAAGATAGCTGGATAACCTTTCAGGTATATGTATGTCCACACATGTCGGGTCGCAGCGGACTCTGCAGTCCGTCTGCCTTTTATTCTCCAGGGCTCAGCTAACCAACTTTATTATTTTTTGTCTCGTTTGAATGTAGTTTTTATTATTTATTTTTTTGTGTATGTGTGTAGGTATGTGTGTGGGGGGCGGGGGGCGGGGGAAACTTTAAAAATCTATCCCCTGCATGGAGAACCCGACCTTTTCCCTGTCGGGTCTCCGTTGTCGTTGGGGCTGCAACGTGGAGCGGCCTCCAGCAGGAACGACCTGGGGCTCCAGTCGCGGAGCCTGCGGACCTACTCACCATCGCAGAGCTGGCCGAGTCCGGAGCGGGAGGAGCGGTGGTGGCGCGCTGCTGCGACCCGACCCCGGGGATTCGGAGGCTCCAACCGCAGGTCTGGCAGACAGTAATACCGGGTGCCCGCGGGTCCCTGCTGGGAATCCGCTTTTCGGGGCTTCCGCAACGGCGACTTCACCCACCCGAGTTGTGTGGTTGAAGAGTACCTGTAGCGGGGCCTTACATCACCGCCCGGCGCGGCTTGGAATGGCTGCGGGACTTTGCTAGCGCCCGCCGGGGGCTCCAACAACAAGACCCGGAGCAGGGCCTTGCATCACCCGGCGCGGCATAAATGGCCGCGGGACAATTGCCATCGCCCGCCGGGGGCTTTGACTCTGACATCGGGAGGGGAATGGGGAGTGCAGGGGAGAGATAAGTCTTTGCCTTCCATCACAGCGAGGAGGAGATGCGCTGTGATGGATGTCTGTGTAAATTGTGTTGTGTCTTGGTTCTTTCTTGTGTGTATGACTGCAGAAACAACATTTCGTTTGAACCTCAATGGGGTTCAAATGACAAATAAATTGTATTGTATTGTATTGTATTGTATGTCCACACATGATAGAACAATCATAAAGGCAAAGCAGAATTATGGAACTCAATTACCTGGATGAGTAAATCAACATAATATTTGTAAAAGGATGAGCAGTATAGGATTAATGACATTAATGGCTAGACAAGACAATACTAATCTGTCTTGTCAAGATGGGTTACATTGGAATACCACGTCAAGATGGGTTACATTATAAAATAATTTACAATCCAGAACAGGAACAGGCCCTTTGGCTTATAATGCTGATAATAAAGCCTAGTTAAACAAATCTCCTCTGACTGCAGGTGATACATATCCCTCCATTCCCTGCAATTCCATGTGCCTATCCAAAAGCCTCTTTAATACCATTAGAATTACCTTTATTGTCATTCAGACCTTACGGTCTGAACGACATTTCGTGCCTGCAGTCATACATACAATAATACAATAACAAACAACAATAAACACAAATTAACATCCAATCTTAGGGCTGCAGTCTCTTCCTTCCTCTTCTCCCTCTGCGCTGAGGCGATACCCCACCGGGCGATGGTACAAACAGTCCCGCGGCTCACCGAACCCCGCAAACGGGCCGGCTCAAACACCGCGGCCCGGGGTGGTCGAAGCTGCCGCCCTCCAGTCCAGCGGACACAGCCGCTGGCCCGCGGCTGAACCCCGGACTCAGGTCACCGCTGCCAGAACGCCGTCCCAGCCACCGGAGCACCGTTCCAGCCCCTAGCCGGATCGCCCTCACGTGAGTGCCCTTCCTCCCTCGAGCTGGGCCGCCCCGACGAGAGCGCCGTACCACCCCCGAGCTGGGCCGCTCCGATGGGAGCGCCATTCCACCCTCGAGCTGGGCCGCTCTGACGGGAGCGCCGTACCACCCTCGGGCTGGGCCGCCCCGACGGGAGCGCCATTCCACCCTCGGGCTGGGCCGCCCCGAGGGGAGCGCCACAGCCCCTCACGGGAGCGCCGTTCCAGCCCCGAGCCGGACCGCCCTCACGGGAGCGAGCCCAGGGCAAGTCCTGACTGGCTCTGCCTCCGGAGTCTCGAGGTCGCCAGCTCCGCCATTAGGCCTCAGCGCAGACGGAGGCAGAGAAGGGGGATACGACAAAAAAGTTGCATTCCCCGAAGGGAGAGACAGCAAGCCCCGTTTCCACCCCTCCCCCCCCCCCCACATAAACACAACCTAAAAACCAAAAACGTAACTAGACAAAACGAAAAAAAACAACACAAAAAAGTAAAAACAAACGGACTGCAGGCGAGCCGCTGCTGCCAGGGCAGTGCCTCCACTTTCAATCCCAGCAGCACATTCCCAGCACTTACAACTCTGAGTTAAGAAATTGCCACTACATCTTTAAATAATCAAAATTTGTCTATTCTCTCCTTATACCTAATATCCAATAATCCAGGCAGCATTCCGATAATTCTCCTGCACCCTCTACAAATCATCCACATTCGTCCTATAATGGGGTGGCCATAAGTGTACAAAATACGCCAAATGTAGCTTGACCAAAGTAGTACATAACTGCAACATGACTTCCTGACTCGCATATTCAATACCCCAATCAATTAAGGCAAACATCACACGCCTCAGCACTCGTGAGTAAGGCAAGGCAGCGCCTTTACCACCTCAGGCAATTGAGGAAATTCAGAGTGTCTCCGAGGATCCTCCAGTGCTTCTACGCAGCGGCGGTGGAAAGCATCTTGTCCGGGAACATTACCATCTGGTTTGGGAATTGCTCTGCCAAGGACAAGAAGGCTCTGCAGAGAGTAGTACGTTCGGCCGAACGCACTATGGGAACTTCACTTGCCCCCCTGCAGGAACTATACATCAAGAGGTACAACTCCAGAGCCAACAATATCATGAGAGACCCCTTCCACCCCTGCAACGGACTGTTCCAGCTGCTACGGTCAGGCAAACGCCTCCGTTGCCATGCGGTGAGAACGGAGAGGTTGAGAAGGAGTTTCTTCCCAGAGGCCTTTCGGACTGTAAACGCCTATCTCACCAGGGACTAACTCTACTGAACGTTTTTCCTTCCATTATTTATTATGTAAAAGAATATGTGTGTTATGATTGTGTTTATAGTTTGTTTGGTTGTTTGGTTGTTTGTCTTTTGCACAAAACTCCGCGAGCATTGCCACTTTCATTTCACTGCACATCTCGTATGTGTATGTGACAAATAGACTTGACTTGATATAACTTTACCATTCTGTGTATATAGATTTTCATACATATGTATACTGTATTTGGAGTATTTTGTGCACATATGGTCGCCCCAATTCAGAAGTATATATATATTTGATATATATACATATTTGGGTCCCAGCATCACACGGGAGGGCTGGTCACCAACACAATATTCCACCTCTCCACCAATTCCAATATTGCTCGCCAGTGGGGGGGGCTGTCTGTTGCGCTAGTATGGGTGTTGCGGGCCATAGGTACTGGTTTCCAGAGGGCTAGTATAGACATCGTGGGCCAAATGGATTCTTGAGCTGGCATCCAACTGTTGCAACGATTTTAAAAGCCAAACCAAGCAAACAATTGGGCTGCAGCCACCTGACAACCAAAATTCATTTTGTGAACACAAACTTTTTACAAAGGCGAGGCAAACAATTGGGCCGCAGCCACTTTACAAGCACATCGAGGGGACTCACCGTGGAGTAGATGTGTGTTCAGTGTTATTCGCAGCGCAGAGAGCCGTGACCCTCTCGCTTCTTGGGTCTGGAAGAGACTGAGTAAGGCACTACACTTCCGGGTTTTATAGTCCCTCCCCTGCCGCCAGCGGGGGCAGCAGAGAGAATGGGGAGTTTAAAAAAAACATTAATATCTCTCTGATTTTTCATTGATGGGAAAAATCTTCTTGTCCTGGAAAGCGGAGGGGGGCTCTGAGCAAGGTGGCCAAAAATGACGGCCGTTGGTGGCGGCGTTCTCTCGGAAAACTTAGCACAGTGGGCCAAAAGCGGTCAAGATCAGACTTTTAGTAATATAGATATGTGTATATGTATGTATATGTATATGTGTGTATATGTATGTGTGTGTGTGTATATGTATATGTGTGTGTGTGTGTGTGTGTGTGTGTGTGTGTGTGTGTGTGTGTGTGTGTGTGTGTGTGTGTGTGTGTGTTTATATGTGTTTTTTTAATTCTATATTTATATATATATATATATATATATATATATATATATATATATATATACATACACATATACATACGTATTAGTCCTAGCAGAGATTCACGGGTCACATACTTCCAAACAGAATAGCATCCTTCCACCACAACCTTCTGTCTTCTATTAGTCATATTTTCATCTATTTGAAAATAATCCAAAAAGGAGGTAATGGAGATATTGCTACACATAATTTAATGTCAGATTTAAAGGATTGTGAAGGTGCATTAGTGATCATTTAGCAGATGTATCCTATCTAAATGTACAATGGGCTTATAGTCGACTTGTACAAGATCAGAAAATGGGCAGCTAGGACTACATAGCAGTGAAATGCTTGCTGGTATTTCAGGATGATAAACAGTGGGAGAAAAGAGTAGCTAATTATATTCAAGAGGAGCTGTGCTGTTTTACAAGAGTCAGCACTAAGGCTACTGAGCTTCATAATTTCCATAATGATTTAGACGTTGAAATCACAAACATAATTTCTAAACATTGATGCTAATTTGAGGGTGGGGATGGATAATTAGCACTAAGATGGAATGTATCAATTCACAGAGGGACATGAACAAATGTACAGACGGAACACTCTTCCACCATTAGCAAAGTAATTACATCATGGACAAATGAGGCAGTACATTTTGGTGGAAAGACTGGATAGGTAACTGATCATTCAAACGTGTGTGTGGATGCAGAGGGATAGAATCAAAACAGGTTTAATTTATGCTAAATAGGACACAAAGTGCCAAAGTAACTCACCGGTTCAGGCAGCATCCCTAGAGAAGACGACAGAGGTGAGGGCGCGGGTCAGAGGATTGGAGAGAGGATCGGGCGCGGTATTGTGGGGGAAGATGGGCGCTGATGGAGCAGGCAGCATGGAGCCTCCCAGCCTCTAATTTATGCTAAATGTGTTTGAGACATTCGTTAAATTACTATGGAAGTACTGCACACAACTCTGGTTAACATATAAAAACAACGTTGAGACACAGGACAGAATCCAATTGCAGGGATCACATCAGAATTAGGAAGTTAAACATATTGAGAAAGGATGAAGAGGTTGAATTTTTTCACTCCTGAGAGAAGGCAGGGAAGTGGCCTGACAGAGGTGTGTAAAATTATGAAAGGTTTTGATACTCTGGAAGCAGGGAGAAAAAAAAAACTCCAAAAGAAAGTTATGCTATGAGAAAGTTATTCACAAGAGAATTCAGAAGACATTTATTTCAACAAATAGTGATGAGAAATGGCAATTTCTATGAAGGGGAATGGCTGAGGCAAATAGTACAGACTAGACTAAATTGGACCCATTGGGTCCCATGTACACACGGGAGGGTTGCTCCTCCAATGCAATATTCCACCTCTCCACCAATTCCAATATTGGTGGCCAGTAAGGGGGGGGGGGGGTTCTGGAGTGCTAGTATGGGTGTTGTGGGCCAAATGGACTGGTT
The DNA here is from genome assembly GCF_010909765.2 of Amblyraja radiata. Taxonomy (NCBI): domain Eukaryota; kingdom Metazoa; phylum Chordata; class Chondrichthyes; order Rajiformes; family Rajidae; genus Amblyraja; species Amblyraja radiata. Next base: position 59,590,336 of record NC_045961.1, read on the forward strand.
TCCAGAGGGCTAGTATGAACATTGTGGGCCGAATGGATTCTTGGGATGGTAGCTCAGTCACTCAGGCCTGGTGGGCTGGCAGTTCACTCATGGCTATTCCTTTAGATTCCATTTCAAGCGAGTGCAGGCCACCAAATTCAAATGCAATTTCATACCATTTCAAGCAGTGCAGGCCACCAAATTCAAATGCAATTTGTGTCAATTGATTTTGCTGAGGAAAGATGGGTGGAGGCTCAAGTGGAAATTAAATACTAGTATGAATATGCTGGATTGTTTCTATGCCTATGTGACCTCTATTCAACACTTTCACTAGCAACTTAAATGCCTTACTTATGGGCCTGTCCCACTTAGGTGATTTTTTAGGCAACTACAGGCAACTAATTTGTCGCCACATGTTCGCCGGGAGTAGTCTCCTCAGTCGCGTAAAAAGTTGTAGCGTCTCTCTGGTCACTGCTAAATTGTTAACATGTTGAAAATTTTTCGACGACATGGATTTCACATTAATGAGCTTAGCTTGACTTATAACCATATAACCATATAACAATTACAGCACGGAAACAGGCCATCTCGGCCCTTCTAGTCCGTGCCGAACGCGTATTCTCCCCTAATCCCATCTACCTGCACTCAGACCATAACCCTCCATTCCTTTCCCGCCCATATAACTATCCAATTTATTTTTAAATGATAAAATCAAACCTGCCTCCACCACCTCCACTGGAAGCTCATTCCACACAGCTACCACTCTCTGAGTAAAGAAGTTCACCCTCATGTTACCCCTAAACTTCTGTCCCTTAATTCTCAAGTCATGTCCTCTTGTTTGAAACTTCCCTACTCTCAGTGGGAAAAGCTTATCCACGTCAACGCTGTCTATCCCTCTCATCATTTTAAAGACCTCTATCAAGTCCCCCCCTTAACCTTCTGTGCTCCAAAGAATAAAGACCTAACTTGTTCAACCTTTCTCTGTAACTTAGTTGCTGAAACCCAGGCAACATTCTAGTAAATCTCCTCTGTACTATCTCTATTTTGTTGACATCCTTCCTATAATTAGGCAACCAAAATTGTACACCATTCTCCAGAATTGGCCTCACCAATGCCTTGTACAATTTTTTTTTTTTTTTTTTAATAATATTTTTATTAGAAGTAGACATATTATAAAGTATAGTTACATATTATAGTAAAAAAACTTTTCATAAACATCAGTCATACATTATTAAAATTTTCAATTGTCGATTAATTCTGCTTCTAATGTTTTTTTTATATAGAAAAAGAGAGAAAGAGAGAAAAAAGAGTTACAAATATTAAAAAAAACAAAAAAGGTGGAATGGATTACTTATAATACGTCATTGGAGATAGGTTCGTAGATTATAAAGTATGACTTTTCATCTAATCCTGAGTTCAAGTTTCAGTTGGGTTTTCGTGCTGGGCCAATCTATCCCGTCAGATAATTAATGAATGGAGCCCATATTTTATCAAAAAGTTCTTGTTTGTCCAATAAGACAAGTCTAATTCTTTCTAGATATAGGGTCTCCGACATTTCCACAATCCACATTTTAATTGTGGGGGTCGTAGGGCCTTTCCAAAATTTTAATATTAATTTTTTCCCGGTTATTATACTGTTGTCGAGGAAATTTATTTGGCTTGTTGTGAGTGTTAAACTTTGCTCTGATATTCCAAGTATTATTAATTTTGAGTTTGGATGCAGTTTTGTATTAATAACTTCTGAAATTATTTCAAAAATATCAGTCCAGAAATGTTTAATTTTTATACAATTTGCAAACGTATGTGTTAAATTAGCATCTAGATGTAGACATTTATCACAAATAGGAGAGATTTGTGGGAAGATTCTATTTAGTTTTATTTTAGAGTAGTGTAATCTATGTAAGACTTTAAATTGTATTAAAGCATGTCTGGCATTTAACGAACATTGATGTATATGTTGTAAACTTTCGTCCCACAAATCTTTCGTTATAGGATGACCTAATTCATTTTCTCATGTGTGTCTATATGGTTCCGTCGGTGGTACCTCGTTGTTTAGGAGCGTGTTATAAATATAAGCTATTAATTTTTCAGTGTTAGGATGCTTGTTCAAACATTCATCAAGGATTTCTGGTTCCCTAGTCCTGTAGACTTGTGTGTTAGATTTAACATAATCTCTAATTTGTAGATATCTGAAGAAATTATTTGAGTGCAGTCCATGATTCTGTTGTAACTCCTGAAATGAAAGAAAAGTGCCCTTCCCATAAAGATGTCCAATCTTTTTAATTCCATAATTTTTCCATTGTGTGAAACCCTTATCCAAAAAGGATGGTTTGAATAAGGGATTATTTACAATGGGAAGGCATAGTGGTATATTATTCAATTTTAAAACTTTTTTAAATTGTTTCCAAATTCGTATTCCACTATGTATTATGGGGTTTTCCTTATAGGTTTTTTTGTGTAGTTTTGTGGTAGCAAATATGATCGGTCCAATTTCAAAAGGTAAACAGTCTTCCTTTTCCATCCTTAACCAATCTGGTTGTTGATCCATTTCTTCCAGCCAGAAATTCATGTTTTTAATATGGACTGCCCAAAAATAAAACAAGAAATTTGGCAAAGCCAAACCTCCATTTATCTTTGACTTACATAAATGTTTTTTACTTATTCTATGATTCTTATAATCCCAGATAAAACTTGTAACAATGGAGTCGACTTTTTTGAAAAAAGTTTTTGGGATATATATCGGGATTAATTGAAATAGGTACAGTAGTTGCGGTAAGAAGATCATTTTTATAGCATTAATTCTACCAAGCATTGAAATGGGAAGTGTTTTCCAGTATTGAATATTCTTGTGTAGTTTATTCAGTAAGGGTGGAAATGTAGTTTAAATAAAGTGGTATATGTCTTAATTACATAGATTCTTAAGTATTTAAATTTATCTTTAACTATTTTAAAAGGAGATTGTTGTAATGTATGTAGATTGAGTTTTGTTATTGGCATGATTTCACTTTTATTCTAATTAATTCTATATCCTGAGAACTGACCAAATTGAGTTATTAAATTTAATAGATTTGGAATACTAGTTTCTAACTTTGTAATATATATTAGTACATCATCTGCATATAAGGACATTTTATTCCTTGTTTCTCTAGTGTTATATCCATATATTCCTGTATGGGTTCTAACGTTTTCTGCTAAGGGTTCGATTGCAAGAGCAAATAATAATGGGGATAGTGAACATCCTTGTCTACAACCTCTAGAAAGGTTAAATTTAGTTGATAACATTTGGTTTGTTAATATTCTAGCTGTTGGATTAGAGTATAACAATTTAACCCATGTACAGTACTTCTCTCCCAATTGAAATGTTTCCATCACCGAAAATAAATATGGCCATTCTACCTGGTCAAATGCTTTTTCAGCATCTAACAAAATAATTGTTAGATCTGCATTAGGAATTCTATTGGAGTATATAATATTGAATAGTCTTCTCAGATTATAAAATGAATAACGTTTTGGAATAAAACCTGTTTGGTCAGGGTGTATTAATTTGTTAATCACTAAGCTCAATCTATGAGATAGAATTTTAGTTAATATTTTCTGATCAGTATTTAAAAGGGCTATTGCTCTATATGAACCTGGGTCTTCAAGATCCTTATCCGTTTTTGGTATGAGTATGATTGTAGATTAATTTAGAGTTTCTGGGAGTTTCTGTTGAGTGTAAGCGTATTTGTACAGTGTCTGTAGGCGTGGAGAAACCAGATCATAATTTTTTAAATAAAATTCAGAACTTAGACCATCAGGACCTGCAGCCTTTCCGTTTTTTAAAGATTTAATTGACTCTTCGATGTCTTTTATCGTAATTTCAGCACCTAGTGATTCTCTCTCTTTCTGATCTAAACCCACAAGCTTACATTTCTGTAGAAATGATTCCATTCCTGCTGATTGTTCTGTCATTTTAGATGAGTACAATTTTTGATAGTATTGTAAAAATCTATCATTAATATCTTTAGGCAGTGTCAGTGTTTCTCCCTTGTCTGTTCTGATTTTGTAAATAGTTTTTTCCCCGTCCAGTTTACGAAGTTGTCGCGCTAATAGTTTTTGTGGTTTATCACCAAATTCAAAATTTAATTGTTTTGTATGTTGATAAAGTTTTATAACTTGGTCTGAGTATATCTTGTTCAATTTATATTTTAGTACTGCAATTTTATTGTGTTTTATCATGGATGGTGCTGCTGCATTTTCTATGTCTAATTGCCTTATTTCCATTTCCAATTTCTGTTGTTTGGCCCTATTCTCTTTGTTAAGAAATGATTGAGAAGAGATTAATGCTCCTCGCACAAATGCTTTAAATGTTTCCCAAAGAAGGGAAGCAGAGATTTCAGGGCTATCATTAGCCTCAAAAAACATATTAACCTGTTTTACGAGGTATTCATTACATAACTTTTATTTTAAGATTTGGGGATTAAATCTCCATTGTGACTGTGTCTCTACCATTCCGTTTAGTTTAATCATAAATGTTAGTGGAGCATGGTCTGAGATTATGATATTATGATATTGCGAGTTATAGGTAAATGGGATAAGTTTTGAGTCTACTAACAAATAATCTATCCTTGAGTAGGTTTTATGTACTGGTGAATAAAATGAATATTCTCGACCCGATGGGTTTTCAATTCTCCAAACATCCTTAATGTTGGTAGTATTAATATATGAGTTTAGAAATTCACTTGATTGGGATTTTAGTATTCTTTGAGTTGATGATCTATCCAAATAAGCATCCAATGTACAATTTAAGTCTCCACCGATTATTAAGTTTTGTTGTGTACATTCCGGGATATTGTTAAGTATTCTCTTAAAAAACAGGGGGCTATCAAAATTTGGTCCATACACATTAAGGAGAGTCACCTTTTTTGAGTATAACTCCCCTATTATTACAATATATCTGCCTTCAATATCTTCTATCGTTGATATATGTTTAAAGGGTATACCTTTACGAATTAATATTGCAACCCCTCTAGATTTATGTGAGAATGAGGAGTGGTACGCTTTAGCAATCCATTTTGCTTTCAATCTATGTTGTGCTTCCTTTTTCAGGTGTGTCTCCTGGAGAAATATTATATCTGTTTTCAATTATTTTAAATGAGCTAACACTTTGCCTCTCTTAATAGGTTCATTAATTCCCTTAACATTCCAACTATAGAATTTAATTCCTTCACCCCCAATTTTCCTATTCACGTCTTGCATCTTGTGATTAGAGTGGTTAGAGCAGATGGCTCAGCACACTCAACCCTACCTTATACTCGAACATCAGGTAGATGAATTTTAAGTCTCGTCTGTTTTCCATCCGAACATATCTCCCTAAATAAAATAAGTAATTCCATTCCAAATACAAAATATAATATATTATATGGTAGAAGAGGTAGTAAAAAATTGTATTAGTAATGTGTAAAAGGTTGAAAAAGAAAAAAACTACAGCTAATATTAGTGCAGTTAGTGATAGCCACCCTAATGTGGCTAAGCATCTAAGGACTTCCGTAGCTTTTGGTAAAAAAAAAAAAATTACTAGCTCCGTACTTTCCTTAAAAGAAAAGTTTCAAATTCAGTGCAAGCAATTTATGGGGGGGGGGGGGGGGGGGGGCGGGGGGGGAAGGAAATAATGGTTATATTCCATTAATGATATAATTATTAGTCTCAAATTGAAATGTTAGTCTCGTATAACATAAATATTTGTCAAAGAATACTCAAAATCAAAATATCAGAGAGAGAACCACTATACATTTTTAATTATAGAATACCTGGATCGCACTTTACTTATATTTCATACTTTTAATTAATTCTTAGTTGATCCAGTTAGCAATAATTAGTATTAATTAGTATTCATGATTATTAATAGTTGTTAGAAATTAGTACTAAAATGTAAATATTATATATCAGTAGCAAAATATTTGCCCAATTCTTGTTGCAGATTTTGGGCAGCTCTTAAATATAATAGTTTAGAGTTTAGAGTTCCATATCTTCTCTGCGGGATAACAATATCCAGGTAAATATTGAGTGTTGAATATTTTTCAATCTTCGGTCTTATCCTCGATACTCTTGGCGAATTCAAGTGCTTCTGTGTGCTTGATGAAGAAGTGTTCCTTCTTATTGTAGGTAACTCTTAATGTTGCGGGGTATAACAGTCCGTATCTCAAATTTTTTATGTTCTTCAGTATTCTTCTTGTTTCTGTAAACAGCGCTCTCTTCTTGGCAACTTCCACAGGATAATCTCCAAATATAATAATCTTATCTCCTTCAAATACGAGATTTCTGCTTTGGACAATTTTCTTCATCATATCATCCAAAACATGGTCATATTGCACCTTCACTATCAGTTGTCTTGGAAGGGTGCCCTCCCTTGGGCGACGTCTCGATACTCTGTGTGCTCGGGCAAGTAATGGTGCTTGATCCAGACCTTTTTCAGTAGCTCTGCAAGCAAATTCACGGGGGTCACGACTCCCCTCTCTGTCTTTCTGGACGCCCACAATTCTTAAATTCTGACGCCTCTGTCGTCCCTCCAAGTCAGTACATTTTTCAGTTATTTGGTGCAGTAACTTTGATAGGCGTTTGTTCTCGGCGATAAGTTTTTTTGTAGTTTCGGTGCTTGTCTCAGCAATTTCCTCTAGTTCCTTTACAATCTCTTGGTGTTGATTTAATGTCTGGTGGATAGGTTCCAATTTAGAATCAAATCTAGATTCCATCGAATTCAGTTTATCATTTACTTCTTCAATATTTTGAGTCAGATTTTCTTCTATATTTGATTTCCAGTCTTCCAGAACTTCATGTACAGTATCTGTAACCTCTTCTTTAATTTGTTCTTTAATTTCATTTTTTAAAGATTTCAGCTCTTCCTTGAAGTTCTGTTTAAGATTTTTTAGTTCTTCCATTAACTTAGAGATTTCCTGTGCAAGAAAATGTTTTAATTCTTCCATTTCAGTCTTTTTCTTCTTTGAGATATCTTCTTGGGATGCTGTTAAAACTGAGGCCGAGGCTTCAGTTGGGCCTACCTCTTTTTAGCCCTGCTGGTTTTTCTCGCCTTGGGAGGGGGAGTATGCTGTGTCGACATACTGCCGGTGTCGTGCGCCTGATGACGTCACGAACTTACTGCAAAACAATCGGTGCCGTTTTCAGCAGGTAGGACCTGTCTTTTCCCCCCGTTTTTAGCGTTTTTTTCCCGGAGCTAGTTGGTGCTAGTCTCTCCTACCCCATAGCGCCAACGGAAGTCCTGCCTTGTACATTTTAACATTACATTCCAACTTCTATACTCAATGCTCTGATTTATAAAGGCCAGCACACCAAAAGCTTTATTTACCACCCTATCTACATGAGATTCCACCTTCAGGAAACTGTGCACAGTTATTCCTAGATCCCTCTGTTCAACTGCATTCCTCAATTCACTACCATTTGCCATGCACGTCCTATTTTGATTTGTTCTGCCAAGATGTAGCACCTCACACTTATCAGCATTAAACTCCATCTGCCAACTTTCAGCCTACTCTTCCAAATGGCCTAAATCTCTCTGTAGACTTTGAAAATCTACTTCATTATCCACAACACCACCTATCTTAGTATCATCTGCATACTTACTAATCCAATTTACCACACCATCATCCAGATCATTGATGAACATGACAAACAGCAGTGGACCCAACACAGATCCCTGTGGCATTCCACTAGTCACTGGCCTCCAACCTGACAAACAGCCATCCACCATTACTCTCTGACATCTCCCATTCAGCCACTGTTGAATCCATCTTGCTACTCCACCATTAATACCCAACAATTGAACCTTCTTAACCAACCTTCCATGAGGAACCTTGTCAAAGGCCTTACTGAAGTCCATATATACAACATCCACTGCTTTACCCTCATCAATTTCCCGAGTAGTTCACATTACGGCAAGGAAACAGACAGGTATATATTGCTGGCTAAACACAAAGTGCTGAAGTAAATCAACAGGTCAGGCAGCATCTCTGGAGAAAAAAGATGGGTGACATTTAGGGTCAGGACCCTTCTTCAGACTGAAGAACGGTCATTTGGATCTTTCGGGTATAAAGAAGGGTCTCAACCCAAAACCATCCTTTTTCTCCAGAGATACTTCCTGATCCGCTGAGTTACACTTTGTGTTTATCTTTGGTATAATCCAGCATCTGCTGTTTTTTATTTCTAAATATTATTGTTTGTTGGGTGATAACTATTATATGATAAATAAAAGTGTGACTACATTATCAAGTGTGACTATAGGTTTTCCAGCATAAGAAGGAACAGCTACAAATATCCAATGTCCTCAAAAAGGAAATGCAGCACAAGGAATTATTTCAATGAATTTCCAGCCTGTATCCAAATGGAATGTTCTTCTATTTTTCTTTATTGTGATTTGTTTGTTTTGAATATGTTTATATTGTAAGCATATAACTTTGGGACATAAATTTGTTTTTTTAATTGGTCCTTTAACTTCATCTCACTGTTTCAGACCAGCGTTTGGCTTCTGTCCGATCTATAGAAGCTGTTCATTTTCATTTAATTCCTCTGGGGATGGTGGTTAACTTAACTTAAGGAAGGTCCCTACACTAGAGAACTGAGAATTTGCTGTGTGCTATGTTTCATGGAGACATGGCTCACCCTTGCTTCACCTGACTGTTCTGTACAACCTGTAGGCTTCTCACTTCACTGGATGGTCCACATGACATCCTGGTCACAGTAAAGGGCATCTTACTGTGGTTCTGATGCCTAGGAGGACCCAAGGCAACTGGTCGACCCAGTCTGGGCCGGTGAGCCGAGCTTTCAACGCCGACTTGAGGTGCCTGTGGAAACGCTCAACCAAACCGTTGGTCTCTGGGTGATACGCGGTGGTCTGATGCAGCTTCGCACCATACAGCTGCGCCATACCATTGCACAGGGAGGACGTGAACTTGGCCTCACGATCGGTAGTGATATTGGAGGGACCCAATAACGAGTGATCCAATTCGAGACAATCGCCCTCGCGCACGCCTCAGCTGAGGTATCCGTTAACGGTATCACCTCCGCCCACCTGGTAAACCTGTTTACAATGGTAAGTAGGAGAGTAGGCCTGCACGAACATGGCCAGGGACGCACCAGGTCGACATGGATGTGTAGGAACCTGCCGTCCGGGACGGCGAAGTCCTGCACCGGCGGGTGCACATGTCTCTGCACATTGGAAGTCACCGCGGTCGGAAGCGTCCACGGTGAGGGCCGTTTGGGCTGACGCCCTAGGGTGTTCTAGCATAGTGGCATTGGCCAACGCAGTCTAAGCCCCCTTGAACGCCTTCTCTGCCTCCTCAGACCAGTCCAGGTCCTTAGGCTTACCAGCCAGGAATTGGAACAACGGCCGCATGATGGCGGCTGCTGATGGGACAAATCGGTGGTAGAAATTAACCATCCCAATAAACTCCTGCAGGCCCTTGACGGATAGGGGCCTCAGGAAGCGACAGATGGCGTCGACCTTCTCGGGCAGCGGCTGCGCGCCGTGGCAGGTAATGCTGTGACCCAAGAAAGAAATGGAACGCAATCCGAACTGGCACTTCGCAGGGGTGATCACCAACCCGTGATAGCGCAGCTGTTCGAAAAGCAGGCGGAGGTGCCTGACATGCTCTGCCTGCGAGCTGCTGGCCACCATAATATCATCGAGGTAGATGAATATGAATGGCAAACCCCAACCGGCCTGATCCATAAACCTTTGGAACGCCTGAGCAGCGTTGTGCAGGCCAAAAGGCATTATTAGCCATTCGAAAAGGCCAAAAGGGGTGATGGTGGCCGTCTTAGGGACGTCGTCGGGATGGACCGGAATTTGATTATACCCGTGAATAAGAACAAGATGCTGCCTTTCAGATGAGCCGAGAAATCTTGGATGTTCGGGACTGGGTACTGATCTGCTGTGGTTACCGCGCTCAAACGTCTGTAATCACCGCAAGGTCTAATATCCCCGGAAGCTTTGGGCACCATGTGCAGCGGGGAAGTCCAAGGGCTGTCCGGCTGCTGGACAATCCCCATGTCCTCCATGAGCTGGAACTCGTCTTGTGCGATGCGCAGTTTATCGGGCGGGAGGCGGGTACTGGTGGGCCCTCGGTGGGAATGTGGTGGACCACGCCATGACGGGGCGCGGTCCCGTCAAACCAGGGTGTGAGCAACCCTGGGAATTCGCTGAGCAGGGCTGCGAAAGGTTGCTGGATCTCAGCAACCTCGTCAAGTTGCTGTAGGGGCGTGGACGGAACGCGCGGCTTGGCAGGGCACAGGTCCAACACTGGAACCATGTGCCCGCCTCGCACATCGACTAACAGGGAGAACGTGTGCAAGAAATCGCCCCCCAGGATCGGTTGGGTGACGACAGCAACAAAAAACTTCCACCTGTCCCGGGCGGGAGTCGAAATTTAAGTCCAGGGTCCGCGTACCGTAAGTGTGAATGTTGCTCCCGTTAACAGCTGAGAGGACGGGTCCTACCTTACGCGAATATCTCAGGCGTTCGGAGGCAGGACTCTGGCATTGGCACTGGAGTCCACCAGGAAACGGTGGCAGGAAAGGCGATCGCGGACGTAGAGGCGTTTGTTTGGGCCGATCGAGTTCTCCTCTATAGACGATCGGCCGAGGCATTTCCCTGATATGAGCAGAGGCTCTGGCATCTTCGGGCTTCGGGCCCGTATTGTTGATGATAGTAACACCAGCGACGTTGGCTGTAGACCACTGGCCGCAGCGATGCTTCTTCGGCGCTGGGCTTCTTCTTCCTCCCGATGTCGTCTCGGTTGCACCCGCGACGTGACCAGGGGGCGGGTGAAAGGCACACATGTCCCGCCGTCTGTGTGCCCACAATTCGTCAGCTTGTTGTTGGTGGTCATTGAAATCAGCTCCGGCGAGCATCAGTTGGACTTCGTCAGGCATCTGCCCCAGGAATGCCTGTTCGAAGAGCAGACTTGGCCGGTGCCCATCCATCAGGGCTAACATCTCCGCCATGATCGTGCATGGCCGCCGGTCGCCGACACATGTCCATGTGCACAAGGACACAATTGCAAAAAGAAAAGAAAAGAAAAGTGCTTCATTCATTAAATTAGTGCATTTATTGAAACTTTGGAATAATAGGATCACTGGTAATTGAAGCAAAGATGAGCACTGAACACACTGGTCAGTTAACCTACACCTTTTCAAATAACTGAAGATAAAGGGCATTAATTTGATCTTGACTGAAAAGAACTAAGTGCATTTTGAGTGCTCAGTGCCTTCTTTAAGCTGTCATGGCACAGGTTCTGATGATTAGTGCCTCAATGCTGTGCACTGCTTACCCAGTCTTGCCAGCAGACATCAGGGGCATCACAATTAATTCACATCACTGCTGGAACTGTTCACAAGGTGCTGATGTGACTGCTCAGTGTGTACTGCAATAGTCTAGATTAGTACAGGTGCCAGATGTTACGGGGAGAAGGCAGGAGAATGGGGTTAGGAGGGTAAGATCAGCCATGATTAAATGGCAGAGTAGACTTGGGCCGAATGGCCTAATTCTACTGCTATCCTTATGACCTTATAACTGCAACACATTAATAGATTAGGCCAAACATTGTTTTCTATGTCCCGTGAAGGGTCCCTATAACACAGACTGGAGATATACATAGATACATAGACAATAGTTGCACGAGTAGGCAATTTGGCCCTTCAAGCCAGCACCGCCATTCAATGTGAGCATGGCTGAGCATCCACAGTCAGTACCCTGTTCCTGCCTTCTCCCCATACCCCTTGATTCTGCTAGCCCTAAGAGCTCTATCTAACTCTCCTTTGAACGCATCCAGTGAATCGGCCCCCACTGCCTTCTGAGGCAGAGAATTCTACAAATTCAGAACTGTGAAAAAGTTTTTCCTCGTCTCAATTCTAAATGGCCTACCCCTTATTCTTAAACTGTGGCCCCTGATTCTGGACTTCCCCAATATCGGGAACATGTTTCTTGCATTTAGCGTGTCCAATCTCGTAATAATTTTATATGTTTTTATAAGATCACCCTCATCCTTCTAAATTCCAATGAATACAAGCCCAATCACTCCATATGACATCATAAGACAGTCCCGCCATTCTGGGAATTAACCTAGTGAACCTACGCTGCACTCCCTCAATAGCAAGAATGTCCTTCCACAAATTAGGAGGTAGGATGTGATTGTGAAGATCTCTTCCTATGGTTTGCGTTGGCCCTGGCATAACATGGGCAAAAGTTCTATAATCTTATAACTGGCAAAGCAGCTGCTATGACACTTCCAATGGCATGCGGTATCTTGAAACTCAGCTATACCACTCAGACCCCCTAGAATTAAATTCAAACCAATGTGCATCCCTCTTTGGCAGCCATTGGCAGCCATTTCTCCACCTGCCTTGTTACATTTCTCTCTATCATGAACCATCTCAGCAACTTGCACAATTCAAAGCAGACACCGAACACCGTTGTAACCCAGACAACACTGCACAACATTTTATTCTGGAAAACAAAAAGGTTGACTGCAACAGATGTTTGCAGTAATGAACTGGAGGGTAGCCATTTCTAAAAGCTTACTGGGCTGCAAGAGAGAGTTCTCATACATAATCTCACACAAACACCAAGGGGGCGTCACATGATGGCAGCAAGGGATCGGGAAAACTTATTTTTCAATCTCTGTCATTGCTGGAGATGCGATTGTTTTCCGGATCATAATTCCGGTAGCTCAGTGGCCTAACATCATGGAGCTGGCGGGCTTGCACGGGACTGACTTTGAGCCCCACCGCGGGGATGTGGACTTACCATTGGAGCCGAACCCTTGGCTGGGATCGACACTCCTCGCGGTCTCGGGTAGAGACCGATGTCGGGAAGCCAGACGATGTTTGCCAGACGATGGGGGCGATGCAGAAGGTTTCGACCAGCCCCGACCCAGGGTCAGATCGCAAAGCACGGGGGAGCTGAGATTTCCCCCCAATACAGGAACTTGATCGCCCCGACACGGAGGGCCCGACTGCCGGCTACGGGAGCCAAGATCATCCCGTCAACGGAAGGCTCAAGGCCCTTGACCGCGGGAGAACAAAGAAGGGAAGAGATTGAAATATTGTCGGCTTCCATCACAGTGAGGAATGTGGAAGCGTCACTGTGGTGGATGTTTATGGTAAAATGTATTTTGGGTGTTTTGTTGCTTTTTATTGCTATGACTGTATGGCAAATGAAATTCCTCGTATGTTGCAAAACATACTTGGCTAATAAAGTATGATTATAATTAGGATTGATTATGATAAGGACATTAGATTCACTCAAGCTGTAATATCTGTTTCATCTGAGGACGTGGTGAGGTTAACAGGGATGTAAATGTTCATGGGCAAAGTCATCTACAAACTTTATGGAGTTCCAAGCCTTTCCAATCAGAGACATGCAAACTGGTACACAATTGCCATCTCGGAGCAGGCTGCTACCAAGGAGGAGTGGATCATCTGAATGGGACTGGAAGCATTGCTGGCACCTGCATTAGCCAGATGATCTTTAACTTGTTATAAGATTTGTCATGACAGTTCCAATTGTTTCGTGAAGGTCTAAAAAGCTCTGCTCTTCATCATGACAACATCTCTCAACTCAGCATTGGCTATTTTTTCTTGGTTGCAAAGTTAGCTACGCCAAATTTAACTCTTGACCCGAGTCGTCAAGGTATCACAATAGCACATTGCGGCATAGTAATAGAGTTACTGCCTTACAGCTCCAGAGATCCAGGTTCGATCCCGGCTACGGGTGTTGTCTGTATGGATATTGCATGTTTGGGTGCTCAAGTTTCCTCTCACACTCCAAAGATGTACAGGTTTGTTGGTTAATTTGCGTTTGTAAAATTGTGCATTTTCACTAGTATGTGTAGGAGAGTGCTAATGTAGAGGGTGATCACTGGTTGTCATGGGCTTGGTGGGCCGAAGGGCCTGTTTCCATGCTGTATCTCTAAAGCGTCAGTGCAAGGCCAGAGCTACTTGTGGTTGTTCATTGTAGCCATCTGCAGTCACCACAAATGAAAGCCTTTCATTAACCTAGCTGCATTGCATTAGGGCACAATATAAAAGTCCTAAGTGTTGCCTTCTATTTGTAACAGTCATGGCAAAGCAAAAACATGGGACTGATGTTCAACACAAATTTAGCGAGTTCACTTCAAATGGCTTATGTTTATGTTATCACAAAATCTTTGCAATACAGAAAATGGTGGGATATGAATCATGTGCAGGCAAAGGAGATTAGTTTAACTTCGGATCATTTACAGCATAGATATTGTGGGCTGAAATTCCTGTGCTGTACTGCTCTTTCTTTACTTCTGTGTGCTTGAATCCTCTGCCACAGGACATAGGGTCTCCTCCCTCTGGACAACATCAGATAAAGAGTGACTCTCCTTGAAAACATGGTTGTGCAGATGGAATAATAATAATAATAATAATAATAATAATAATAATAATAATAATAATAATAATAATAATAATAATAATAATAATAATAATAATAATGATAATAATAATAATAATAATAATAAAAAAACGTTATTTCAGACTCAAGGTCCAGGCAAGGGACAAAATTACATAAAAATACATTGCATATAAAAACACCATAAAATACATATAAAATTTTAGTATATCACATAAAAGCATCATAAATTATATATTAAAAAAAACACAATACAAGGTTTAAAATCCAGAATAAAAAAGAATGATCAATGTCCTACAATGAGACAACAATACCAGTGTCTCCACTGGTTTCCTGACCGACATACATTACAAACCCACTGACTCACATGGCTATCTGGACTACACGTCTTCCCACCCTGCCCCCTGTAAAGACTCCATCCCCTACTCCCAATTCCTCCGCCTACGCCGCATCTGTTCCCAGGATGAGACATTTCATACCAGGGCATCGGAAATGTCCTCGTTCTTCAGGGAACGGGGATTCCCCTCCGCCACCATAGACGAGGCTCACACCAGGGTCTCATCCATACCCCGTAACACTGCTCTCTCTCCCCATCCCCGCACACGCAACAAGGGCAGAGTCCCTCTGATCCTCACCTTTCACCCCACCAGCCGGCAAATACAACACATAATCCTCCGCCATTTCCGCCACCTCCAACGTGACCCCACCACTCGCCACATCTTCCCATCTCCCCCCATGTCTGCCTTCCGCAAAGACCGCTCCCTCCGCAACTCCCTCGTCAATTCTTCCCTTCCCGCCCGCACCACCCCCGCCCCGGGCCCGGTACGGTGCCACCGCCAGAAATGCAACACCTGTCCCTTCACCTCCCCCCTCGACTCCATTCAAGGTCCCAAGCAGTCGTTCCAGGTGCGACAAAGGTTCACCTGTATCTCCTCCAACCTCATCTACTGCATCCGCTGCTCTAGATGTCTGCTGATTTACATCGGCGAGACCAAGCGTAGGTTGGGCGATCGTTTCGCCGAACACCTCCGCTCAGTCCGCAATAACCTACCTGACCTCCCGGTGGCTCAGCACTTCAACTCCCCCTCCCATTCCCAATCCGACCTCTCTGTCCTGGGTCTCCTCCATTGCCAGAGTGAGCAACAGCGGAAATTGGAGGAACAGCACCTCATATTCCCTCTGGGGACCTTGCGTCCTTATGGCATTAACATTGAATTCTCCCAATTTGGCTAGCACTTGCTGTCTCCTCCCCTTCCTTAACCCTCTAGCTGTCTCCTCCCACCCTCCCATCTGCCTGCCCTCGGGCTCCTCCTCCTCCTCCCCTTTTCCTTCTTTCTTTCCCCCCCCCCAACCCCCATCAGTCTGAAGAAGGGTTTCGGCCCGAAACGTCGCCTATTTCCTTCGCTCCATAGATGCTGCTGCACCCGCTGAGTTTCCCCAGCAATTTTGTGTACCTCCAGTGTCTCCACTACTGGGATTCGTAGCTAAACCTTATGTTTGACAAAGCCACGATAATTACATTTTTAGAGTCATTTATCATGCAAATGAATTTATACATATGATTTCTTAGGATAGCTTCTAAAGTACTGACTCCTGCAGCCGCAAACATGTTACTAGCATTACATCATCTAGGTGTTCTCATGGCATAATTATAGGCCACCTTTAGTCTCTGCAAACTTGTCTTTCCGTAGTTCGATCACAGGTACGCAGTATAGAGTGGTGTGCAATATGCTCTAAACAGCGACATCTTCCAACCGCTGTTGGAATGTGTGCCTTTTGCAACTGTGCCGTTATTGAAATGGGTGCCTTTTGCAACTGTGTTTGGAAGGATTAAACGCTTTATTAGGTCTGACCATGTTTACTGCAAAAGTCCCACTCATTTTGTGATTTCTGCTTAATGGACTGGTCACGCTGATTGCGTCATTTCCGGTGAGTGCAGAGGTTGTGCTGAATGCGGAAGTGTTGCTGACTGCAGAAGGCCCACAATGGAGCCGTTTTAGTATTCAAAAAAGTTTACTGCCATATGTATGGTATGTGGGTGTGAGTGTGTCTTTGTGTGTGTGCGAGTGTATGTGTGTGTGTGTGTGTGTGTGTGTCTGTGTCTGTGCGTGTCTGTCTGTGTGTGTGTCTGTCTGCGTGTGACTGTGCATGTGTGTGTGTGTGTCTGTCTGCGTGTGCATGTGTGTGTGTGCGTCTGTGTGTGTGAGTGTCTGCCTGTGTGTCTGTCTGTGTGTCTCTCTGTGTGCGAGTCTGTGTGCGTGTCTGTGTGCGTGTCTGTGTGCATGTCTGTGTGTCTGTCTGTGTGTCTGTCTGTGTGTGTCTGTGAGTGTGTGTTTGTGTGAGTGTGTGTGTGTGTCGGTCTGTGTGTGTGTGTGTCTGTGTGAGTGTGTGTATGTGTTTGTGAGTGTCTGTGTGAGTGTGTGTATGTGTTTGTGAGTGTGTGTGTGTGTGTGTGTGTGTGTGTGTGTGTGTCTTCGTGTTTGTGTGTATGTGTGTGAAGTGGGCGCATGTGTACATGTGCGGGGCTCTTCCAGAGTGCGCATGTGTGGGGCTTATCTAGTGTGCGCATGTCTGGTGTTTTTCGGGCAGGAAAGGTCTGCGGAATCAGCCATGTTTGCCAGACGATGGGGGCGATCAGCCATGATCGCAATGAACTTAAAGAAATCCTTTTTCCACTTGCCATGCCTGCGTGTTCTTCATCACAATGGGAACCTAATACGCAGGAATAGCTGCGCTGTCGGACAGCAACTAAGAGTCCATGGGGGGGGGAGGTTGAGGGGAGATGGACTGAATGCGTGGGGGGAGGAGAATGGCAAGGTGCAGAGTGGGGGGGGGGGGGGGTGAAGGGAGGAGGGGTGACAGAGTGAACTGCCACCATACCAGTCATGAGTGACTGGACAGCCAGCCCACCCGCCATGAGTAAGTGAACTGCCAGCCCACCAGCCATGACACACTGAACATTACTCTCAATATTGTTCACCCTATACAAATCACCTTGGACACAGTTGAATAAAATGCTATAATGTTGTCGCCATAACTCCACGATATTAGCTGATCCGGAGATTCAATCTACATGGTAAAGATGTTTTGCAACTGTTAAGAGCTCTCACTTCTTTCCAAAAATCAGTAGCATTGTTACTTAGCAGCTTCTCAGCCATGGAATCAGCCCTCATAGCTTGCTCATTTTTACAGATGAAGCAAACAGCATACTTATATCTTGCATTCGTGAGCTTCTTGTACTCAAACACAGGCCCCTGTCTGGGTCTACCTGCCATAGCCCATGATTTAATGGCTTCAAGGGCTTCAGCATGATACATACTTATTCCAGCCAGGCCTGATGTTATGTGTCTTATTTTTATGCTTGCAGTAGGGCTTACTGCCTACATATAAAGCGCTTACTATATCATTATAGTAATGTCATGGGAATAGTCAGAGGTAGGATACCAGGGGGTGTGGCTATTCTATGGAACAAGAAGCTTGACTCATCAATAAATGTGGTTTGGCTTGATGCTGACTGGTGCATTGCCATACACTTTGCTCACAACGACAAGGAATTTGTTATCCTGAATGTAGTCACACCCTATGAATGCCATCAGAATGAGGATGAATATTTAAATAGGTTTGAATTCATCTATTCTTTCATTCAAAACATTAATTATTGTATTGTATATGTCATTGGGGATACGAATGCAGATATCTCAGATTGGAACTCATTATTTGCTAATCATATGGCTCAGTTCTGTCAAGATAATAATTTAATATTGTCAAGCAAAGTTATTTTACCTACAGATAGCTATACTTATATTAGTGAGGCCCGGCACACAACGTCATGGCTGGACCACTGTATTAGTACAGCTGATGCACATGCCTCATTGGGGTGTATGAGCATTTTGTATGAGGCAGCAATGACTGAACATATACCTGTTGCTATGACAATAAATGTTGAACACCTACCTGTGGTATCCAGAGATAGAAATAGCTTTAAGACAGAAAAACTGGACTGGTCAACGCTCACAAAGGAAGACATTGTAGCCTATTATGCCCATACAGATAAATCCTTAAGCAATATTCATCTACCTAAAGATGCAATAATGTGTAGTAATGTTAATTGTAAGGATATGAAGCATAGGCGAGATATCTGCTCCATGTATAATGATATAGGAAGCACTTTATATGTAGGTAGTAAGCCCTACAGCAAGGATAAAAGTAAGACACATAACATCAGGCCTGGCTGGAATCAGTATGTAGCTGAGTATCACGCTGAAGCCCGTGAAGCCACTAAATCATGGGCTATGGCAGGTAGACCCACACAGCGGCCTGTGTTTGAGTACAAGAAGCTCACTAATGCAAGGTATAAGTATGCTGTTCGCTTCACCTGTAAAAATGAGCAAGCTATGAGGGCTGATTCAATGGCTAAGAAGCTGCTAAGTAACAAAGCTACTGATTTTGGAAAGAAGTGAGAGCTCTTAACAGTTGCAAAACATCTCTACCATGCACTGTAGATGGAATCTCCGGAACAGCTAATATCGCGGAATTATGGCGATAACATTATAGTACTTTATTCAAATGTGTCCAAGGTGACTTGTATAGGGTGGACATTATTGAGAGTAATGACTTAATGGTGATTATGTCACATGAGGTGTATCATGCCATGAACAAGCTGTCCAACAACAAAGCAAGTATTTCTGCTGAACATCTTAAGTATGCGAGTATGAGGATAGCTCCTCTCCTTGCTATTTGTTTTACTGGCTTTACGATTCATGGCTTGTTACCAGGCTCATTGTTATCTGTTCTGTTAGTGCCGGTCATTAAGGACAAAGCTGGTAAAGTAGGTAGCCTAAATAATTACAGGCCCATAGCTTTAGCCAGCATATTGTCAAAAGTTTTAGAAAGAGTTCTGCTGGATAGAATAAATAAGTTTGTTATCTCCACAGATAACCAGTTTGGTTTTCAAACTAAATATGGCACTGACATGCATATATGCCCTAAAGGAGATTGTAAACAAATATAGAGGCAAAAACTCTTCAATCCTTTGCTGTTTTCTTGATCCACTTACTATGTGGATATGCAGGGATTTGGGTACTTTCAGAAATGGCAGGTGGTGTCTGTGCAAGACTGGGCTTCACTGATAGTGACAATACATTGCAAGGTGCTGGATCCCTATGTGACCTAGCTGTCGCCAGTAAGTCTGGACCTCTGATGCCCTCTGAAGAAGCTGCAGGAAGCTTCTGCCCATGTGACCCACCTGTCGCCACCAAGTCTGGGTTCCCAAAGAGGTTTCTGTTATGTTTCAATACACTGACACTTGTTCCATGTTGGTGATTGGTCTAGAGGGGTTACCTCACTTAATATGTTTTACTTTGTTTCTGTGCACTGAATAGGCACTGTGATTGGTTTGTAGACTGTGATTGATACCCTGTCCCTATACTTTCGCGCCGTTAGCTTTCCCGCCACTGTAAAGGGACATATAAGGGCAATCGTTTTGTTGGGGCGTGTCGGTTGTCTTTCCTTCTGTTCTGTTTATACGAGGCTGCTGAGGGCTTGAGTGAGTGGATCCGAGGCCGGCCCTGCGGTGCTGTACACCAGTGATTCCCAACCTGGTGGCAAATTTCAGGGGGGCCACAGAAACATTTGGGGATTTGGGGGGCCACAGGTTCAATGAAGGGGGCCACTTTTTTCCGCTAATAATGTCAGGGGGGGGGGGAGCACAGAAAAATTTAAGAGCCCAAGGGGGCCATGAGCTAAAAAAGGTTGTGAACCATTGCTGTACACAAATAAATAAGGGTATGGACTCCAGTGTTCGACTCAGTGGTTTTACTGAACCAGACTAGGGAGAGACTATTAGATCCGGAATCAACAACTCTACTGCCTTTGTGCAGTGCTGCATCTCTCAGGCTTGGAGTCTTCAGTCTACTCTTCCTCCAACAAATGTTACTGACTTTGAGTTGTTTGATTATGTAACATGAAGTCCACTACAGCAAAGACTGGATGCTTTGTTAGCAAATACCATGGTACAACAGACCATCATCCTTATGAGACCAATTGTTTTCTATTAAGCTTTTGGTACTTTGTTGGCTTGTATTGTAGTTAACCTCAACTGCTGTGATCAGACACTGAATTGGTTGGAGGAGCCAGGAAGCATGGTATTGTTTATGGGGTGCTGTTCCTCCAATATGCGTGTGGCCTCACTCTGGCAATGGGGGAAGCCCCAGGACAGAAAGGTCAGTGTGGGAATGAGAAGGGGAGTTAAAATGGTTAGCAACTAGGAGGCCTTGGTAGACCGAGTGCAGTGCTTGGCAAATCGGTCGCCCAGTCTACGCTTGGTCTCATCGTGCTTCACCTGGATCTCCACCTATTTCTCACCTCCATTTCATCACCAATCCATGTTCTTCAGGAATGCTGGCTGACCCGCTGAGTTACTCCAGCACTTTATGTTCAGCTCTAGTGTAAGGTACTAGGTATGAAGTGTAAGTCACTGCATGTCATTGGGCTACTTATAAGTACAGTTGGCAGTCAAACAATTGACCTGCTAATCCATCACTTCTATATTCAACTAATTGTGCATGGACAGTGCCGGATTTACGTATAAGCTAAACAAGCTATAGCTTAGGGCCCCCACTTTCTAGGGGGCCCCCGAAAAAATTGATGGGCCTCGAGGTCTAGGGGGGCCTCCGGCCAAGGCAGAACACCTACCGTTCAACTCTGGACGGCCGCACTCTCTATCTCTCTCTCTCCATCTCCCCCCGCTATCCGTGTCCGGGCCGCCGGGCTCCGCTCGCTCCTCATCCGCCGGCACGGCAGGCCGCCTTGTACATGCGCACAACCACGGCCAGCACATCATCGGCCGCCCTGCGCATGCACACTGCAACGGCAACTGGTCGGCGCTGGGCACTTTCTCCCTCGCTTTGAATTGTGGGAGATTTGGCCGCCATGGCTGTCCGGTCATTGGGGGCCTCACAAGTGGAACAGCTTAGGGCCTCTCTTCATCTAAATCCGGCACTGTGCATGGAAATCTGAGGTGAGCTAAGATGTTGACTGCAGGTACCTGGCCATTTTTCTAGGAACCTTTGACTTACATGTAAGGTTGGATATATGCCATTGACTCTGTTTCCCTGTCCACGGATGTGACCTGACCTTCAATGACAGTTCTTACATTTTCACCTTTCAGTCCAATGGCCAAATTCCGGAAGTGGCGGCGCCGGGAACGGCTGCGGCTCGCCTGCAGTCCGTTTGTCTTTTACTTTTTTGTGTTGTATTTTTTTCGTTTTGTCTAGTTACGTTTTTGGTTTTTAGGTCGTGTTTATGTGGGGTGGGGGTGGGGGGGTGAAACGGGGCTTGCTGTCTCTCCCTACGGGGGAATACGACCTTTTTGTCGTATCCCCCTTCTCTGCCTCCGTCTACACTGAGGCCTAATGGCGGAGCTGGCGACCTCGGGACTCTGGAGGCAGCTGACAGGACTCGCCCTGAGCTCCCGTGAGGGTGGCCCAGCCTGGGGCTGGAACTGCGCTCTCGTGAGAGCGGCCTGGCGAGGGGCTGAGAGACTTTCCCGTGAGGGGCTGTGGCCCGTCGGAGTGGCCCAGCCCGAGGGAGAACGGCACTCACGTCGGAGTGGCCCAGCCCGAGGGAGAACGGCACTCACGTCGGAGTGGCCCAGCCCGAGGGAGAACGGCACTCACGTCGGAGTGGCCCAGCCCGAGGGAGAACGGCACTCACGTCGGAGTGGCCCAGCCCGAGGGAGAACGGCACTCACGTCGGAGTGGCCCAGCCCGAGGGAGAACGGCACTCACGTCGGAGTGGCCCAGCCCGAGGGAGAACGGCACTCACGTCGGAGTGGCCCAGCCCGAGGGAGAACGGCACTCACGTCGGAGTGGCCCAGCCCGAGGGAGAACGGTACTCACGTGAGGGCGATCCAGCTCGGGGCTGGAACGGTGCTCCGGTGGCTGGGACGGCGTTCTGAGGCGGTGACCTGAGTCCTGGGTTGAGCCGCGGGTCAGCGGCTGCGTGTGCTGGACTGGAGGGCGGCAGCTTCGACCACCCCCGGGCCGCGGTGTTTGAACCGGCCCGTTTGCGGGGTTCGGTGAGCCGCGGGACTGTTGGTACCATCGCCCGGTGGGGAATCTCCTCAGCGCAGAGGGAGAAGAGGAGGGAAGAGACAGTAACCCTAAGATTTTTGCCTCCACCACAGTGAGGAGGTGCTTGGAGGATACACTGTGGTGGTGTTAATTTGTGTTTATTGTTGTTTATTATTGTATGATTGTATGTATGTATGACTGCAGGCACGAAATTTCGTTCAGACCGTAAGGTCTGAATGACAATAAAGGTATTCTATTCTATTCTATTCTATTCTATTCTAAATACCTTCCATTTTGATTTAAAAGAAACACTACAAATTCCATTCCTCCTGTCTTTACAATAAAGGTCATGAAGATAATCATTAAAATGCATATGCAAAGTGTGCAGCAAACTGCAAAGGGATGAAATGAAATCCAATTTATTTTGATATAGTGCTGCCTCACATTTTCACTGGCCCTAATTACTACCAGAGTAAAATCCTTTTTATAATACAAGCTACTCAGAAAAGGCTGAATAAATTAATAATGAAGATAATATGTTGGACATCATCTTGAGCAGACTTAGACTGTATTACTAGAGCAACATCTCTAATCATTCACTTTGGATAGAAAGGTAAAATGTATTAATTCTTTTAGCATAGCTTAAAATTGTAAGGATTTTTTACATTTGCATTATGATGTCTTATTTGAATTTAAACTTTATTGTCTATTCTTTTGTCTTACCAACCATTATATTAACTAATTTGTATTCCTAATGCATTGCAAGAGAATTTCAGAATGCTAATTTAGTAATAAAATTGTGGCTTTGATTATGATCTTTTGAAGCTGACCTATTCCCTCTGAGTAAGACAATTAGCATTCAGCTGTTCAAATTCTGATTACGTTTTATTCTGCCATTTGACGGTAATGATGCTTAGTGTTTTGAACTACGGAGCAATGGTCAGTGTTATTATTCAGTAACTCAAAGAGTATGGGAACTTTCAGATTGAAAGATTATTCAGAGAGTGTGAAGTGAAAGGACACCTTTCCATGGATGAACTACTACCACTGAGGCATTTAACGTGCTATCCTTTGTAATACCCATTCAATCACAATTCTCTCAGTGTCTTAATTCCTTTCTCATGCTAACATTTTATTTTATGTGTTTCAATTCTATAGTGATAGGGAAAGATACAGCTATACTCTATAACAATGTGTTAAAACATTTATATAATAAAATAATGAAAAGCTTATATTATGCAATAAATTAAACTTCATTCTAATTATCTTTTCAACCATTTAATAAATTTAAATCCACAAGTGGTGAATTAAACATAAAATTCCAAGATTGATTTGTTGATGAATTTGTAAATTGGATATACAGATTTAACCTCAAATATCAATAAATGACAATTCATCTGCTATTTCTTTATTCCCTATTATTATATATCCACCATCATTTTCCAGCGGTCCAATATCCACTCTTGCCTCTCTTTTACACTTTATATATCCGATTACACTTTTGCTATCCTCTTTTATATTATTGACAAGCTTACCTTCATATTTTATCTTTTCGCCCCTTATTGAATATTTAGTTATCTTCTGTTGGTTTTTAAATGCTTCTAAATCCACTATCTTCCCACTAAACTGCAATATTATATGCCTTCTCTTTTAGTTTGACGCTAAATTTGACTTCCTTTGTCAGCCACGGTCACCTCATTCTCCTCATTCTTTGGAAGGTCCTGGATTCACAATGACTTTGGTGGGATATGTTTACACATGAGGCCTATGCCTTAGAATCATTTAATGAACTCACAAAGTCAGGTCAACAAATTCCATCTCTCAATACATGTGCAAACAACTTGTACTGTTCAATTAAACCCCATCTCTCATACTCTAACAAAATTTATTATCCAGACAAGTACATTAAAACTAAGTGACTCAAGACACGTTTTTCTTATCAACATTTCAAGCCTTATACACATTTCACCAATTTCACAAACTTCCATCTACCCAACCTTGGCAAGAATATCACACAGATTACAAATTACTCAAAAACACATGCTCCATTCACAAGGGGAAGAGATAGCACATTAGCCGCACAACTGCAATAGATTGGTGATTGAGAAGCCTGGAATCAACCGAATGCATATTTATCTATTTATTTATTTATTTATTTATTTGATTCTTTATTTCGAACAGAATAAAATAATAAAAAGCAAGTGTGAAACAACATATAAAGCCAAATGAAAACGAACATGATTTGAGCTTTCCTTAAGATGGAGCAAAATTACTGGATTCACTGCAATGTAACAACTTACTGCTGACTTGTATTTTTCTAGCCTTATTTACTGCTCACCCTCCCTGAGGTATCCTGCCATTTCAGCACATAAACTAAATGAACCTCAGGAAATTCCATATGCCTAACTAACATTTGTACATTACAGGAATTGGTCTGAGGAGGCCTAAGATGTTTATTTGGGACATACTTAAATATATATTCAAATATATTAATTGGAAGCAGCGTTCCAAAGACACATGCCTTTATGAGAAAAAAATATTGGTCTCATCTGTGTCTTTTTTTAAAACAGTGACCCAGGATGCAGATTATTCCAAGACAGAGGATGCTGGAGTCAATCATAAAAGATGAAATAGCGGCACATTTGGATAGCAGTAACAGGATCGGTCCAAGTCAGCATGGATTTATGAAGGGGAAATCAATCTTGATTAATCTTCTGGAATTTTTTGAGGATGTAACTTGGAAAATGGACAAGGGAGAGCCAGTGGATGTAGTGTACCTGGAATTTCAGAAAGCATTTGATAAGGTCACACATAGGAGATTAGTGGGCAAATTTAGGGCACATGTATTGGGGTAGAGTGCTGACATGGATAGAAAATTGGTTGGCAGCCAGGAAACAAAGTGTAGGAATTAACCAGTCTGAAGAAGGGTTTCGGCCCGAAACGTCACCTATTTCCTTCGCTCCATAGATGCTGCTGCACCCGCTGAGTTTCTCCAGCATTTTTGTGTACCGTAGGAATTAACATGTCCCTTTCAGAATGGCAGGCAGTGTCGAGTGGGGTTCAGCAAGTAGTTGGCAGCTATTTACAATATACATCAATGATTTAGATGAAGGGATTAAAAGTAACATTAGCAAATTTGCAGATGACACAAAGTTGGGTGGCTGTGTGAACTATGAAGAGGATGCTATGAGAATGCAGGGTGACTTGGACAGGTTGGGTGAGTAGGCAGATGCATGGTAGCAAAAGCAGGAAGGCAGATTATTATCTAAATGGTGTCAAGTTGGGAAAAGGGAAATTACAACGGGATCTGGGGGGTCCTTGTTCATCAGTCAATGAAAGAAAGCATGCAGTGAAGAAAGCGAATGGCATGTTGGCCTTTATAACAATAGGAGATGAATATAGGAACACAGAGGTCCTTCGGCAGTTGTACAGGGCCCTAGTGAGACCACACCAGGAGTATTGTGTGCATTTTTGGTCCCTTAATTTTGAGGAAGGACATTCTTGCTATTGAGGGAGTGCAGCGTAGGTTCACAAAGTTAATTCCCGGGATGGCGGGACTGTCACATGCTTAGAGAATGGAGCGGCTGGGCTTGTATTCACTGGAATTTAGAAGGATGAGAGGGTATCTTATTGAAACATATAAGATTATTAAGGGTTTGGACAGGCTAGAAGCAGGAAACATGTTCCCGAAGTTGGGGGAGTTTCAGAATTGTTGTGGCAGATTATTATATTGTTCAAGAGATCGCTCCTTTATCTCTCTAGCCACTCTGGAGAAAATATGGTATTAGGAGAACGTCGTTTTGAGACGCATGTAAGTTCTCCATGTCTTTCAAGCTCAAAGCTTCTCGAAAGATAAATCTATCATAACACAGTCTTTTGATTAATAGTTTATTTATTGTTGAAGAAAAACAGTAAGATATCCATCCAACCTTCTTCTTTTACCCGTACATTTTAAACTTTGTCAAACTTCAGCTTATTGCTTAGAAACTTTAGAAAACTTTCATGGACAAAAGCTAAACTCTCAGCCATCGTCCTCCGAACTAAACTAACTGGCCAACAGCTTCTGCTCAAGAAGACCAGCAGCAAACACGCCAAATGGCCACTACAAGAATAAGGAATTTAGATATTTAGTTTAAGAATAAGGCATTTAGAACAGAGATGAAGAAACACATTTTACACAGAGAGTTGTGAGTCTGTGGAATTCTCTGCCGGTTGTCTGGATACTTTCAAGAGAGAGCTTGATAGGGCTCTTAAAGATAGCGGAGTCAGGGGATATGGGGAGAAGGCAGGAACGGAGTACTGATTGTGGATGATCAGCCATGATCACATTGAATGACAGTGCTGGCTCGAAGGGCTGTATGGCCTACTCCGGCACCTATTGTCTATTGATTCTTATTGCACTCACATTGTCAATAATATTCAGTCATAAATCAATTCCGTATCCCATGAGTACAAACTTTGTTTAGTTATGGGAGTTGTTTAGCCCCGCTGAACAACAGCTTTAAACCAATACCAAAACCTGGAGTGTGCTTTTCCAATATAATTAATTTAATTATCACTTTTGAAGATCATTAATTTCCTCTATCTTTGAATTTTCTTTAAATTCTCCTGATCATTGTAAACTCTCTAAAGATGTGAGAGCAAACTTTCTACTTACATGGCCCTGGCATGAGATGTTTGACTGAGATTGTACATTAAGAATTCATGCTCTGCGGCGTGCAATTTCCTTGCATGTGTTCCTGATGTGCAAGGATAAGAAATGAGAGAAGGCATGCAGCAGGTAAATGGGAATAAATTAAATTGATTCAAATTGCATTAATATTGCAAGTAATGTGAGGTTATTCCTATCAGCATTTTTTAATTGCTTCACTATCATTTCCCATGTGATGTCTGATTATTCCTCTGACTTTCTAATTTATTTTTTACTTCATCTCTTCATCCCTTCCAGTTTATTCAATTTCAAACTTCTCAAACTCCTAGACTCAAGTAATTGGGGGGTGGTTAGCCCTAACCTATTATTTTCGAACCCATAGACAAATATCAAATGTGAAGGAGCAAAGTGATTTGCGATCAATTATATAGAAGGCTGAAAGCAAATGCACAAATGCTAAAGGTCCATGAACTGTTGGTGTTTTTTCTCAAGGCAATAGAGATACAAAAATGGGAGGTTATATTACAGATGTACAACTCCTTAGATTCATTCAATTCTCAATCACTTTTTTGATAATTAACGTTGGAAAGGATTTAGCAGAGTTATAAGGAAATAACCTCCGAGTAACAAATTCAATATGTGGATATATGCCCATGAGTTTGCAAGTTTAGGGGAGGAATCCAGTTGAGGGGTTTAAAACGATTTGATGTAATAAAGCTAAATGGATACTTGATGCTATCTTCTCAGTGGGCTGGGAAGGGAAATATTTTTTTTATAATTCAAAGCACTAACAACACTCTTTTTGTATTGCTATGAAACCTGGCGGTCAATTGAAATTTAGTTTTTTTAATTAATTCAGTTTATATTGGAATATGGATGGAAGGTGGAGAAATTGAGTTAAGGCTTTTGTTATAATTTAAATGAATGCCTGCAAACCAATCATTCCAGCATAGTATATCATAGCTGGTGTCCTGCCTACAATTTTATCGTATCTATCAGTTGGATGGTAATGATCTCACAGCACAGCCAGAAGCAAACCACGTTGTGGTCCAAATATCCTGGATAATATTCCTATTTTATTATTTTTTTGTTGCATGCAAGTTCCAGATATAAGGCACAGTTTGTGTTGCCATCTCGGAGCGCCAGAAACCTGGGCTCAACATTTGGTGACTTATATGGAATATTAAATGTTCTCCCTGTAAAGGCAAGGGTTTCTGCCTGTTGCTCTGGTTTCCTCTCACATTTCAAAGATGTGCTGTAGCTTAATTGTTGACTATAAGTAAGGCAAAGGAATGGAGGAGGTGTTGATGTGCATATGTGAAATAATTTGCAGGGATACAAGAAAATAAGGATGGGGAAAGAGACTGATGGGGACTACTGGAATTGCTCCAGTGTGATCTGTCATAGACCCTGAATGGCCTTATCCGTGTCATGGTACCTAACTAAAATTGAGCATTTACTTCCTTTACAAAAGTTACTGCTCTTTAATTAATTAATTGTGGGTATAATCTATTGTGATATGGCTGATAGACATGATAGCTACAAGATAAATATAATTTCCTTTATTATTAATTTTAGTACAACATGCTATTGAGTAAATTAATAATTTTAGTTGCCCAAGCAGAAAGTATACATTGCAAATACATTTTAATGATTTTTTTCTGCAATGCTTGTTTGAAGAATATATTGTTGATAACCTACCAAAATACCCTAGCATTCAGCAGAAAAATATCTTCTACCTGATGAAATTTAACAATACTTTCAATTACTTGTGATCGATTGGGAGAGGTGTTGGTTGTCCACATTTGCCTGCTTCATGATTTGATAATGTTGTTGTTTCACAGGTTACAGGCGATGCAGTGACTTATAGTGGAGTTTTAATTGACTGTTCCATTAAGATATAGGTGCTTGGCATATATACTTCAAAATGTGTGGGAGATGGAAGCGAATAGAGACATGAAAATATACTAAAACAACAAACAGGAAGAGAACTTTGCTTCATAATTCTTGTATCACACCAACAGTGAGACTCTTTCCAAATTCCTGGAGCTAGGAATGTATAGCCAAATTCAGGTTTGCAGATGATATTACGGTGGTGGGCCAAATCAGAAACATGACAAGATGGAGTGGAGGAAGGAGATAGAGAACCTAGTGATATGCTGTAAGACAATAACTTCAGCCCCGGTGTCAGCAAGATGGAAGAGCAAGTTTTCGACTTCAGGAAGCAAGTAGATTTGTTGTAGTTTTGGGAGCAACAACAGCAGCAGGAGATAAGCAAGAGATACGACTGATTGGCTCTAGCCCAAGTGGGAGGAGAGAAGTGAAAACAGTTAAAGTACAGGTCAAGGACAGGCAGACTAGACTCAGAACTGCTGTAGGTTTGGGAGCAACAACAGCAGCAGGAGTTTAGCAAGAGATACGACTGATTGGCTCTAGCCCAAGTGGGAGGAGAGAAGTGAGTCAGCGCAGGGAAACCAGTTGAAAACTGAGGAATTTGTAAACTGAGGTTTGTAAATCAGGCAATTTATCCGTCAATTTAAGCAAGACAGCTCTTAGCGAACGGCAGTGAGTGAGCGGCCTTGTGAGGGAAGTGCCCTGTGAGAAAAGTGTGAGTCTTGCCCTGTGAGAAAAGTGTGAGTCTTTGGCTCGAGAGTCTTCGGCGAGGAGACGAAAGAAGGAGATGTCAGGCAAGCTGATTCAGTGCGATGCTTGCAGTATGTGGGAGGTCAAGGACACCGCCGGTGCCTCTGGCTGCTACAAATGCGAGAAGTGCATCCAGGTAGAGCTCCTGAAGGGCCGTGTTGGGGAACTGGAGAAGCAAGTGGATGACCTCCGGTCCTCGACAAGTCCTACAGTACGATTGTTACACCTAAGGTACTGGAAGAGAGAAGGTGGGAGACAGTGAGAACGGGAGGGAAGCATGGAATGCCAACTTCCCCGGGTGTTGTACCTCTTGTGAACAGGTTCACCCACATAGAAGCTGTCGGGACAGAAGAGGTGTTTACACTGGGCGACGGACTGGCTTGTGATGCGAATAGGGCTGTTGAGCCAAAACCAAAAAGGCCTAAGGCAGGCAACGCCATTGTAGTGGGAGACTCCATTGTGAGAGGTACGGACAGGGGTTTCTGCGGCAACAGACGGGATGCGAGGATGGTGTGCTGCCTTCCTGGTGCCAGGATCCAGGATGACACGGACAGAGTGCAGAAAATCCTCAAGGGCGAAGGTGAACATCCGGAAGTGGTAGTGCATGTCGGCACAAACGATGTCGGAAAGAAGGGGATGAATATTCTGCAGCGTGACTTTAGAGAGCTCGGAAAAATGCTGAAAAGCAGGACCTCCAGGGTTGTTATCTCCGGTTTGCTTCCAGTTCCTCGTGCTGGCGAGAGCAGGAACAGGGAGATACAGGACCTGAACGTGTGGCTGAGGAACTGGTGCACGGGGCAGGGATTTAGATTCTTAGATGACTGGGATCTGTTTTGGGGTAAGGGGGAACTGTACAAAAGGGACGGATTGCATCTTAACAGGTGTGTGACCAGCATTCTGGCAGGCAGGTTTGCCACTGCTACACGGGTGGTTTTAAACTGAATAAGGGGGGTGGGGTGTCGAATGGGCTAGTGGAGGATGGAGTTAAAGGGAAAGGGTTTCTTAAATGTGTGAGCGTAGAGACAGAGGGGTGTAAAATGAGGGTAGAAGCAATAGGTAGCAAGGTGAAAAGTAAAAGTGGCAGGCCGGAAAATCCAGGGCAAAAATCAAAAAGGGCCACTTTTCAACAAAATTGTATAAGGGGTAAGAGTGTTGTAAAAACAAGCCTGAAGGCTTTGTGTCTCAATGCAAGGAGCATTCGTAATAAGGTGGATGAGTTGAATGTGCAGATAGCTATTAATGACTATGATATAGTTGGGATCACGGAGACATGGCTCCAGGGTGACCAAGGCTGGGAGCTGAACATCCAGGGATATTCAATATTCAGGAGGGATAGAGAGAAAGGAAAAGGAGGTGGGGTAGCATTGCTGATTAGAGAGGAGATTAACGCAATGGAAAGGAAGGACATTAGTTTGCAGGATGTGGAATCGGTATGGGTAGAGCTGCGAAACACTAAGGGGCAGAAAACGCTGGTGGGTGTTGTGTACAGGCCACCTAACAGTAGTAGTGAAGTTGGAGATGATATCAAACAGGAAATTAGAAATGCGTGCGACAAAGGCAAAACTGTTATAATGGGTGACTTCAATCTACATATAGATTGGGTGGATCAAATTGGCAGGGGTGCTGAGGAAGAGGATTTTTTGGAATGTATGCGGGATAGTAATCTAAATCAACATGTAGAGGAACCAACGAGAGAGCTGGCTATTTTAGACTGGGTATTGAGTAATGAGGAAGAGTTAGTTAGCAGTCTTGTTGTACGTGCCCCCTTGGGCAATAGTGACCATAATATGGTTGAGTTCTTCATTAGGATGGAGAGTGACATTGTTAATTCAGAAACAATGGTTCTGAACTTAAAGAAAGGTAACTTTGAGGGTATGAGACGTGAATTGGCCAAGATTGACTGGCAATTAATTCTAAAAGGGTTGACGGTGGATATGCAATGGAAGACATTTAAAGACTGCATGGATGAACTACAAAAATTGTTCATCCCAGTTTGGCAAAATAATAAATCAGGGAAGGTAGTGCATCCGTGGATAACAAGGGAAATCAGGGATAGTATCAAAGCGAAGGATGATGCGTACAATTTAGCCAGAAAAAGCAGCATACTGGAGGACTGGGAGAAATTCAGAGACCAGCAGAGGAGGACAAAGGGCTTAATTAGGAAAGGAAAAATAGATTATGAAAGAAAACTGGCAGGGAACATAAAAACTGACTGCAAAAGTTTTTATAGATATGCGAAAAGAAAGAGATTAGTTAAAACAAATGTAGGTCCCTTGCAGTCAGAAACAGGTGAGTTGATCATGGGGAACAAGGATATGGCGGACCAATTGAATAACTACTTTGGTTCCGTCTTCACTAAGGAAGACATAAATAATCTGCCGGAAATAGCAGGGGACCGCGGGTCAAAGGAGTTGGAGGAATTGAGTGAAATCCAGGTTAGCCGGGAAGTGGTGTTGGGTAAATTAAATGGATTAAAGGCCGATAAATCCCCAGGGCCAGATAGGCTGCATCCCAGAGTACTTAAGGAAGTAGCTCCAGAAATAGTGGATGCATTAGTAATAATCTTTCAAAACTCTTTAGATTCTGGAGTAGTTCCTGAGGATTGGCGGGTAGCAAACGTAACCCCACTTTTTAAGAAGGGAGGGAGAGAGAAAACGGGGAATTACAGACCAGTTAGTCTAACATCGGTAGTGGGGAAACTGCTAGAGTCAGTTATTAAAGATGGGATAGCAGCACATTTGGAAAGTGGTTAAATCATTGGACAAAGTCAGCATGGATTTTCAAAAGGTAAATCATGTCTGACGAATCTTATAGAATTCTTCGAGGATGTAACTAGTAGCATGGATAGGGGAGAACCAGTGGATGTGGTGTATCTGGACTTCCAGAAGGCTTTCGACAAGGTCCCACATAAGAGATTAGTTTACAAACTTAAAGCACACGGCATTGGAGGTTCAGTATTGATGTGGATAGAGAACTGGCTGGCAAACAGGAAGCAAAGAGTAGGAGTAAACGGGTCATTTTCACAATGGCAGGCAGTGACTAGTGGGGTACCGCAAGGCTCAGTGCTGGGACCCCAGCTATTTACAATATATATTAATGATCTGGATGAGGGAATTGAAGGCAATATCTCCAAGTTTGCGGATGACACTAAGCTGGGGGGCAGTGTTAGCTGTGAGGAGGATGCTAGGAGACTGCAAGGTGACTTGGATAGGCTGGGTGAGTGGGCAAATGTTTGGCAGATGCAGTATAATGTGGATAAATGTGAGGTTATCCATTTTGGTGGCAAAAACAGGAAAGCAGACTATTATCTAAATGGTGGCCGACTAGGAAAAGGGGAGATGCAGCGAGACCTGGGTGTCATGGTACACCAGTCATTGAAAGTGGGCATGCAGGTGCAGCAGGCAGTGAAGAAAGCGAATGGTATGTTAGCTTTCATAGCAAAAGGATTTGAGTATAGGAGCAGGGAGGTTCTACTGCAGTTGTACAGGGTCTTGGTGAGACCACACCTGGAGTATTGCGTACAGTTTTGGTCTCCAAATCTGAGGAAGGACATTATTGCCATAGAGGGAGTGCAGAGAAGGTTCACCAGACTGATTCCTGGGATGTCAGGACTGTCTTATGAAGAAAGACTTGATAGACTTGGTTTATACTCTCTAGAATTTAGGAGATTGAGAGGGGATCTTATAGAAACTTACAAAATTCTTAAGGGGTTGGACAGGCTAGATGCAGGAAGATTGCTCCCGATGTTGGGGAAGTCCAGGACAAGGGGTCACAGCTTAAGGATAAGGGGGAAATCCTTTAAAACCGAGATGAGAAGAATTTTTTTCACACAGAGAGTGGTGAATCTCTGGAACTCCCTGCCACAGAGGGTAGTCGAGGCCAGTTCATTGGCTATATTTAAGAGGGAGTTAGATGTGGCCCTTGTGGCTAATGGGGATCAGAGGGTATGGAGAGAAGGCAGGTACGGGATACTGAGTTGGATGATCAGCTATGATCATATTGAATGGCGGTGCAGGCTCGAAGGGCCGAATGGCCTACTCCTGCACCTAATTTCTATGTTTCTATGTTTCTATAGAGGAGTACATGTTGCAATCAACATCAATGGGGCAGAAGTGAGAATGATTAACAGCTTCAAATTCCTTGGTGTTAATATTGCCAATGATCAGTCGAGGAACAACTACATTGATGCAACAGCTAAGAAGGCGCAGTGATGCCTCTACTTCCCTAGCAGACTGAAGAAATTTGGCATGTCTGCAGTGACTCTTACAAACTTCTAAAGGGGTGATTCTCAGTAAGTGTCTACTTTGAAGTTTCTGGAAACCCGATGATAAAACTTAAATGTTTGCAACTTTGAATGTTGTTTCACATAGATGAATATGGGAAAAATATGTTTAGCGCAATCTTTTAGAGAATTTAATTAATTTTTTCTACTTTTTCCAGGTTGCCCTTTGCATTCAGTCATATCTGTTCCATTTTTATGATGAGCACCAATGTAAAATATAACTGTTTTAAGAATATAAAATCAAATTTTTGTCACAGTCTTTCAAATTATAATCTACCTCAAATAAACCACCAAGAAAAAACTTTTTCAGTCTAATACATTGATTTTAAGCCTTCGTAACAGTTTACTGCCAAAAAAAGTGGTAATTTTCAGCAAGAATGGTAACCGTCACATAACTTCCCCTAAAACAATATTAACTTCAGATGAATAGGCAGAAGCATACTATTGATTTATCAATTACAATTCATAATTATGGTCATTGTTGTATTATTTTACACATTATGAGCATAAAATACTCACATGACGGACATGACTCTGCATGATGGAGATGATCAAGTTTGGGCGTGTCACGTGACGGAGATCACTAAAGAGTGATTCTTCAGTAAGTCGACTTTGGTGTCCCACTACTTTGATGCTGTATATAAGGAAAATCCATAATTCTATCCCATTTCTCCTTTTTCTAAAATGTTAATAAACATAATCCTCATAAATAGAGCCAGGATTTTGCCATAAATGCCATGTGCCAGTTCATGCCTTTTTTGATGAGTATAATGCCTTTTTTCATGATCGAGTGCCTAAATCAGCCTTGTTTTGCTGTTTTGCTAAAAAGTCGTGCTTTTTTCTCTAGTTGTACTGTGATTACAATGACGTTTTCTATGTTAACATGTTAATATTAATGTTATTATTAATGCGTTAACATAGTATAACTTGGAGGAGACAAAGACAGCCTCTACATGGCCTCCTCCATGAGTAGCTTACAGGCTCATAAACCCACAAATCGAAACCAATGTCTTTACCGCGTCTGCAGACCACTGAAAGCCATGCCTCCCCAGGCCAGGCGGCACCGTTAAATGCCGCCAACTGTCGAGGTTTAACGCTACTGCAATGTTGAAGGCCTTACCACCGCCAAGCTCAATGTCATCGAACAGATTGCCATCAAAAACAAGGCGACTATAGTTCTACTGCAGGAGACTCACACCGAAAACACGAACTTCCTGAAACTTCCTGGGTATACCCTGACCGGTCACACCGCCGACAAATATCATGGCATAGCTACGTTCGTTCGTAACGACATGGCCTGGTCAGCCATAGCACAGTCCGCAGAGGATGCAGAGGTAGAATGGATCGCAACCAAAGTGCAAGACACTACCATCATCAACATTTACAAGCCGCCTCCGAGCAGGTTGGTCCCAACATCTCTGCCAGATGTCCCAGCCCCTGCCGTGTATGCTGGTGACTTCAACAGCCATCATACAGACTGGGCATACAGCAGCTCCAACGCTGACGTCAACATCCTGGCAGAATGGGCCTCGACCGCCGATGCAACACTCCGATACGGCCCAAAGGAGCCACCCACTTTCTACTCTGCACGCTGGAACAGCACCACCAACCCGTACCTGGCCTTCGCAAAATGTTGCAACAATGAACTGCTCCCAGTAAGACGCATCCTGGACAGGTTTCCCCGGTCACACCATCGACCATCGCTCATAACCATTCCATCTCTGGTCCAGCCCGTGGAAGGGAAAGATGTCAAGAGGTGGAACTTCCGGAAAGCAAACTGGGCAGGCTTCACACAACATGTGAATAAGGCAGTCGTTGGCCTCCCACACCCATGCCCCATCAACCTGAACAACGCCTACGACTTATACTGCAAGATGCTGCTGGCCGCCGCCAAGACGAACATCCCCTGCGGTGTACGTAAAGCCTATGTTCCCTGTTGGGATGATGAATGTGAAGACCTACTTCGCACCCACACAGAATCACAAACCAGCGAAGACAGGGACAAAGCAGCGAATCACCTAATCTGCAGATTAAATGAGAAACGCAGACAAAGATGGACGGAGACAGTGGAACCAATTGATTTCACACACTCCAGCCATCAGGCGTGGCAGACCATGAACAAGCTGATGGGCAGGTCGACAATCCCAGCACAGTGTCCCAACACTCCAAATTATATCGCGTCGCTACTGCTGAGCAACGGCCGCTTCCCCAACGCAGACAAGGACTTCACCAGAACAACATTGGCGAGAGTCCACGAGCTGCACAAGGCCCCGAGTTGCGACTCCAACCTATCCCATGATTTCACAACACAAGAAATCGAGCAGGCCATCCGACGGCTGAAAACTGGCAAGGAACAAGGCATCCACCCGGAATACATAAAACACCAAGGCAAGAAGGCAAATGACTGGCTGTGCTCCTTGCTCTCCATGTGTTTCCGCTGCCTGAAGCAGCCAAAGATCTGGCGCCGTGCCAAGGTGATCGCTCTGCCGAAGCCAAACAAGCCAGCGATGACCCCAAGGGATACCGACCCATTTCACTGCTGTGTGTTCCATACAAGCTCCTGGAACGTCTCCTCCACACACGTCTCAATCCAGTGATCGACCCCCAGCTGCCCAAAGAACAGGCTGACTTCCGAAGCGGTAGGTCAATGGCAGACCAGGTGACCATCCTGTGCCAAGACATAGAGGACAGCTTCCAGGCAGGGGAGAAAGCTGGCGCTGTCTTCTTGGACCTCACAGCTGCAAATGATACTGTCTGGCTGCGTAGCCAACACTTGAAGCTTCTGGAAATCATCCCAGACAAGCACATGGTGAGCTTCATCATGGAGTTGTTGAGCAACCGCAGCTTCAGGCTACACACCAGCAACGGGAAATAGAGCAGGGTGAGGAAACTTAAGAACGGCGTCCCACAGGGCTCAGAGCTGGCACCAATGCTGTTCAACATCTACATCCATAACCTGCCTGCAACCCAGTCAAAGAAGTATGGCTATGCTGATGACCTGGCCATCCTACTCAGTAAGCCATCCTGGGAAGCAGCAGAAGAGGGTCTCTCTGAAGACATGAACATCCTGTCTTCATACCTGAGGAACTGGCGCCTCAAGCTCAGCATGGGTAAGATGACATCTTCAATGTTCCACCTCAACAACAGGGAAACGACCCACAAGATGAACATCATGGTGGATAACGCCCGGTTACGGTCCCAGTCTGTCCCCACCTACCTCGGTGTGAAGCTCGACAGAACGTTGTCATTCAAACAATACCTGGAAGGTGCCAAGGCAAAGACAAGCGCCCGTGCCTAGCCGGCACCACATGGGGAGCCACGCCGAAGACATTGTGCATGTCCACAGTGGCCCTGGTGTTCTCAGCCGCCGAGTACTGCATCCCGGTTTGGTGCCGTAGCCCTCACGCCAAGAAGCTGGATGCTGCCCTCAACAGCGCCCTGCAGACTGTCTCCGGATGCCTACGAGCCACCCCACTAAACCAACTGCCCGTCCTCGCTGGCATTGCCCCAGCCAACATCAGACGAGAAGCAGCCACGCTGGCCCTCTCTCGAAAGGCACAGACCAGTGAATCCCACCTCCTCCATTAGATCGTCACAGAGACACCATGACGAGTGCGCCTCAAGTCACGGCACCCCTTTGCCACGCAAGCCCAAGAGCTGCTCTGCACAACACCGGCTGAACCATCTAGGCTACACCAGGACCTGCCCCGAAAGCAGTGGACAACCCTCAACCGCTTGGGGACTGGCATTGGACGCTATGGAGTAGCGATGAAGAGGTGAGGCCTCGTGGACAGCGCCTCCTGTGAGTGTGGGGACCCAACACAGAGAGTGGAGCACATAGTCACCAGTTGCCCCAAACACCGGCCACTGAATGGTGAACAAGGTCAGATTGACCTGGACGATGACACGTTGGCCTGACTCGCCTCAACGGAGCTGCAGGTCTAAAAGACATACGACAGAAGAAGAATAGCAGAACTTACAAGAAAACTTCCACCACTGGGGTGAAAATGGGGGTGCCACTGTCGGTCATTCATTCGTTCATGCCCCTGCCCACTGGTTCAGTCTCCAAGATCTATTTAAGAAAGAACAGCAGATGCTGGAAAAAACAAAGGTAGACAAAAAAAGCTGGAAAAACTCAGCGGGTGAGGCAGCATCTATGGAGAGAAGGAATAAGCGACATTTCAAGTCGAGGCGCTTCTTCAGACTGATGTGGGGGGTTGGTAGGAAAAAGAAAGGAAAATGCGGAGACAGTAGGACTAGAAGGAGAGCTGGGAAGGGGGAGGAGGGCGAAGACAAGGGCTATCTAAAATTAGAGGTCAATGTTGATACCGTTGAGGTGTAGACTACCCAAGCGAATTACCCAAGCTTGTCTCCTCACTACATTTAACGCTGGCTCCAATCGCAAATGATCTGTGCAATCGAGTGATCTGTGCAAGGCATTCATTGATGCTGGAATTCCACTGTGGAATTTGGAAAACAAATCTCTCAGAGGTTTTGTAGAGAAATACACAGAGGAACATATACCAAGCAAGTCATCATTACGGAAAAGTTATGTTGACAGCAACTTCAACATTGTTGTGCAGAAACTTAGAGATTAAGTTTCATGTAACAAAATATGGATCTCAATTGACGAGACAACTGATGCTGTGGGGAGATATGTTGCCAGTGTGATTATCGGTACACTGGAGGCAGTTCAACCATCAAAGGTGTATTTGTTGACATTAGAAGTATTGGAACAGTCAAACAGCTCCGCTAGTGGCGGCGCCGCTCTGGCTGCAGCGGCTCTCCGGCAGTCCTGTTTGTTTTGTGTTTTTTGTGTTGTTTATTTTCGTTTTGGTTAGTCTAGTTTTGGTTTTTAGTTTCTGTTTTGGGGGGGGGGGTTGAAACGGGGCTTGCTGTCTCTCCCTGCGGGGGAAAGCGACTTTTTGTCGTATTCCCCTTCTCTGCCTCCGTCTGCGCTGAGGCCTAAGGGCGGAGCTGGCGACCTCGAGGCTCAGGAGGCAGAGCCCGCCAGGACTCGCACTGGGCTCGCTCCCGTGAGGACTGCCCGGCTCGGGGCTGGAACAGTGCTTTCGTGAGGGACTGTGGCGCTCCCGTGAGGACGGCCGGCCCGAGGAAGGAACGGTGCTCCCGTCGGAGTGGCCGAGCTCGGGGAGGTACGGCGCTCCTAGCCCGAGGGAGGAGCGGCGCCCAGTCGGGGCGGCCCAGCCCGAGGGAGAAGCGGTGCCCAGTCGGGGCAGCCCAGCCCGAGGGAGAAGCGGTGCCCAGTCGGGGCGGCCCAGCCCGAGGGAGAAGCGGTGCCCAGTCGGGGCGGCCCAGCCCGAGGGAGAAGCGGTGCCCAGTCGGGGCGGCCCAGCCCGAGGGAGGAGCGGCGCCCGGTCAGGGCGGCCCAGCCCGAGGGAGGAGCGGCGCCCGGTCGGGGCGGCCCAGCCCGAGGGAGGAGCGGCGCCCGGTCGGGGCGGCCCGGCCCGAGGGAGGAGCGGCGCCCGGTCGGGGCGGCCCGGCCCGAGGGAGGAGCGGCGCCCAGTCGGGGCGGCCTGGCGCGAGGCTGAGACGGTAACGGTACTCACATGAGGGCGATCCGGCTCGGGGCTGGAACGGTGCTCCGGTGTCTGGGACGGCGTTCTGGCGGTGGTGGCCTGAGTCCGGGGTTCGGCCGCGGGCCAGTGGCTGCGTCAGCAGGACTGGTGGGCGGCAGCTTCGACCACCCCGGGCCGCGGTGTTTGAGCCGCGGGACAGTTTCTAACATCGCCCGGGGGGTATCGCCTCAGCGCAGAGGGAGAAGAGGAGGGAAGAGACTGGAGACCTAAGACTTTTGCCTCCATCACAGTGAGGAGATGTTGGGTGGACTCACTGTGGTGGATGTTAATGTGTGTTTATTGTTGTTTTTTATTGTATTGTATTGTATGTATGACTGCTTCAATTTCGTTCAGACTTCGGTCTGAATGACAATAAAGGTTATCTAATCTAATCTAATCTATTACTCAGTTGTTTACATCTTCACTTGCTGTACTTTGGCCAGGATGGAGGCGTGGGAAGGACAGGTGTTAAATCTTGTGCAGTTGCAGGGTAAAGGTACCTGGGGAGGGCATGGTTTGGGTGGGAATGGATGAGTGAATGAAGGAATTGCAGAGAGTCTGCAGAAAATGAAAATGGGTGGAGATGGGAAAGTATAACTGGTGGTGGGAACGTGTTGGAGGTAATGGAAATGTCAGAGAATAATACGTTGGACATGAAGGCTGGAAATGTGACAGGTGGTAACATTATCCTTGTTCCGTCTGGGTGGAGGAGGAGTGAGAAAGGAACTATGGGACCGAGGAGGTGCGAGTGGGAAGTCCATATATGACAGCAGGAGGGAATCCATGTTTACTAAGGAAAGAGGACATCTTGGATATACTCGAATGGAAAACCTCATCTGCAGAGCAGATGCGGCAGAGACAGAGAAACTGAGAGAAGGCAAGAGGCAGTATGGGTGGAAGTATAGTTCAATAACTGTAGGAGTCGGTAGGTTTGAAAGGGATGAAAATCGATAGCCTGTGATGGAGACAGAGATCAAGGTGAGGGAGTGAGGTGTCAGAGATATTTTGAATGAATTTGAGGGCAGGGTGGAAGTTAATGATAAAGTTAATGAAATCACTGAGTTCTGCACAGCCCCGATGCAGTCATCGACATAGCGGCAAGAGTTGGGGGAGAGTGCCATTGTAAGCCTGCAATGATGGACGTAAACAACAAAAAGGCCAACATAGCTGGGGCTCATGTAAGTGCCCATCGCTACACATTTAACTTGGATAAAGTGAGAGGAGTCAAAAGTAAAGTGGTTGAGGGTACGGCAAATTCTGCCAGGCAGAGGAGAATGTTAATAGAGTGAAGTGGCTCAGATCTCTGTTCGAAGTCAATTTTCCGATCACATTCAATCCATGTGCATCTAAGGTTTTGTATTGTACAGGTACTGTGTTGATATATTGATCATTATAAAAATGATTTTTGAATGGTTAATGAAGTTACTGAATGGAGTTCATGTCTTGGAATATCCTAAAGTTTTCAATGCTTAATTTGTGAGAAGTCTGAAATTTATACATGTTGCACCTGCCTAGCATCAACAGCATTATTTACCGTAAATTATGCTATATTTACATTGCATCTTGCCTCTGAAATTCACTCCATCTGATTGAATTTTGCAGAAATAATACAATGCACTGCTACTATTTAATTGTGTATTGAACTCAGCCAACAATGATGAATTTCCTTGGCATGTTTGTCCAGAGACTATATTGTGGTAATACGATTTACATTATTGATTAAAATAAATCTTATTTGTGTTTCAATCAACAAAGCGTGCCGCACATGAATTAATTTTCCTGGACTGTTTTAAACAATGAGTTTAAACTAACATGGTTTAAGATGCAATATTTATTTAGCAATTCATCACATGGCAAACACAGAAACAAATTTATCTGTACCAACATAATTATGAATTGCTGTTCTATCACTAATGAATTAATTAATGGTACGTTCCGATGTATGTAACTGAAGTAACTGCTGGGGCTGGTTTCTTATGATAATTAAGCAAGTGAAAATGCAATTTAGTGCACATGCATGACCTCTTCAATGCCAGAACTAGATTTTGGGTGAAAATGTTAATTTTTATATTCCATCATTTGGATAGCAAACATGAGAACATCGCAGAGATTGTTTGATTAGGCAGGGCCTGAAACTAACATGGGCTAAAGTATGACTAACATGATTACAGAATAGGTTGCACACAAACTTTGCATTGCCTGTTTATTTAAATGATTTCATTCACTGCATGCCGAAGCAGAGGTTGATAACATGAGTGATTGTCATCAGTTGAAGTTGAATAGCTGGAGTGAGTGTTAGCAAGCATGCAGAAAGTAAATTTGACTTGGGGAATTATGGCGAAATATAGAAGATATCTCAAGAAATTGATAGGTGCAAGTAACTGAAGTGTCAGTGGGTCAATCTTTTAGGACCAGTGAACACAATTTAATGAGCTTAAAATAGTTGTGGATGTGGACAGGGTGGGCCAACAAGTTTAACTTCTGAATTGGAGTACAACCAACTTTGATGGTATTAGATAGGGACTGATAGGGATTGAGAATCAAATACACAGGACAAGATGTTAAGAAGTCCCTTGTGCCAATAGGTGGGGAGCATTTCACGACATTCGTTGATTGTTGAGAGTGGTAGACGCTCAACATCTGTGGGGGGGGGGGGCGGGGGGGGGGGGGGGGGGTGGGGGAGTGGATACGTATATCTTGGCCTGGGTAACCTTTAGGACAGTTGGGCACAGGACACATCATCAGTAGTGTACCCTTGCATCACTGGGTGTTTCGGCCTTTTATCACTATACACCCTCCACAAGGGCGGCCCGCTGCAGGATGATCAGCCCTCAGCGCGTGTCCCGTGTCAAACCGTCCCAAAGATTCACCCTGAAATACTTGGGGCCCAGCATGGATCTTTCCGCTTGAGCCAAATCCACCGGCTGCTTCTTTCAGCCGCCTCTGAGAGTGATCTTATGGTCTTCCGCAGAGCCTGACCGTGGATTCCAAGCTCCTTCAGCAGTCTGATGGTAGATGACGCAACAAATCCTCTGCATCCCACTTCAACTGGATAGACTTTGGTGTTCCAGCCACGCTGCGTTGCCTCTGCTGCAAGCTCTGCGTAATGCAGCTTCTTACGCTCATAGGCCTCCTCAACAGAGTTCTCCCATGGAACTGTGAGCTCTATGATGTAAGCAGTCTTCTGTGAAGGGGACCAGAACACCAAGTCTGGCCTGAGGTTGGTGGAAGCAATTTCAGGTGGAAAAACTAGTTGTCGGCCAATGTCCGCCAGCATCCTCCAGTCGCGGGCCCTGCATAGGTTTCCTTCTTCTGATCTGGTGGAAGGATGTTTAGATGTTTTCTGTCCTTCTCGGACAAAGGTTGTTGCCCTTAGGGGGAGGGGGTTGCTTGCTCTCGGAGGCAAGGAGTTGGTCGCACACCGCCTGTTCTCAAGGGCTGATGCCAGGCTTTTTAGTACCTGATTATGCCGCCACGTGTATCTCCCTTGCGTGAGGCTGGTCTTGCAGCCTACCATGATGTGTTTGAGGGTCGCTGGAGTTGGGCAGAGGGCACAGGTTGGATCCTCGCCGTACCACTGATGGAGGTTCTTTGGTGATGGAAGCACGTCATAAGTCGCTCTGATGATGAAGCTGATCTTGCTTGCTTCCATTTCCCATAGTTCTTTCCAGCTGATCTTCCTCCGCTCCACACCTTCCCACTGCATCCATTGCCCCTGTTTGGCAAGAGAGACCGCCTTTGCACTTCTTGCGGCCTCCTCTTGTCGCCGCACCTCCTCGACCACCAATGTCCTCCGCTCTGATGTTGTGGCCTTTCGCCAAGTTGGTTTACTTGTCGTAAGGCCAAAGCCTCCTCTTCCCTGCTGGACTTGCCCCACGATGTCTTTGTATCTCAGGGCTGATGAAGCTTGCTGTAATGCATCAGATGGCGTCCACTTCCGGCCAGTTACTAGGGGCGGCGCAACAGCACTGATGGTCTTGTCTCTAGAGTCCCTCAGTGTCATCTGAAGTCTTACTTTAGAACACTTGTATTCCTCTGTTAGACTAGTGAGAGGTAGTTCCAGGACCCCTTTGCCATATAGGCCGATGTTAGTTAGACATCGTGGGACCCCGAGCCATTTCTTCGCGTATGAAGTTATGGTTCGCTCCATCTTCTCCACAGTTGTTATTGGGGCTTCATAAATGGTCAGTGGCCACATTGTCCGAGGAAGGAGTCCAAACTGTAGGCACCAGAGCTTCAGTTTCCCAGGCAGTAGGGTCTGATTGATGTTCTCCAGGCCATTGACAATTTCTTGCCTTAGTTGTTCCACCTGCTCTTTATCCTTGAGACTTGCATTGTACCATCTGCCCAGGCTTTTAACTGGCTGTTCAGACACTGTTGGTATAGGGTCGTCACCGATACAGAACCTTGTGTCTCTAAGCACCCCCTTGACTATGGAGATGCTTCGAGATTTACATGGTTTGATCTTCATTCGGGCCCACTTGATGTTCTCCTGCAGCTTTCCAAGTAGCCGCTTGGTGCATGCTGCAGTAGTGGTTAGTGTGGTCATGTCGTCCATGTATGCCCTGATGGGTGGCAGACGGAGCCCAGCCCTGGTTCGTTCACCGCCCACCACCCATTTTGAGGCCCTGATGATGACTTCCATGGCCATTGTAAAGGCCAAGGGTGAGACTGTGCAGCCTGCCATGATGCCTACTTCCAAGCGCTGCCATGTTGTACTGAAGTCAGCTGTTGTGAAGCACAGCTGCAGGTCTTGGAAATAGCTCTTGACCAGTGTGGTGATGAGCTCTGGTACATGGAAAAAGGCAAAAGATTCCCAAAGGAGTTCATGGGGAACTGAACCAAATGCATTGGCCAGATCGAGGAAGATCACATGTAGGTCTCTCTTCTCCTTCTTAGCTGCTTGGATCTGGTGCCAGATCATGCTTGTATGCTCCAA
Source organism: Amblyraja radiata (assembly GCF_010909765.2). Lineage (NCBI taxonomy): Eukaryota > Metazoa > Chordata > Chondrichthyes > Rajiformes > Rajidae > Amblyraja > Amblyraja radiata. Next base: position 59,634,909 of record NC_045961.1, read on the forward strand.
GCAGCCCGAAAATCCTGGAATTCCTGCTTTCTGTACAGATGTATCAATGTACTTGTTTGTTACCAGATAGGTGGACAGCCTTTGTGATACAATGCTGAAAAAGATTTTTCCCTCGACGTTGAGGAGACATATTGGCCGGAATTGGCTGATGTCTGACGCATCCTTTTCTTTAGGTATTAGCACGCCGCCGGCCCTTCGCCACGCCTTAGGTATTGTTTGCTTCTTCCACACCACCCTCATGAGCTTCCATAGAAAGCGTAACACATCCGGTGCGTTCTTGTAGAGCTTGTATGGTACTCCATTTGGCCCCGGAGCTGATGCTGCTCTTGCTCGCCGGACAGTGTTCTCTACCTCTTTCCATCTTGGAGGGCTGGTGTCCAGGTTGAATTCAGGTGGTTGAATAGGCGGGATGTCATGTGGGATGACTAACTGCTCATGCCTTTTCGTGTCTTGGTGGGCCTTTTCCAGGTGTTCCTCCAATTCCCGTTTTGATGTTTTCAAAGTTCCACTTTTTTCCTTTGCGAAGAGGTCTTTGATGAACTTGAAAGGGTCTTTGTAGAACCGTGTTCTTGTGTGTTCTTTCTTCCTGCGAAGTTTCCTCAAGTTCTCTGCTTTTCGCAAGGTTGCCAATCGGCTCTTGATGTCCTCTTGGAGTAGCATGAGACCTTCTCTCTCTGCCTCAGTTGCTTTTTTCCATTGCTTTTTCAACTGTCTCCTCTCTCTGATTAGCCTCTCGATCTCCTGCTGCCTCCTAGACTTGATTGGTGTTGGTAATTTCTTTCCACCTCTCCCTTTACTCACCCCAAACCGTTCTTCTCCATAGCTGTAGATTGTGTTGCCCATCCTTTCAAGCTTTTCCACTGCTGTGCCCGCTTGTTGCTCCAAGATATGTATAAGGTCACTGTTGACTGTCTCCCACTCTTTCTTTTCAACAGCTTTGGGCCATTTCACTCCAGGTTTGTGCCCTTTGATCTTTCCCTCCAATGGAGGTCTTTGTCGTTGTTGCGTGGGCTCCTCCACCGGCATTTCTGTGCTTGTATCACCCTCTTCAGTGACATGGGTGCTGATGCTCTGCGAACTTTGGTTTGAGTCCTGTCGCTGTGCTTCACTCGACTGATTTGACTGGTTGCTTCGTAAGAAGTACTGGTCAATGCGAGGCCCATGTCTCTGCTCTCTCAAGCACTTTTTCCTCCCTTGGTGGATCTTCAAGCCCTTCACTGATGTAATTTTCTCCCAACCACAAATGCACACCTGAAGTTTGTGTCCCGCAGCTGTTGTGGATGTCTCATGTGCCATGCTCTCCTTGTCAGTAGTCGTTTCCGTTCCTTGGTCTGTAACCGTGTTATCAATCGGTGAGCCATCTTCCGCCCCCGCTCTCGCAGGCTCTAGGGGTATTCTCTTTAATTTACTTTTAGTAGCATTTAGCGGGTGTCTTCATTCACTGCATTTCATTCACTGCATGCCGAAGCAGAGGTTGATAACATGAGTGATTGTCATCAGTTGAAGTTGAATAGCTGGAGTGAGTGTTAGCAAGCATGCAGAAAGTAAATTTGACTTGGGGAATTATGGCGAAATATAGAAGATATCTCAAGAAATTGATAGGTGCAAGTAACTGAAGTGTCAGTGGGTCAATCTTTTAGGACCAGTGAACACAATTTAATGAGCTTAAAATAGTTGTGGATGTGGACAGGGTGGGCCAACAAGTTTAACTTCTGAATTGGAGTACAACCAACTTTGATGGTATTAGATAGGGACTGATAGGGATTGATTAAAATACGTTGTTTGCAGGCAAAGGGAAGTCCAAAAAGTGAGATGCCTTTAAAAGTGTTGGTGAGAATTCAACGCAGACATATTCCTATTAGACTGAAGAGCAAGGTAGATGGGATAAAGGAAGTCTGGATGATGAGAAATTGAGACTCGGGAAAGGGTAATCAGATAATTGAATCGGGAAAAAGGAGGTATGGGACATGTATAGGCAACTAGGATCAACTGTATCCCTGGAGGAGTTTAGGGAATCGCAGAGTGTACTTAAGAGGAAAATCAGCCGGGCAAAAAAGGGGCAGGAGATTGTTCTGGCAGATAATATTAAAGAAAATCCAAAGAGATTTTTTAAGTACATTAAGGGAATGTAGAGGGTAACTAAAGAGAGAATCGGGCCCCTCAGAAACTAAAGCGGCCATCTCTGTGTGGAACCATAAGAGATGGGTAAGGGCCTCAATGAGTATTTCTCTCTGTTTTTAGAAACATAGAAACATAGAAACATAGAAAGTAGGTGCGAGAGTAGACCACCAGGTCCGTCGAGCCCGCACCGCCATTCGCTCATGGCTGAACACTAAACAGACACACTTACCCACAAACAGTAGACACAAGACACAGAACACAAGACACTACCCTCCCCTTTATACCGCTATCACCCCTCTCCACCCCAAGAACCTCGTGATCTCCTGGGGGAGGCAAAAAAACGGATAAAAACCCAGGTCCAATTCGGGAAAAAAATCCGGGAAAGTCCTCTCCGACCCCAATCCAGGCGATCGACACTTGTCCAGGAGATCACTCAGGTCTTACTATACTAACCATACCTAGGTCCATATCCCTGCCCTCTCCCCGTAGCCCCTTATCCCCTTGGCAGCTAAAAAACCATCTATTTTAGTCTTAAATATATTTAACGTTTCTGCTTCCACTGCTCCCTGGGGCAGTGAATTCCATAAATTAACCACCCTCTGGGTGAAGAAGTTCTTCCTCATCTCAGTTTTAAAAGAGCCCCCCCTTATTCTGCAACTATGTCCCCTAGTTCTAGTTTCCCCGATCATTGGGAACATCCTCGGTGCATCCACCCGATCAAGGCCCCTCACGATCTTATATGTTTCAATGAGATCGCCTCTCATTCTTCTAAACTCCAAAGAGTAGAGTTCCAGCCTACTTAACCTTTCCTCATATGTCAATCCCCTCATTGCAGGAATTAATCTTGTAAACCTTCGCTGCACTGCCTCCAGGGCTAGTACATCCTTTCTTAAGTATGGACCCCAGAACTGTACACAGTATTCCAAATGTGGTCTCACTAATACTGTGTACAGCTGCAGCAAGACCTCCGTGTTTTTATACTCAATCCCCCTAGCAATAAAGGCCAAAACTCCATTGGCCTTCCTGATTGCTTGCTGCACCTGCATACTAACTTTTAGTGATTCATGTACTAATACCCCTAGATCCCTTTGCGTTGCATTACAACGCAGCTCCTCCTCATTTAGAAAATAACTTGCCCTATCATTTTTTTTCCCAAAGTGAATGACTTCACATTTATTAGTATTAAATTTCATCTGCCAAGTTGTTGCCCACTCACCTAGCTTATCTATATCCTTTTGCAGACTCTTCCTATCCTCCTCATCCCCTACTTTTCCTCCCATTTTTGTATCGTCCGCAAATTTTGATATATTACACTTGGTTCCCTCCTCCAAATCATTTATATAAATTGTGAACAACTGGGGTCCCAGCACCGACCCTTGCGGAACCCCGCTAGTTACCGGTTGCCATCCCGAGTATGAACCATTTATCCCCACTCTCTGCTTCCTATTTACCATGGAGAGAAAAACATAGGGAAGCCTGGGGAACTTGGGACAGTTATAATAATAATAATAATAATATATCTTTTATTGTCATTGCACGTCAGTGCAACGAGATTTAGTGTGCAGCTCCACTGATGTACAAGAAAGGTAAATAAATACAATATATAAATAAGCAAGCTGAATTGATTGACGTGACCATCTGAGGGAGACTGTCCAAAGGGAGTGGGTGGGGGGGCACTCATTAGGGCCGGTTCAGAGCCGCTATAGCTCTTGGGATAAATGGAGATGTGTTGAGGACACCGTATAATAGTAGAGAAGGTGCTGGTCTTCCTAAGGCGTATGGAGGTAGATAAATCTCGCAGCCTGATCAGATATATTCAAGGACACTGTGGGAAGCTGGAGAAGATATTGCAGGTGCCCTAGCTCTGATATATGAATCATCGTTAGAGTCAAGTGATGTGACAGACGATTGGAGGGTGGTGAATGTTGTGTCTCGAATTAAGGTCTGCAAGGAAAAGCCTCGGTAAAATAGAGCTGCAAGCCTAACCTCTGTGGTAGGTAAGTTACAGGAGAAGATGCTGAAGGACAAGATATATATGGATTTGGATAGACAGGGGCTGATTAGGAATAATCAGCTTGGTTTTGTATGTGGGAAATAGTGTGTTACAAATTTAGTTGGATTTTTTGAAGTAAGAAGGATGACAAGGGCAAGGCCATAGACATTGTCTGTATGGATTTCAGCAAGGCTTTAATTGTTCTGCATAGTAAGCTTCTCTGGAAGTTTAAATTGCTTAGAATCCAGAGAGCTAGATAACAGAATTGGCTTCATGGAAGGAAGCAGAGGGTGTTGAGGGAAGGTTGTTTTTCAGATTGCAGGCTTGTGACTCAGGGATTGGTGCTGGCCCCATTGTAGTTTATATCAACTATTTGTATGAGAATGTGCAAGGTATGTTTAGTAAGTTAGTAGATTACAGTAACATACTGTAGCTGGTATCATAGACAGTGAAGATATTTATCAGAAATTACAGCATTATCTTGATCAGTTGGGCAAATTGATGTTACATTTTGGGAAGACAAACCAGGGCAGGAATTTCACAGTGACTGGTAGAACCCTCGGAATGTTGTAGAGCAAAGGTTCTTGGAGTACAAGTGTATGTTTTCTTAAAAGTGATGTGATCGGTAGATAGGGTGGTAAAGAAGACTTTTGGCACATTGGCATTCTTCGGTCAGGATAGTGACTAAAGAGGTTGGGGTGTTAGGTTACAATTACATAAGATGTTTAAGAGGTGGAATTTGAGTACAGTGTTCAGTTTTGTCGCTCTGCTACAGGAAAAATGTTGTTAAGTTAGAGAAAGGCCTGTTTCTGTGCTATAAGACTCTATGACTATGAGCATGATCCTAATTTAATTTTGAGAACCTTTTCCAGAGTGTGGAGAGTCATTGTGGAATAGTCCTGATTTCTATATGCATGGAACTTTCAAAATTAGGTCCAGAAGGCAATAGAAGATAATTATGAAGGTCAATATCAGGAAACAGAGCACAAGGAATCAGGTCGGGGTCAGAGAATAATGTTTGAATCCCATATTCCACTAATTGCTTTAATAGTCTCAGATATTTCTTTTAAAATGTTGTGTAAGTTGCAAACTTACTAACCAACCAACCCATCTATGTTTGCTTCCAAGTCATATGGGCAAAAGAGGTTTAACTGACATCCCTGTGGAACTCCACTGGCCATAGATCTTTATGCCCCTGTCCCACTTAGGAAACCTGAACGGAAACCTCTGGAGACTTTGTGCCCCACCCAAGGTTCCCGGAGGTTTTTGTCAGTCTCCCTAATGGTCGAAAGTGGTTTCCGCTTCTTCTATGTTCCGGCGATTATTTCAAAAAATTCAAAACCGGCCGCAACTAAAAATGGGTTGCCGTTTAAAAAATCTGTAATTTTATCTTCCACTACCTGCAACCTCCGGGAACCACCTTCAACTAGCATCGCAACCGGCTTCGACTAAAAAATTACTGATTTTTAAAACGGCAACCTATTTTTAGTCGCGGTCGGATTTGAATTTTTTGACATAATCGCCGGAACATAAAAAAGCGGAAACCACTTTCGACCATTAGCGAGACTGACAAAAACCTCCAGGAACCTCCGGGAACCGCACGGAAACCTTGGGTGGGGCGCAAAGTCTCCAGAGGTTTCCGTTCAGGGCATGCTGACCGGTAGCATCGTGGCTTGGTTCGGCAATTTGAGTGCCCTGGAGAGAAAAAGACCACAAAAAGTAGTAAACACTGCCCAGTCCATCATCGGCTCTGACCTTCCTTCCATCGAGGGGATTTATCGCAGTCGCTGCCTCAAAAAGGCTGGCAGTATCATCAAGGACCCACACCATCCTGGCCACACACTCATCTCCCTGCTACCTTCAGGTAGAATGTACAGGAGCCTGAAGACTGCAACAACCAGGTTCAGGAATAGCTACTTCCCCTCAGCCATCAGGCTATTAAACCTGGCTCGGACAAAACTCTGATTATTAGCAACCACTTTCTGTTATTTGCACTACCAGTTTATTTATTCATGTGTGTATATATTTATATCATGGTATATGGACACATTTATCTGTTTTGTAGTAAATGCCTACTATTTTCTGTGTGCTTAAGCAAAGCAAGAATTTCATTGTCCTATACAGGGACACATGACAATAAACTCACTTGAACTTGAACTTGAACTTGAGGTTTCCTAAGTGGGACAGGGGCATTAGGAGGAGGAGGAGCCATCTTGGGGAACGGCTGCTAACCAGCAGCTGTCCGTTTAATCCATTTTTTTCCCCAGTTTTTAGTAAGTCTTGTTTTTCGTTTGTAGGAGAAATAGACTTCTTAATGTGGGGGGAAGGAGGTAATCTTACTTCTAGGTCCCTACCTGGTCGGTGAGGCAGCCTTTTCTCCGGGCTGCCCGTCGACCCGTCCTCGTGGCCTACCAGCGGGCGTGGAGCGCCGTTTCCTGGCGGGGACCGCCCAGCACCTCGGCTTCGTTGGCGGCACAGTGCTGGGGCGCTATTGTGGTGCGGAGTGGGCGATGCCTTGCCTGGGTCGCCGCGCTGGATCGACGCGCTGGAGCTCCGGTGAGATGTGACCGCCGAGATCAACATCTCCGGGCTGCGGGTCTGCGGAGCGGAGCGGGCGGCGCCGTCTTTAACATCGGGAGCCTGTGAGCTCCAAACCGGCTTCGGAAGCCGACAATCCCCTGCTGGGAAGCGGCCGTTCCAGGTGGCCCAGCCACTGTGAGGACTCTCCCGACGCCGGGGAAATTCCACCCGGCCAGAACGGCCAGGAACATCGGGCCTCCGTAGAAGCAATAGCGGTGGCCTCAATAGGCCTGACTTCTGAGAGAACTGGGGTTGGGGACTGGACTTTGTGCCTTCCCCCACAGTGGTAACCACTGTGGGGGGATGATTTTTCTGTGTGTAGTTACTATGTTAGTCTGTGTCCAAGATGGCTCTCGGAAGAGAGAGTAGACGCTGGCGTGCTTTAGCTGCCGCTGCTCTCTCTTCACATTGTGTTTTTTGATTTTTTTTGATTTTGTGTCTTTGGAGCGATTTCTATCTTTAATTTGTATATTGATGATGTCCTTATTATTTATTTTTCTCCGACTATATGTTTTTTTCTCTTCTGTTAATCTTTGTAAGGTGTCCTTGAGATTTGAAAGGCGCCCGAAAATAAAATTTATTATTATTATTATTGTTATTAGTGTATACATCCTTCCACCACAAAGCTCTGAATTCTATCGGTAAGCCGGCTAAGAATCCATATGAGCAAGTCACTGTTCATCCCATGGATCTTAATCTCCTGGAATCTCCTGGAGTCTACCATGGGGGACTTCATCATATGTCCTACTAAAATCCAACAACTACAGTGCCCTCCATAATGTTTAGGAAAAAGACCCATCATTTATTTATTTGCCTCTGTACGCTACAATTTGAGATTTGTAATATTAAAAAAATCACATGTGGTTAAAGTGCTCATTGCCAGATTGTAATAAAGGCCATTTTTATACATTTTGGTTTCACAATGTAGAAATTACAGCAGTGTTTATACATTGCCCCCCCATTTCAGGACATCATAATGCTTGGGGCATTGCAATGTCATGTAAATGAAAGTAATCATGTTTAGTAATTTGTTGCATATCCTTTGCATGCAATGACTGCTTGAAGTCTGCAATTCATGGACATCACCTGTTGCTGGGTGTCTTCTCTGCTGATGCTCTGCCAGGCCTATATTGCAGTCATCTTTAGCTTATGCTTGTTTGGGGGCCTAGTCCCCTTCAGTTTTCTCTTCAGCATATAAAACTCATGCTCAATTGGGTTCAAATCGGGTGATTAACTTGACCACTCAAGAATTGACCATTTTTTAGTTTGAAAAACTCCTTTGTTGCTTTAGCAGTATGGTTGGGATCATTGTCTTGCTGTAGAATGAACCGCCAGCCAATGAGTTTTGAGGCATTTGTTTGAACGAGCAGATAGGATGTGTCTATACATTTCAGAATTCATTATGCTACTACCATCAGCAGTCGTATCATCAATGAAGATAAGTGAGCCAGTACCTTCAGCAGCCATACATGCCCAGGCTATAACACCCCCACCACCGTGTTTCACAGATGAGGTGGTATAATTTGGATCTTGGGCAGTTCCATCTTTCCTCCATACTTTCATCTTGTCATCACTCTGATATGTTAATCTTTCTCATCTGTCCACAATACCTTTTTCCAGAACTGTGGTAGCTCTTTTAAGTACTTTTTGGCAAACTGTAACCTGGCCATCCTATTTTTACGGCTAACCAGTGGTTTGCATCTTGAAGTGTAGCCTCTGTATTTCTGTTCATGAAGTCTTCTGCAGACAGTGGTCATTGACAAATCCACACTAGACTCCTGAACAATGTTTCTGATCTGTCTGACAGGTGTTTGGGGATTTTTCTGTATTACAGAGAGAATAGTAAGATTAAACGAGAACTTACCAGTTCGAAGTTTGATCGTCATTTTATGAGGAGTAACGTTGAGGGATTACGTGAAGACCCCGCCAGGACGCATGCGTGTCATTCTTCCAAGCAGCGGTGTGAAATCACAGATAACAGTAATGACTGAACATAGTAAGATTAGAGAAGAGGATACCAGTTGAACTTTATGATCAAGTGTGGGAGCGGAGGCCACGTAATACCTCAACGTTACTCCTCATAAAATGACGATCAAACTTCGAACAGGTAAGTTCTCGTTTACTATTTTACTTCGGAGTCACGTGAGTGACTATGTAAAGATTTCAAAGCTCTGTGATTTCATGCCGTGGAAACGAGTCCATGCATCACATCTGCCTTAATTGGCTAAGGGAGGAACAGTGTTAACATATTTAAACATGAATCCGACATTGAAAACCCATGATAAATTTATTAACAACAAATTATAGCCCCTATTTAATGTGGTGAAATCATAATACAGAACTTAAAATTGTTTCTGCAAAAGGTTTAACCATTGGTTTATAGTAGAATTGTTGGAACGTTTTTTCCCTAGACCATCCTGCTGTCTCCAGGATTTGGTCCATCGGTACGTCCAATTCCATAGCTGCCGATGTAGCTGCAGCCCTGGTGGAATGAGATTTGAATATGTTAGTATCCACCCCAGCTGTTGTTAAAACCTGTTTCAGCCATCTGGAAATAGTTTGAACCGACACCTTTTTGTGGGGTTGTTTGTGGCTGATTAGTAGTGCCATCTCATTGCCTCTGATATTTTTGGTGTTCTTTATGTATAACAATAAATGTCTTATTATACAGAGACGATCATCTATAGGGTAAGCCCTAAATTCTATTTTGAGGCCTGATGATCCCGGTCTGTTCTGTTTGACTAATTCGTGAATATGAAAAATTATATTTCTTGTTGAAGAAGTCATATCGTCCAGCCTTAACTTATGTAAAAACTGTACCCTTTGTGCTGAGACCAAAGCCATCAGCATTACTGTTTTATGCGTCAGTTTTTGCAGGGGCAGAGCTGTTACTGGAGACCAGTTCCTTAGCAACCTTAGGACAATACTCACATCCCATATATGAGAGTACCTGATTCTTGGGGGATTGGTATTAAAAATTCCCATCATAAGTTTGGTTACCAGGGGGTGAGTCCCAACAGAATGACGCTCTGATCCTCGCCACAGATATGCTGGAAGGGCACTTCTGGCGCAGTTAATGGCACTATAACTGAGCCCCTCATCATAATGGAGGACTGCCAGGAATTCCAGAACAGACGTTATGTTCATCGTGCTGTAAGTGATGTTGTTTTTGAAACAATATATCTCCCATTTCCTGATGTATACCAGATATTGTTTTTTGGTGGACTGCCTGTGGGCCGCTGAGATAATATTCAATGTTCGGTCTGTCAGTCCCAGTTCCAGTAGAGGTTTCTTTAGACTCTACAAATTAATAAGTTTGTCGTATTATGACATGGATGGCTATCCCCCATTACGGGATGAACCAACAAATCTGGTCGTTTCAGGACGGTGATACATGGTTCTAAAACCATGTCGAGAATCACAAGGAACCATGGTTTAGTAGGCCAATCGGGCACTACCAAAATATTTTGTATTTTGCGTAATACCCGACTGATGAGGCAGAAAGGAGGGAATGCATAGAAAAACTATTTCCCCCAATGCAGCGAAAAGGCGTCTATCGCTGATGCCCCAGGGTCTGGTTCCCAAGAAACATAGTTTGATAACTGGTGATTGAGTCTAGATGGAAATAGATCGATATCTGGTGTTCCGTACTGTGCAACAATATCAGCAAATACTTTTTGATCCAACATCCATTTGATGTTTTCATTGAATTTGCGTGACCTGGTGTCTGCCACTGAATTGAGGTTACCTGGTAGGTAAGTAGCTGATATCCAAATATTTTTCTGAATACACTATTGCCAAATTGTATTAGCCAGATTGTCACATGATGTCGTTTTGATTCCACCCATATGGTTAATATATGCCACCACGGTGGTATTGTCAATCTGTAGTCTAACATGCTGGTGATGCATTCCAGAACAGTATGATTTTAAGCCATAGAACGCACCCAACATTTCCAGGTAGTTTATGCCAAGTGTCTGAAGTAATGATGCCTCCTGTGCATTCCATCTACCTCCACAGCTAGAGATGGAGTTGGTAGCACCCCAACCAAGCGCACTGGCATCAGTTTGTAGCACCACTGAGGGGTTGCTGACAATGATAGGGCTGGAACAATGCCGAATGTTATCCCGCCACCATTTTAATTCCATAATTGCTTTGATTGGTAGCTTCATTGGTCTGTTGAAATGACCAGCATTAATTTTGAGTGCTTGTATTTTTGCCCTTTGTAAATTTTGGTAATACAAAGGTCCAAATTGTGTGGCTGGAAAAGCAGCCACTATTTTGCCAATTACCCTTGCTACCAATCTAATAGATGGTTCACTGATGTCAATGAGGTTGTTGCAGGCCTCAGTTAAGACTGTAGCCTTGTCCTTTGGTAAAGTCACCGACATGTGAACTGAGTCAATTGTGAACCCCAAATAATCCATTATGGTGAAAGGCGTTAGTTTAGATTTAACTGGATGGATGATAAACCCCAGTTTCTCAAACAATTGTTTGGTGGCTGATACAGCTAGTTTAGCTAATTCCAAAGTTGTGCCCACATTTAATATATCATCCAGGTAGGCCATGACCATATGTTTTTGTTTCCGAAGAAACGCTAGGGCTGGTTTCAAAATTTTGGTAAACAGCCTGGGGGCTGATGTTAAACCATTGGGTAGAGCTCTATACTGTCAGTGCTGCCCCATCCAGTTGAATTTTAAATAACGTCTGTGATCAGTCCGTATAGGCACTGAATAGTAAGCATCTTTTAGGTCGATGCTAGCCATGAAGTAGCCTGAAAAAATCAATTGTTTGGCAGTAACAAAGGTTTCCATTTTGAAATGAATTTACTGCACAAATATATTCAATTTGGTCAAATCTATGATGATGCGACAATCACCATCTTTTTTGTTTTTGGTAAAGATATTAGACACAAATTCCAGAGAATCGTGTTGGGTTTTTTCAATAACCCCCTTAGCGTGGAGTCTCACCAGTTCAGCATGTGCTTCCAATTTTTATTTTCGTGAAAGTACGAACGTTCGGTTCGGTACATGCTGAACTGGGGGGCTATTTTTGTGCACAAATTCAATGGTATATCCCTGGATACTGTTTAGGATATAAGTGTCTGTTGTTAATGCACTCCATGCCTCCCAAAAGAAGTGTAATCTCCCACCGATATGTGTATTACCCACATTTCCTATAATTTGTAAGGGACCAGACCCACCTACCTCCATGGTTACCAGTGGAAAGTTTACTTCTTCCTGTGTAGTCTTCGAGGAGGTTGAGGCGCCGGTGTCTGGGTTTGGGTTTGCGCATTTTCCACGAAGGCCGGTCTGGGCCATGGCTTTAAAAAGACCGCTGTCCTGTATGTCCGGCCTTTGAGCTTTCACCAGCTTCTGATTGTCTTGCTCTGCTGGTGGGTGCATTAGGGTGCTGTCATTGAGTGTAGGAGGTCCTTCCTGTTGTCGCCTTTATAAGCCCCAGGGTTTTTGCCTCCTCATCGAGCTCCTTAACCTGTTTGGACAGGTTGCCCCCAAATAATAATATTGGTGGCTTTGTGTCTCCAGGTTTGCACAGGCCTGCGAACTTTGGATTTAAGGCAGGTCGGATGGCAATCTTTCTGATAATATTGATCTCATACTGCGTATTGCAGAAGAGTGTCAGTGCATCCTGTTGTTCTTGCGACATTTCTTTCTCATCCACTGTGCGAGCGAATGCTGTGATCCCTGCTGTTAGTAATTTTAGTACTTTCTGGAGTTTTACATCCAGGCTTCTAACTCCTGCTCCGACGTGTTTCCAAATACAATTGTTCACCACTGGAACATTCAGGGATACACAATTTCCTGGTGCCAAATATTTGGCAGTGGTGTCCATCACAGCCTGTTCTTGTAGTTGCTTGAATGATAGGAAATCAATGCTGGATGCTAGTTTTTGTTCTAGATTTTTTCCAGTCTGATCTGGCTGTATGTAATTGGACACCATGTCCAGTAGGATTTCTCCTTCCTGCACCCCCTGCACACTTGTTGTTTGTTCAGCAAACCCCCCTTCAGGGTCAGCCCAGAATTGACCCCCAGTACTCCCCTCTGACGAGGGAGATGCACTGTGCAGCCCTACGTAAGGTGCTGCTGTGGGTGTTTTGTATAACCCATGGTGACTAGACTCCATCTTCCAGATCACGTTGGAGCATCTGCTCTATAAGACGCTCCATTCGGCTCCAGCGCTCACGGTCGCTAGCCGCTCGCGGCATCTCCTCAAAGTCGGACTCATCAGAGTCAACGGCTCTGTTAGTTTTCCGTTTTGCCTTCCCGCCCGGCGGCGGTGTTGTTCTGGCCGGCGCGGGGGCGAAGTCAGGCACAGCTGATCCCACTACTGCCGATTCTAGTGCCATCAGCCGCTGCTGGCTGCCCGCAACTCCGCGGTCCTCCCCAGCCAGCTTTGTCGCAGCTCTAGTCGACTTTTTGGTTTTAACCATCGTTTCCTACCTGTGAAACAGTACGGGAAATAACAACGACCGCAGAGTAACTCGCTTACCTGTCGGTCTCGGCTTTTAAACTTGCCGCTACGGGGGAACGTCGTTCCACCCCACCTGTCATTTTGCAATGCGTGTAGCGATATGACACGCATGCGTCCTGGCGGGCTCTTCACGTAGTCACTCACGTGACTCCGAAGTAAAATTATTCTGTCATCAGCTGTGGAGGTCTTCCTTGGCCTGCCAGTCCCTTTGCAATTAGTAAGCTCACCAGTGCTCTCTTTCTTCTTAATGATGTTCCAAACAGTTGGTTTTGGTAAGCCTACGGTTTGGCTGATGTCCCTAACAGTTTTATTCTTGTTTATCAGTCTCATAATGGCTTCTTTGACTTTCATTGGCACAACTTTGGCCCTTATGCTGATAAACAGCAATAAAAGTTTCCAAAGCTGATGGAAAGATGAGGTGCTGAGAGTTCTCTTATACCTGCATTAGGGAGGCAATTAAACACACTTGAGCAATTACAGACACCTGTGAAACCATGTGTCCCAAACATTATGGTGCCCTGAAATGGGGGGACTATGTGTAAACACAGCTGTAATTTGTACATGGTGAAACCAAAATGTATAAAAATACCCTTTAATAAAATCTGACAATGTGCACTTTAACCACGTAATTTTTTTCTATTACAAATCTCAAATTGTGGAGCACAGACGCAAATAAATAAATGATGGGTCTTTGTCCCAAACATTATGGAGTGCACTGTAGTTGTCTTAAACTTTGCATATGTTTCCTTTTTCTTTCTTTTTCACCCAATTTAGAACCTCTTTGATCATCCAAGGTTTTTTTACTTTGCCATCCTTATCTCTCCTCCTTACCAGAACACGCCAGTCCTGAACATTGATCAACTGACCTTTAAATGACTCCCTTATGCCAAATATAGACTTAACCAATAACAGTTGCTCCTGAACTCCTGCCTAATAATGTGGTATTCCAATTTAGTGTCTTCCCACAAGGTTCATATCTATCCCTATTCAAAACAATCTTAAAGCTTGTGGGGGGTACACACAATTGCTGGGGAAACTCAGCAGGTGCAGCAGCATCTATGGAGCGAAGGAAATAGGCGACGTTTCGGGCCGAAACCCTTCTTCAGACTGATGGGGGGTGGGGAAAGAAAGAAGGAAAAGGGGAGGTGGAGGAGGAGCCCGAGGGCGGGCGGATGGGAGGGTGGGAGGAGACAGCTAGAGGGTTAAGGAAGGGGAGGAGACAGCACGGGCTAGCCAAATTGGGAGAATTCAATGTTAATGCCATAAGGACGCAAGGACCCCAGACGGAATATGAGGTGCTGTTCCTCCAATTTCCGCTGTTGCTCACTCTGGCAATGGAGGAGACCCAGGAGAGAGAGGTCGGATTGGGAATGGGAGGGGGAGTTGAAGTGCTGAGCCACCGGGAGGTCAGGTAGGTTATTGCGGACTGAGCGGAGGTGTTCGGCGAAACGATCGCCCAACCTATGCTTGGTCTCGCCGATGTAAATCAGCAGACATCTAGAACAGCGGATGCAGTAGATGAGGTTGGAGGAGATACAGGTGAACCTTTGTCGCACCTGGAACGACTGCTTGGGACCTTGAATGGAGTCGAGGGGGGAGGTGAAGGGACAGGTGTTGCATTTCTTGCGGTTGCAACGGAAAGTGCCCGGGGAGGGGGTGGTGCAGGAGGGAAGGGAAGAATTGACGAGGGAGTTGCGGAGGGAGCGGTCTTTGCGGAAGGCAGACATGGGGGGAGATGGGAAGATGTGGCGAGTGGTGGGGTCACGTTGGAGGTGGCGGAAATGGCGGAGGATTATGTGTTGTATTTGCCGGCTGGTGGGGTGAAAGGTGAGGACCAGAGGGACTCTGCCCTTGTTGCGTATGCGTGGATGGGGAGAGAGAGCAGTGTTACGGGGTATGGATGAGACCCTGGTGTGAGCCTCATCTATGGTGGCGGAGGGGAATCTCCGTTCCCTGAAAAACGAGGACATTTCCGATGCCCTGGTATGAAATGTCTCATCCTGGGAACAGATGCGGCGTAGGCGGAGGAATTGGGAGTAGGGGATGGAGTCTTTACAGGGGGCAGGGTGGGAAGACGTGTAGTCTAGATAGCCATGTGAGTCAGTGGGTTTGTAATGTATGTCGGTCAGGAGTCTGTCCCCTGCGATGGAGATGGTGAGGTCAAGGAATGGTAGGGAAGTGTCGGAAATCGTCCAGGTGTATTGGAGTGCCGGATGGAAGTTGGTGGTGAAGTGGATGAAGTCAGTCAGTTGTGTGTGGGTGCAGGAGGTGGCACCAAAGCAGTCGTCAATGTAGCGGAGGTAGAGGTCGGGGATGGGGCCCTGGTACGTCTCGAACAAGGATTGTTCAACGTGCCCGACAAAGAGGCAGGCGTAGCTGGGGCCCATGCGTGTGCCCATAGCTACGCCTTGTGTTTGGAGGAAATGGGAGGAGTCAAATGTAAAGTTATTGAGGGTGAGGACCAACTCCGCTAAGCGGAGGAGAGTGTCAGTGGCTGGGTATAGGTTGCTCCTCTGGTCGAGGAAGAACCGGAGGGCTCTGAGGCCATCCTGGTGGGGGATGGAGGTGTAGGGTGTAGAGTTAAAGCTTGTGGGGTTGTGATTACTATCTCCAAAATGCTCTCCCACTGAAACACCAGTCACCTGCTCAGGGTCGTTTCCCAACACAAGGTCCAGTATGTACCCTTCTTTGGTTGGACCATCCACATACTGTTTCAGGGAACCCACATGGATACACCTAACAACTTATGCACCATCAAAGCCTTTGGCACTGAGCAAGTTCCAGTTTTTATTCTGGAAGTTAAATTCAGCCACTAAGCCAATCCTGTTGCTTTGGCATATTTCTGTAATCTGTCTACATATCTGTTCCTCTATATCCTACTTGCTATTGGGGGGCCTATAGTATAAACCCATTACAATCCCATTAGTTGCACCTTTCTTATTTTTGAGCTCTACCTATATCACCTCAGCAAGTGAACCTCCAGTATGTCTCCTCTGCCACTGAAACCTTCTCCGTGATTAGTAGAACAACTCCTCCAACTCTTTCCCTCCCTCCTTAACGCATCTGAAACCTCAAGATCCTGGAACGTTGAGGTTCAACGTTGAGCTTGAGTCATGTCTCTCTCATAACCACATTTTTGCAATGGCCAAACATCATAGTTCCAAGCACAAATCCAGGCTCTAAGTTCAACTTGTTGCATCGAAATAATCACACTTCAATGCATTAACCATCATATTCCATCACCTCTCCCTGCCTGCTCTTTGTTGAAACTTATTGCTCCTAACCTCAACTTTCCCACTCCTTCGAATTGCTGACCTACTATTCTGGTTCCCATCCCCTAACTCTCTAGTTTAAACCCTCCTGAGTAGCACTAGTAAACCACAATAAACTCAATTTGACTTGTCTGTTGCCCAATTTATCGCATCATTCAGCTACCAAAAATTTACAGTATATGAGTTGGAGCTCATACTTAATATTTATAAACTCTATTGCACCCTCACAAGTTTCATCTTGCTGAAAGGTTGAAATTTGCTTTGCAGAGCTTTTCAAACAGTTCAACTGGCGGCACAATGGCGCAGTAGTAGAGTTGCTGCCATACAGCGAATGCAGCGCTGGAGACTCGGGTTCGATCCTGACTATGGGTGCTGTCTGTACGGAGTTTATATGTTCTCTCTATGACCAGTGTGGGTTTCCTCTGAGATCTTTGGTTTTCTCCCACACTCCAAAGATGTCCAGGTATGTAGGTTAATTGGCTAGGTAAATGTAAAAATTTGTCCCCTGTGGGTGTAGGAAAGTGTTATTGTGCAGGGATCACTGGTTGGCACGGACCTGGTGGGCTGAAGGGCGTGTTTCGGCGCTGTATCTCTAAACTAAACTAAACTAAACCTCTATGTAGTTGGTATAGCTGGCAAGGATAGATACATAGACAATAGGTGCAGGAGTAGGCCATTTGGCCATTCGAGCCAGCACCGCCATTCAATGTGATAATGACTGATCATCCACAATCAATACCCCATTCCTATCTTGTCCCCATACTCCTTGATTCTAGTAGCCCTCAGAGCTCTACCTAACTCTCTTGCGAATGCTTCCAGTGAATCTGCCTCTACTGCCTTCAGAGGGAAAGAATTCCACAAATTCACCACTCTCTGTGTGAAAACGTTTTTCCTCATTTCTAAATGGCCTACCCTTTATTCTTAAACTGTGGTCCCTGGTTCTGGACTCACCCAACATCGGGAACATTTTTCCTGCATCTAGCGTGTCCAATCCCTTAATAATTTTATGTTTCTATAAGATATCCTCTCATCCTTCTAAATTCCAGTGAATACATGCCCCGTCACTGCATTCTTTCATCATATGACAGTCTCGCCATCCAGGGAATTAACCTTGTGAACCTATGCTGCACTCCCTCAATAGCAAGAATGTCCTTCCTCAAATTAGTAAGCATTTATTGCCTATGGCTAATCACCCCTGCTAAGTAATATGACTGCATGAAAAGATGCAGTACAGATGGAAAAGGCATTTCCAAAGTGTTGCTGGAAAGGCAGCTCCAATCTGGTTGGACCAAATTGTGATAGCCGTAAGAAACAGCAAAATGTTTTTGGAACCTCAGCAATGATCAGAAATAAATCAACAACAACCTATCGGTTGTTGATAATGTCACTTAATGACATCTCAACCACTGATCTGCAGCCTCCATTATCAATCCAACCCTCCACTATCAACCCTCCTCTATCAATTCCTCTCAAACATTAAATACTGATTGACATCATATTCTGCTAATTTGCATTGTGTCAATAGGTATTCAGTGTATATTATTTTCTTCCATTACATCACAAAAACGATAACGTTTGCAAATAATTAATGTTTCACACCAACGACTGCTAACTAAACTATATTCACATTTTTCTATTTTCATTATCTACTACCCTAAATCAAGAACCAATTTACCAGCAGAATTTATTGGTCAAATTACAAAGGATGGAATCCCCCTGAAATGAGATTTGTTACCAAAATACTAGCACCCAAAGAGGAAATGAACTCTGTGCTTAGACCCTGGAATATAGGGGATAAACAATCTGTATTTTCAAGGTTAAATTGGAAAGGGTGTCAAGGAAATGACTATGATGGAGAATTGTAGCTTGTCAGTACTGCCAATGTGTCAACATAAGACCTGAACTTGTATCGCACTCACTATTTTTTGTAAGCACAGCCATGCATCCCCCAGAGTGAGAAAGCCTACCAAATGGACAAGTCACAGTACACAACTGAGTAGCAGCAAACAAGGTGTCTAGGGAGAAACTAGAATCAGATAGTTATATTATAATATCAATCACACATTCTCTTTGTTTGTATAATGCAAGCAATTACATTGGGCATGCCCTGAAGATATCTGACATCAATGTCAGTCTTGGAAGTCTGAAACCACAATTACAGTTGTAATCAGGTAATTCTGAGACATTTAATCCAAAAATAAATTTGCACATCTAAAATCTTTTTTTTTTAAAGCCTTCTCATGAATACAGAGGCCTTAAATTTGCATGATGTTCTCTTTATTGGCAAGTTAGTGAATTTTCAAGTCTGGATAAAGGATCTAGATGTAGAGTCATACCTAAAATGTCAGCCATCCCTTTGCCTCTGTTAATACTGGGCAAATTAAAGACACCATAAAATGGAGGATCCCTGCACTTGTCAGAATTGCTTAACCCTTGTCAGCTGAAATTTACAGGCTTTGGATGGCGCCAGCCAGTCTAGGCTCAGACTGGTATGTAGGATGGTGAGGGGTTCAGGTGTTCTCATTGTTTCTCCTAAATTGATAAAATGTATAGCAGTTTTGCAAACAAACCCTAAATGCACCATTTCGATTAGATCGCTGCAAGGGCATTGTAAATAGTATAAATAATGTTGCGAGATGGTCATCCTGTTAATTCATGATTGGTCGAACTGTTGAGCCTTGGAGAAACGGTTTGAATCCCAGGGCACATGTTTCAATGTTTATTCTTGTTTGCTTCCTTCTGGAACTTTCTTTCAAATACAATGTATTCAAGATTGTATTATTGGGTTAGGGAACTGTCAATTATATACTGTTATTATTAATATGGTTTATAAAGAGACCAACCCCATGTGGTTCGGCCCCTCAAGGTTCGGGGAACTATAAAAAGTAGCTCCCAAGAGGTCCGATGTCGATTTTCTTGAAGAACGCTTGGGATTGCGTGACGTTTTGGAGTGTCTCTGCTTGCCCACGGCTAGGAGGGCTTGGCCAAGCGGATACAAGTATCGAACCCGCGGTGGTTAGGTATAGTAGAGGGGAATTGTTATTGTGTTTTCCAAAATAAAGTTTAGTTGCGCATGTGCTTGACAGTATTTTATATGACTGAAACTAGACTGGGGTGAAGCTTAGAACGAGCTATTTACACATCCACTGTTTAATCTGCTGAGTTCCTCCAGCAGTTTGTTTTTATTTCACCTAGATCTGAGCCTGTTTTGTTTCTGATCTTGTGTATACACAAAAACTATTTGGGGTGGTGGAAGGTAGGTGGAGTATTATAGAAGAAAAAACATGATAAAGTTCAGAAAATTAGGACCCCTCTTTAGACTGTAGTGGGGACAAGGATGCTGGAAAAGAGAGGTGGGGTGGGATAAAGCCTGGCAAGTGATAGTTTGAGATAAACACAAAAAGCTGGAGTAATTCAGTGGGACAGACAGCATCTCTGGATAGAAAGAATGGGTAAAGTTTCAGGTCGAGACCCTTATAGTTGGATCCAGGTGAGGGGTGGATTGGCAGATGGATGGATTAAGGGACAAAGGGTAGAGCTCAAAAGGAGACAACAGTGTGTCAGATAAGAAGAGATGAAGTGAAATTAAATTCCAAAGGGAAGGATGTGGGTGGATGGGTGATTGAGGTGAAAAAGTGAGGATAAAAGGGAAATGGGGGACCCAGGGGGAACTACCAGAGCTGCCTAAATGCAATAAAAATAAGAATTGTGCTCACAATTAGGTCAAACTGCTGATGCACAACATTTCAATGGTTTGAATGTATTGCGATGGGGATGATGGTGGGATAGTTTGGCCATTGGTATACGGGCATTTAAAGAAAAGAGCAATAAAGATATTTAAGGAAAAAACAATAACCCTAGTATAGTATAGTAATATAGTATTCTATATATTTTCCCTTTGTTCCTTTTTTCAAAGTTGATATTTTCAGTCTCTTCTGCCTGATATTCCACATTTTCAATTTATACTTTTATTTCTTGCTGGGATAACTTTCCACCATTATAATTCCTCACACAATCTTTACATTTATCACCTTTCACTATTTATCTCATTATGCAATTCAATTATGTCAGTCATCATGCTATTTTCTGTTTTCCTTTCTGAAAATAGCAGAATTCCGAGCAAAGTATAGAAAGAGCCTTGATGAAAACCTGCTCCAGAGTATTGTATTGTATTGTATTCAAATTTATTGTCATTGTCTCAGTTAGAGACAACAAAATGAATTTCCCTTACAGGCAATATCATAAAAATAAAAAATAAAAAATAATAATAAATAATAAAACATATTAAAAATAAAATAGAATTTAAAAAAAAGCACAAACACTGAAAGTCCACGACACAACATAACACAGTGGCACCAAGGTGAGGAAGGCACCATAGTCCAGCCAGCCTCCCCTCCGTTCTTCCCAGATGTTCACTCGTGGTCGAGGCCTTCCTAGCACCTGCAGTCGCCGCCCCGGGTGGCCCGATATCCAGGCCCTCACGCCGGGCCGGTGGAACGCCGACGCCGAACCCCGACGGTGAACATCCTCCTCCTCAGCGGCCCGGACCTCCAGATCAGCCGCCTCCCACAGCCGGAGTCCGCAGCTCCCGAGTCCGCAGGCCGAGCCGGGCAGAGTCACAGAACCCCGCGCTGTCCATCAGCGCCGCCCGCGTTGGTAGCCCGCAAACCCGCAAACCGCAGCTCCATGATGTCGGTGCCGCAGGTCCAGCACTCCGGGCTCCAGACGGCGATCCCCGGTAAGGCATCGCCAGCCCCGCGATGTTACAGCGCTGTCCCGCCACTGCTGGAGCTCTGGTCGATCCCAGCAGGAAAGTCCACGCCAATCCAGTAGGTAGGCCGCTGGGGGGGGGGGGGGGGGGCGAGGACGCGAGGACGCGACTCGAATAATAGTCGCGTCTTCACCAGGAAGCGGCTGAAGGACGGTATCCCCCGCACCGTACCCTCTTCCCCCACATCAAAACACAAAAAAACCACAAAAAAACACACTTTTACATAACTAAATAAACAAAAAAACAAAAAAGATACCGGGCTGTAGGTGGAGGCTGCTGGCACCAGCGCCACCGGAAGTACGCCACCGGAAGTACAAAGTCTGAGGTCCAGAGTGTTCTGGACCTCAGACTTGGGTGAAGGTTTACCTTCCAACAGGACAACGACCCTAAGCACACAGCCAAGACTACACAGGAGTGGCTTTGTGACAAGTCTGTGAATGTCCTTGAGTTGCCCAACCAGAGTCTGGACTTGAACCCAATCGAACATCTCTGGAGGGACCTGAGGAGCATCGATACTCCCCATCCAACCTGACAGAGTTTGAGAGGATCTGCAGAGAAGAATGAGAGAAATTACCAAAATACAGGTGTGCCAAGCTTGTCGCGTCATACCCAAGAAGACTTGAGACTGTAATCGCTGCCAAAGGTGCCTCAACAATGTACCGAGTAAAGGGTCTGAATACTTATGTAAATGTGATATTTCAGTCATTTCTTTTTAATTACTTTGCAAAAATTTCTAAACAGCTGTTTTTGCTTTTTTATTATGGGGTATTGTGTGTAGATTGATGATAAAAAAAACTTAAGGATACTACTGCCTAGATGGTTGTAAGTAAGGCTTTCCAAACCTCAGCAATTCCACTACAATAGTGATAGCAACACGCAAAATATATTTTTTATCCCACTATAAAATTCACAAGAAATTAACTGTGCACATGGAACTGTGATGCTGGCACACTGAGTCTGATTGATTTTCTGTCAACAGAAAGCATTGGAAATGCACAGCAGATTGATCTGCATTTGGAAGAACAAATATCTCAGGTATAGCAATTCATCATCACTGGGGTTTGCTGTCACAGAGGTAGATTCCGATTTCATAAGACAGTGTGAAATATTTGTTCTTGAATTGATAGCTTGCTTCCATTTTCAGAATCCAAATTGGGTAAAGTGAAAAATATGGTGCTGATTTATGATTGTAGAACCTTATTCTGTGTTGTAACAAAGTCAATGTGTACAACTGCTGTTTCAATTGTTTAATTTTATTTTACCATTGTTAAGAAAAGCATTTTCATACAGATCTTACCTATGAATTACATATTATGGCTCCAAATGTGAGAATTGTATTAGAAACATAGAAAAATAGGTGCAGGAGTAGGCCATTGTTTGTAAGAGATCCATTACAAAGTCTAGAGTATACCATCAGTCTTTTATTAAGATTTCAAGGAGAGAGCATCATACACAGCCGTGCATATCGGATTAGCTTATGTTCTAAACCGCAGTAACATAACGACAGGCTGTCAAGGGTACAGTACTCATGATGCCCAAATCCCTGACTGGATTACTAGGTGGAATGTGTGGCATGCATAATATGTGCAGTGGAGATTATATTGGCATGGATTAATATGGTTATTCTACATCCTTCCTCTTAAAGAAGCAAAGAATAATAAAAAAAAAACACTTGGCAAAATATATTGTAAAACACCAGTATAGGGCGAGTACACTTTACTTATACGTCGTGCAAGCGCGTAAAATAAAGAGGGTCATACACGGTTCAAACATAGCTGGTGAATTTTCCAATTCTCGGGTTCGGCTTGCAAACACGTCCCGCACGAGTACGGTAGTACCCCTCTTCTTCCTTCACTGGAGATTGAACAGGAGAAGGTATTGGTCTTGCCGGTGTTGCGAGCGATAGCGGGGACTGTAATAGCAGCGACTGGAGTGGTGAGGCAGCCGGCGAGGCAATCGGAGTTGTGTCAGCCGGCAACCCTGGAACCACGGGAGCAATCCCGTTGGACCGTGAAGGCTAACAGCTGGTTGGCCAGGATAGTGACATGGAGGTGCTGGCTCGTTAACCGGGCGAAGGTGCTGGTGGGTGCGTCTGTAGATGCCATTGTCAACACTGACCAGGTAGGAGCGTGGCTCCACAGTGGATCCCAGAACGACACACAGGCTTTGGGTGACTGCAAGACGACGACTTGCCCTTTGGTAAGAGGCCTGAGCGGAGTGCTGGTCTTGTCGTAATGTTTCTTCTGAGCATCTCGGCATTGCTGGAGCTGGAATTGAACTGCTGCTGGCGTGCGAACTTGTGGCTGTAGCATCTGCTTAGCCATACATAGAGTAGTGCGAGTGTGCCTTAACATGAGCCGTTGGGCTCGGCATCCTAGAATCGGGTTACGGGAGATTAAGCAAGTCGAGATTGACATTGGAGCCGGCCCTGTGTGATCGTTCCATTAATTGTTTGGCGCTTCGTACCGCGCGTTCAGCCAGGTCGTTGGACTGAGGGTATTCGGGGCTGCTGGTAATGTGGCGGAAACCCTGACGAGTTGGCTGGAGAATTGATTGCCATTGTCAGAGCAGCTGGACCGGTGCCCCGTGGACAGCGAAGTGGCGAGTAAGTTTCTGGATAACCATGGCGGTGGTTGGACTATTGAGCAAATCGATCTCAAGCCACCCGAGTATGAATTGACTAGGACCAGGTACTGTTTGCCGTGCCACTCGAAAATGTCAGTTGCAACTGTGGACCAGGGTAAGTCCGGTGTAGGGTGTGAGAGAAGTGGTTGTTTGGGCTAGTGCGGAGCTAGGCTGTTGCAAACCACGCAGGCTTTGAATTTCTCACGCACAAAATCGGCCATTCCAGGCCAGAAGAACATACTCTTTGCCTGTTGGATAGTTGCTTCCACCCCGGGATGGCCCCTGTGGATGGCCTCAAAATATTTGGTGCGCAGAGATTCCGGAATGACTGACTTATGTCCCTTCACCACAATGTCGTCCTGGAGAACTAGTTCGTCGCGAACCGGGTAGAATGGGCAAATTGGGGAGGCAGCTGGTATTGTTTGTCTGGCCAACTGTGACGGATGACAGTGAAGAGCGACTGTAGCATTTTGTCTGCAGCAGTTTGTGCTGCAAGGCCGTCTAAACACGTGGATGGAAGGTAAGAGACCATCATAACCACATACCCATCGTCGTCTGACAAGTGCTTCTCGCAGGGGCTGTGCGGTGCCCGTGACAGGGTGTTGGCTAAATACATGTCCTTTCCACGTTTATAAATCAGTTTTATGTCATACCTTTGTAGTTCCATCATCGTAAGCTCGCAGGGGCTGCGTGTATTGGTTTGCTCAGGATGCTGACCAAGGGCTGGTGGTCGGTTTCACTTATGACCAGGTTGCCAAAGATAAAGTCCTTGAATTTCTTGCAGGCGAAAGTTACGGCTAGCAATTCCTTTTTGATTTGAGCGTAGTGCTGTTCTGTGTCAGACATGGTGCAGGAAGCATAGGTAACAGGTCGGGGACTCTTACCGTTGTCTTGTAGGCAGGCAGCACCCAGCCCGTACTGGGAGGCATCGCAAGTTAGGGTGGCGGGCTACTCGACATCGAAGTATGTGAAGGTGGGAGCGCAAGACATTTGTTGTTTGAGTGTGTCGAAGGCCCTCTGTTGGTGCTCAAGCCAGGACCAGTGCGCGTCCTTGTGAGTTAGCTGCCGCAGCGTGGATGAGAGTTTGTTAAAGTTTGGCATGAACTTTCCCAGGTAATTTACCATGCCTAGAAATCGTTGCAGAGCAGTTATGTCTGTGGGTGCTGGCATCTCACTGATGGCAATGGTCTTGGAAGGATCTGGCTTGAGGCCATTGCTGGTGAATACGTGACCCATGTACTTCACTTCGTCGACTCGAAACCTGCACTTGAGCAGGTTGAGCTTGAGGTTTACCTCACTGACACAATCTAGGACTAGTTTTAGGTTAGAGTCATGTTACTGGACATCGCGCCCGGCCACCAGGATGTCGTCCACAATTATGGTGCATGGGTACCTGACAAAGAGATGTTCCATGGTGCGCTGGAAGACCTCACTAGCCAAATTGATGCCAAACGGCATGCGTAAAAAACGATAGCGTCCAAAAGGTGTTCCAAATGTGGCTAGCATGGAGGATGCGTGGTCTAGCGGAATCTGCCAGAATGAGCTAATTGCATCTAAGACTGAGAATACTGTGGCTTTTCCAAGTTGTGCCGCAACTTCGTCCACTGTCCGCATTGGGTGGTGTGGACGTTTGATGGCAATGTTTAAGTCCTTGGGGTTTATACAGATCCTTATTTCGTCTTTATTCTTCTTGGTGGCTGCGACCATGGTGGAAACCCAGGCAGATGGGTCATTGACAGGGGTAAACACGCCCAATGCTTCCAATCTGTCCAGTTCATTTTTGACGCGGTCCCTCATTGCGTGCGGGATTAGGTGGGGTGAATGAACGACTGGTACAACCTCCGGGTCGGCTATAATGGCACAATGGGCTAAGTGTTCGGCTGGCAACCGGAAGGTAGCCGGTTCGAATCCCGCTTGGAGTGCATACTGTCGTTGTGTCCTTGGGCAAGACACTTCACCCACCTTTGCCTGTGTGTGAATGTGTGTGAATGTGTGTGAGTGATAGGTGGTGGTCAGAGGGGCCGTAGGCGCAGATTGGCAGCCACGCTTCCGTCAGTCTGCCCCAGGGCAGCTGTGGCTACAGAAGTAGCTTACCACCACCGAGTGTGACTGAGGAGTGAATGAATAATGCGATGTAAAGCGCCTTGAGTATTAGAAAGGCGCTATATAAATCCCATCCATTATAATAGTGTACTTGGTAGGGAGCTTGCCCAGTTTATTGTCAAAAGGTCCTTGTACTGTGAGAGTGGTTGTTGAGTAGGACTCTGGATGGTGGACAGCTGGTGCACAGCTTTACTGAAGGTGACCAGACCCATATCATGGCACGTATCGATGCCGAGAAGAAGGGGCACTTCCCCTCGGCCAATGAAAAAATCCAGGTTGTAGACCTGGGATGCGCCTGAGTTGGATGATCAGCCACGATCATATTGAATGGCGGTGCAGGCTCGAAGGGCCGAATGGCCTACTCCTGCACCTATTTTCTATGTTTCTATGCTAGGTGGCATTGCAGCTTTACATTTCCGACTGGTTGAACTTTGCCTCCACTGAATAGGTGCAGCTTAGCAATTGTTTTTTTGATTCTTTGTTGTGAACTTTTTTGGTTCTGTGTTATGAACTTTTTTGAAGTCAGATAAGGAAAGGACATTACAGTGAGCTCCAGTGTCTATCTTTGCAACAACCTTGACATTGTTGATACGGAGCGTTGTCATGGTATCCTTGTGTTTGCACAACGGATCCGTTATGGAATGTATGTTATGGCTGTCTTCCTGCAGCTCATGCGATGCTGGTGCAGCAGGTGCCAATATGCCCACTAGGGCTTCGTGGAAAAGCGTGAGCTCAAGAGCATGGAGAGATTGTTGTGGCTGAACTCTGTTCCCACGAGTGCGGCAGCACCAAATGAAGTGTTTTTTCTTCTTGCAATAATGGCAGGTTTTCCTGAAAGCGGGGCATTTATCACAAAATTTTGCGTGTGAGGTGCCACAATTAATGCAGTTATGAATCATGTTGTCGGCAACCCTCCCTGGTGAAGCTGGTGGCTGGCGCGGAGACCCATAGAATGCATGAACTTTGTAGGCAGAATGGGGTCCCGGCCCCGGGGATCTGGTATGGGTATCAGTTAGTTCTGCAACCCAACAGGCACGTTCAACCTTTTCTAGGGTTTGCTCCTCATTCCGGAGCAGTTCATTTCTCACCTTGTCATTCAGGATGCCATGCACGAGTCTGCCATGGATGAGATCATCACGTAGGTTGCCAAATTGACATCTGCCAGTGATGTTCTTCAGGGCACCAATATAAGATTCAATTGTCTCGTCATCCTTTTGGTTGTGAGAAAAGTATCTGTGGTGCTCCATAATCAAGTTGGTGCGCAATGGGCACAACTGCCGGAACTTTCGGAGGAGGCAGACAGGGTCGTCGATAGACTCTGCCTGGGCTACAACATGGCCCGCCTGATCAAGTTGCTCTGGGGCATCCTGTGAAGTCCTGTGCCCGCAGGGTGGCTTCAGTAACAGCCACATTGAGGAGAATGGAGGCTTTTACCCCGGGGAGTTGCATTAAGGTGGGCTGCATTGAATGAAAACTCAAATTCCACCTTGAAGATGCGCCAATGTTCCGGGTTCGGGTTTGCGAAAAGACTCAGACATGGCAAGAAACTGAATCCGTGGCACCAAAAAAAATAAAATAAAATAAACTCAGGCAAAATAAGGTGGAGAAGTGGTTCAAACAATCTGACCCCATGTTTGTAAGAGATCCATTACAAAGTCTAGAGTGAAGCATCAGCCTTTTATTAAGATTTCAAGGAGAGAGCATCACACACAGCCGTGCATATCAGATCAGCTTGTGTTCTAAACAGCAGTAACATAATGACAGGCTGTCAAGGGTACAGTACTCATGATGCCTAAAACCCGGACTGGATTATTAGGTGGAATGTGTGGCATGCATAATATGTGTAGTTGAGATTATATAGGCATGGATTAATATGGTTAATCGACAGCCATTCGGCACTAGGAGCCAGCCATTCAATATGATCATGGCTGACCATCTAAAATCAGTACCCCGTCCCTGGTTTTTCCCAATATCCATTGATTCCTTTAGCTCCAAGAGCTAAATCTAACTTTCTCTTGAAAACATCAAGTGAATTGGCCTCCACTGCCTTCTGTGGTAGAGAATTCCACAGATTCACAACTCTCTGGGTGAAGAAGTTTGTCCTTATCTCAGTCCTAAATGGTCCACCCCTTATTCTTAAACTGTGACCCCTGGTTCTGGACTCCCCCAACATCGGGAACATTCTTCCTGCATGTTTCTATAAGATTGCCTTTCATCCTTCTACAGTCCAGTGAATACAAGCCCAGTCGACCCATTCTTTCATTATATTTCAGTCCCGCCATCCCGGGAATTAACCTGGTGACACAATGTATATACATGTATTTACATCTAATTGTGCCACATTAAATATAGAACGTCAGCCGATAAAGTCCCAAACACTGTGAACTTTAGAAATTATGTGCCTTGGCAGTGAAATAACTCAGAAAAGCTCCCAAAATTACCATGATTCAGGAAAGATAATCTGCTTGTGAAAGTGGTTTATTTTACAGATGCAGAAAAATGAAAACATATTAGATTTTCCTTTCTATAAAATTAAGAGACTATCACGTAAAATTAGTTAAATTTAATACTGCTACTGAAGCTGAATATCTATAGCAATAAAAAAAATCTCAAATAATGGAAAGCAAACAGATAATAAAGAATAATGCAGATTTTTTTTCAAAACAAATACATCTTTAAAAATAATAGAATTTTGAATATTTAGATGTCTCTTATCCAGTTTACAATTAAACACAATTACAAAAGTACAGAAAGAAATGTAACAATGGTAACTTTTTCTGCTTAGTTTAAACTATTGACTAAGCCAAATTTAATCCTACCTGCACAGTAGAAACTAATTTGGCATGCAATTACATTCATTTAATAACATCCAATGTTTTTGCAAGAGCTACAAAGGCCTTCCAGAGGTAATTTGTATCCAACACATTTCTCATCTGTAGATAAGTTGAGCAGCTTAATTCTCTCTACATATGAATGAAAGCACTGAATACTCTGAATACATAGCAGACTGATTAGTATCTAAAGAGACTTCTGCTTGGTTGTAATTGATCCTCTTAGCATTCCCTGAAACATCTTCGAGAGGTCTTTGTTGGTGCTGATGTGAAGTGTGGTACAGTGACTTCAGAAAATGGAAAAGAAAGGAATCTTTACTGTGACTATAGAAAATGAAAATTTGAGGAGAGAGGAGCCCAAACCCTGATATGGAATTTCCTGCATTGCTGCCACAAAAGAAAATGTCCTCTGTAACGGTTTCTTTATTGTGCCGTTGATGTTGCTGCATAGGCCGGAGCCTTAGGGAAGAGCAGGATCTCTCTCGTTGTATCCACATACTACGCCAGGATCCCCGATCAGCAAAGAACTGAAATAACTGCTTTGCAAGCCATACACCCATTTATTTCTTCATAAATAATTTAAAAATGTACAGCAAAGATTTCATTTCACCTGTAATAACTGCTTGTTGCCTTTAAGTAATGTCAGCAAGCAAAAGATGAATCCAATTACTGTTTTTCTACTAAACAAAATATTAAAATTCAATTCCATCTCTGTGCTAGCTACCTAGATGGTTCATTATGATGAGTTGGCAGTATTCTCAATACCAGTTTTCAAACACAATTACATTTCTAGCAATTGGTAAATTTTGGAAAGCCTGTGCAATATTACAACAGGTATAGGGAGGTTGCAAGTAAGGTCATCAGGTCAAAGGGCGTGACGCACGGAGTAGCTCAATCCTTCTGGAGTACAAGGCAGCTTCCGGCATACACTAGTAACACATAAAACACGTATGTTCTTACCTGTTAAAAACCGCCAAAATGGTCAATTTTTGCGCTATAAATAATTGTGGAAATAGGGGTAAACGTGACGTGTGAAAGAGCAGCGTGGCGGTGGATTGAGGGCAAGTCCCGGCCCGGGGATGGAGGGTGACTAAGTGCTCTGAACCCGAGCACCAAGATGTAAGCGGCTGAAGGAGCACATCCCTCGGGACAGCCCTCACTCTTCCCCCGGGGTCAGCGCTGTCCGGCCACGGCCCCGTCTCCCCCTGTGTGGCCGCACTGTGACAGGCTGTGGGTCGGCAGCGCACACACACAGGACTGGGTGGAGAGGGGCCGCGGCTCTGGGCAGCGGACACACGGGGATGAAAACCCACCAATGTCCCCGTCAGCTGCAGCAGAGTTGGGGACAGTCAGGTCCCTCCGCCCACCCAGAGTCACTGACTGCACCGGCACCCGATCCCCACACCGGGGTGATTCACCCCCCCAACCCCCGAACCCCACACTGGGGTGATTCATCCCCGGACCCCCACCCACACATGGGTGATTCACCCCCCCCGACCCACACCACCACTCGGGGAGATTCACCCCCACCCACACATGGGTGATTCACCCCCCCCCCCCCAGACCCACACACAAGGTGATTCAACCCCCCGACCCACACACCAGGTGATTCACGCCCCTCCCCCAGTCAGCGTGGAGTCCAGATGCTGGGGCAGATGACGGGCCCGCTGCACTGGCAGCCATGGTAAGTGCTTACCTGACGTTCACCGCTTGTACTCCAGAAGGCGTTGCGTGGCAACAATACGGGCCATGACCTCGACTGCCATGCAACTTCCCTATTCAAATTTCCCCTAAATGTGTCATGTATCAAAATACATTTCAGGTTATTAGAGTTTGATAATCACAATCCAACAATGTAATTACAGTCAAACCCATGATTGTTCATAGATAAATATGAGATTTACAAAATGCCCTATGTCTCCTGTTAAAATATATGCAACTATTTTAAATATCATTCAACTAACTCTTTTTACAAGGAAGCTAAACATCTAATGAATTATTGAAAGGAAAATGGCCAATGAACAATATGGTGGCAAATTTGTCATCATCCACTTCATGCTTTCGTTAAAGTTGAATAAGAAACTAGTTTTGATTATTGCAATAATGTAAGACATTAAAAACAGAAATATGCCATATAGTTCCTTGTATCTCCTCCATCATTCAGTAAAATCATGGTTCCTGTCCTGTGCACAAATGTTCCTATTCTGCCAAGCAGATGACTGGCCAGCTGGGCTTGGGAAGTGCTAAGAAATCTTAGCCAGTGGTGCTCAGAATACAAACTGCAGCTCCAGCTAAAAGGTTGTGGAAATAATAATTTAATGGTGATTATGCAGTCACCTGGTACAGGTAGAGAAGCTGAATATATGCAATTTGCAGAGGCAATGAGGGAATCTGGTTTTAGATGAAAAGAGAGTAAACAGTTAAATGTTGGAACTTTAAAGGAAAAGTTTTGTCTCACTTTGCAAATGTTAGGCACGAAGGAAACTAAGTGAATCTTGTTTGATGGTGATCGAAGGCCTGTGGTGAATGAGAATGTAATATCTCAAGAAGTAGGGTTGAAAATAAAGTGTTTTTTTATCGATAAGCGAATACACATTCTGAGGCATGAAAAGAATTCTGAGTACCAAGAATTAGCTGTGTCATTCTACCTGCAATGGCTGAACATCTGCCTATACCGTCAACTCACGGAGTGCCCAATACAGCCAGCCAAAAACATGGCCCAAGCAGTCCCAGCGCCTGACACCACACCCCGATATCATGGTCCGAGTTGGCCAGGAGTATTACCTGTACCAAGCAGGGTATGATTAGGAAAATAATGACTCCATGGTCTTCTGGCATTAAAAGAGAAGCATTGGTGCAGGAGGTGAAGATGAAGAAAGTAGTGAGCTGCCAGACTTTCGAAGACACATAGCCGCAAGAACTGAAGGAAATTGACCATGGTGATCAATATTAGAAATCAAACCCTGGGGATCTGAATGCAATGTCACAAGAAATATATGATATCACATGGATGGTTAAAGTTTGTAAACACACCTACAAATTCCGCATCTCACCAACTGCACCATCAGTCAGAAACTCCATTACAGGCACTTCAGTTTACTCATGCACCCAGCAATGATCTGTCAATCAAGACTTACAATACTATTTGCACCTCCATCATTCCCACTGACACTCAGCACTGCCAAAAGTATCAAGCCCATCCATCACAGTTTGTAAACACTGTTCAAACCCATTGGAGTTTGCTTCCTGTCACAAATACCTCCTGCTGCAGGACAATTGGCACATAACAAAAAGCAGTTAACCAGCAAGGGACCGGTCACAGTTGCATCAACCTCTTCACATGCCAGCAAAAAATAAATGGAGTGGCATTGCCATAATACATGCTCCGAGGCAGAATATACAGAATATACGAGCCAATTTTCCTTCTCACAAGGCATTTGCCTTTCATTTCACAGCCTCTCTCTTACAACTGCAGTTGATATATGTAAGTAGGCCCCTCTTGCTTTCACTTCTCTCTCCTTACCAAAGTCTTACTCTTTAACCCTATATCCTTTCAAATACCTCTTTAGAGTGAGAAGAGAATATGAGAGAAGACACAAATAAGTTTAACAATCCAGCCATTGCAGCCATATTAGAGATAAGGTTGACTTCCTGGTGGTGAAGTTACAGTAAATGTAAGTTCAGCTGCAAAATTTTCAGATGAGGAACTTGAGCTGGTAGTCCACTACAGTCATTTTATGCATGTTGCTCATGTGACTCCAGCACAAGATCATCAACAAATGATCCTTGTCTCCCTGTCACTTTCCTTTGGTTTGGTCTCAAAACCAGATGGCACAGCTGCGACAAAATGTTGCCAGTGTACAGCTACTGCTCTTCACGATGTGTTGTGTGTAGTCATGTGATGTGTAGTTTGACATCATTTAGTAGAATCCCTTGAGTAGTAGATCGAATTTGAGTTAACACAATCTGCCTACATTGCCACTGACTACAGGTATGTTAATCTGAAATGTTCCAATTTCATAGCTACAGTGACCTCAATAACCAACAGGAAAGTGGTTCTCACATTGTACTGTGGCTACACTCTTACATTTTGAATAATGGCCTTTATATATCCTGTGTATTTCTACTTTCAAAGTGTTTGCTAATATTGTATTAGATATTGTGCAGATAATTTAGAGTCAATGAACATAGAGTCAATATGAAGTTCTCATGTGTCATTTTTCATTATGAGTTGCATCATTATTATGCTAAAAACTAATATTAGCCCTGGGAAGTTGTAAGTAAAGCCAAGGAAGCCTGTACATGGGTGGCACAATATGATTGCAGCCTCGCCACCAGTCTGTCTCGTCCTTTTCTTGTTTTGTAGTTTTTAGACTGTTGTTAAATGTATATTTTAGTGTATCTTTAGTTTTGTATTATGTGGGGGGGGAATCTCATTCCTCGATGGAGATGTGACTTTTTCCGCATCGTATCTCCATCTGCACTGCGGCCTAACATTGTGGAGCTGGTGGTCCCTTTGCTGAGGATCGACTTCAGGAGCTCAAACCATGGGAGCCTGCGAACTTAACATCGTGGAGCTTGCGATCCCTTTGTCAGGAATCGACTTCTGGAGCTCCAACCGTGGGAGCCTGCGGACTAAACGTCATGGAGCTCACTCCCCTTGGTTAGCGTTCGACTTCGGGAGCTCCAACCACAGGAGCTTCGACCGCCACGATCGCGGGAGCTTCGATCAGTAATATTTAAAAGATTTCTCTGCTCAAACAGAGTTGAATTCATATACTCTGCTTTGGTAGAGATGAGCAGAAGGATGGGGGTGTTCTACGACAATATTCATGTTGTTTGGGGTGTTCTAAATTGACATAATTTTGAGACATAATTCCCATCAGATTGAGCATATTTGTGAACATGATGGGAAGATAGTGATGGTCAACACCCATATCATAGGAAGCAATTTTGCCTCATTTACAATATAGTAGTCTGTTCTGATGTATGTTTAACTGACTGTGCCAGACCTCAACCTTGGCTTCCAATGACCATCTGAAGCCCAATAGCAAGAACTTTTTGACTACCTGCAAAGGTACAGTGCAGGCTTTCGGGATTTCTCCGCCTGGACAATTCTTGAAGCATCTAGCAATAAAAAAAGAGTCGGTATTCCAGTTTATTGTGGCCTGTTGCATTCTTCACAAAACTGCCTATTATGTGGGCTAAACCTTTGTCAAATGCTAGATTAGGAAGCGGTGGATCATGAAAAAGGAAGAGGAAGAGTCATGGGGGTGCAACGGTAGAGTTGCTGCCTTACAGCGAATGCAGAGCCGGAGACCCGGGTTCGATCCCGATTACAGGTGTTGTCTGTATGGAGTTTATACATTCTCCCCGTGACCTGCGTGGGTTTTCCCCACATTCCAAAGACGTAAAGGTTTGTAGGTTAATTGGCTTCGTAAATGTCCCTAGTAGGTGTAGGATAGTATTAATGTGCGTGGTTCGCTGGTCGGCGCGGATCCGGTGGGTCGTGCGCCTGTTTCAGTGCTGTATCTCTAAACTAAAAAACAGTGGAAAGGGAGGAAAAGGAAGAATGAGGTTAGGAGTGTATGACCTGAAATGTCATTTGGCTATCAATCAGTAAATTATCCTTTGTTCATGCTGTCATGTTATTTCCAATCCTGTAAATATGATTAAGACAAACTTAGTTGTATTTATTGGCCCAAGACTGGATTCACAAACTAGCCCCTTTTCCTTATTTATCCAACATGATTGATTAAAAATATCAGGCAGAGTACATTGACTGGTTAAAGGAGCTAATGGGGCCACATGTATCACAATCCCTATCATTATTTTTGTTGCTAATCATTAATTCATTGTATGTTCACAAAGTGCACAGTCCAAAACAGATCCAGACTGTTGTGTAAAGTTTTGATGATACAAACATGCTGTTACTTATTCCTTGAATCACAGTGAAGACTGCTACCTCCACAGATCATTGTAAACATGTGTCACACCTTTCTCCTTTCTTTGAGTAGAGCATAACCATAATTCCTACATGTAACAATAAACTGCAAACTGTGGCTCCTGACTAATGTCCAACACAGCTTTCTAGGAAAGTGCCAATAGCAAAGTAGATATCACTGATCAAGTCCCTAGATGATCTTACCCTCAAGACATCCCTTCATCATCAGCTTATTTATGGCAAGTTGCGTCAATTAACCCCCCGCCCCGCTTGCAACCAAATATTCAGTCTTTGTTGATAACTGCATGCAGCACATCTCTTCAGAAACACAAATCCTTTTATATTGCAAGGGTGGACTATCCCATGGCAAAAATAATTTATTTAAATTGCACAACTTTCAGAATTCCAGGTAGAGTAAATTAATTAGATATTTAAAAATCACACATGAGCTGGAAAATTAGCTTGTTCTAGATGTTGCCAAATACTACAATGACAGAGCAACATAAACCAATACTGAAGCATTTGAAATAGATATTGAGATGACAACTAAACAAAAGCAAAAACACAAATTGGAAATAAAACTATTGCTAATTACCAAGGCTTACGTAGCAGAAACAAAATGAGAATCAAACAAAACAAACAATTATCAAAGTAGCTTATATTTTCATACATATATGGAGGCTATTAGTTCATTGGGTCTATGCCAGCTCTCAGTAATTTACCACTCCCAATTCCCCTTTATTTCTTGCAATCTAATCTCTTTCACATGCCCATTAACAAACATCCATCCCATCCCATGACCGTAAAATTCTCCCACTTCCATGAATTGTAACTTACATTAGCGAATTAACTTACCAACAGCACAACATGAAATCAATACCAGGCCAATATTGCAGTGAAAAGAATGTTGCAAAGACTGTGCAATTGAACTAAAAAGGTCACGGACCACTGCAAGAAACATGGAAATTAATTTAGCATTCATTATTTTTGACATTTAATGTCGATATATTTTCTTAAAATAATCTGCTGTGATCAGTTTCTCACATCTATATAGTTTTAAAACTCTGCGTGTGTGTGTGTGGGGGGGGAGGGGGGGTGGGGTTGGGCGGGGTGTGTGTGTGTAATTTTGCATGAGAAATGTATCTCCTCGAAAACCTGACGCCGAAACGGGAATTTTTTAACATATTTCAGTACAAATTTTCCTTGTGATTTTAGAAATCCACTCCGCTGTACATTTGGTACATTTCCCTCACATTCTTATTAAAATTGTTGACCAATCTGACCTTTTTTTACAATCTGACCACTGCCCAGCTGCTGACGTTACAATAACAGTGATTTTTTTACATCTTCTGGAAGAAATTTTCCTTATCATTTCAAAAATCCAATCCTCTATAAATTTGGTCAATTATTTCCCGAGATAAGTGCTAAAAATTATCGCCAAACTGACTTTTTTAAAATATAAAGACTGCTCAGCTGCTGACCTCACAATGCCTTTCCTCATGCTCCCCACCCCGCTCTGGATTAATGCAGCTGTTGTCAATGCGCATGCGCAGTTTTCCGCGAGGTACATTAGCCCACCCACCCACCTGTTCTTCAAAAGGCGAAGAAAGATCGAGAAAGTTCTGCAGAACAAAGATTCTACAGCTCAGCTCCGCTATAGGATCTTTGTTCTGCAGATCACGAGGTCACTGGCGCTCGCGCGCGCCGAATAAGCTTCTCCTCACTGTCGGCGCAGCTCATGAAACCCCACCCCTCCCATCCCCACCCCCACTCATTCCAGCTGTGAGTTTCCAGAGAGTCAGAAGCTGGTTCTGCCTCTCTCCACATTTTGCAGCCCACTCACTCACCTGGCTCACCTTCACCCCCCCACCCTCCTCTTTCACCTCCTCCCCTCTCCTCCCTCCCTCTCTCCCCTCTCCTCTCTCCCTCTCTTCTCACTCTCTCCCCTCTCTCTCTCTCCTCCCTCTCTCTCTCTCTCTCTCTCCCCACTCTCTCTCCCCCTCCCTCTCTCTCCACGCTCTCTCTCCCCCTCTCTCTCTCTCCTCTCTCCCTCCCTCTTACTCCCCCTCTCTATCTCCCCCCTCTTTATCTCCCCCTCTCCATCTCCTCCCTC
The DNA here is from genome assembly GCF_010909765.2 of Amblyraja radiata. Classification (NCBI taxonomy): domain Eukaryota; kingdom Metazoa; phylum Chordata; class Chondrichthyes; order Rajiformes; family Rajidae; genus Amblyraja; species Amblyraja radiata. Next base: position 59,671,754 of record NC_045961.1, read on the forward strand.
TCTCCCCCCTCTCTCCCCCTCCCTCTCTCTCTCCCCGCTCCCTCTCTCTCTCCCCCTCCCTCTCTCTCTCCCCGTCCCTCTCTCTCTCCCCCTTCTTCTCCCCCGCCCCCTGCCCTCTCCCATCCTCCCTCTCCTTAACCTCCCCCCTCCCCTCCCCCCCTCAATCCACTCCCCTACCATGTCCCCTCCACCCCCTACCCCCTTCCCTCCACCCCCCTCCCCCCCACATCTCCCCCTCCCTTCCCACCCCCTCAGCCCCCTCTCTCTCCTCCCCCTCTCTCCTCCCAGCTCTCTCTTCCCCCCTTACCCACCTTCCCCCTCCCCCTCCCCTCCCCTCCACACCCCCCTCTATCTCTGTCTCTTGCCCTTCTGTCTCTGCCTCTCTCTTTGTCTCTCCCCATTCTCTCTCTGCCCTCACTCTCTACCCCCTCCCCTACCTCTCTAGACGTGCCTGCGAGTTGGGGGCTATGTGTCAGTGGATAGGGTGGTTATGGGGTAAAAGGAGCAAATTAATAATATTAATATAATATCAAGGGAGTGTGTGGGGGTGGTTAGCGTGTGTGATGCCGCATGCCCCCCCCCCACCCCCCACCCCCCACAAATGCACGTTGGGGGAACAGACCCAACGGGTCTGCACTTGGTCTAGTATGATATTAAAAACATAATTAAGTGTTAATCTGGTCAGATGCCAAGTCGAGAAAGGAGATGACTTCCCCAATAGATCTTTATAGGAAAGATTGAAGGGATGAAGCAAAAGAAGCAAAAGAAGCACAATCAGAGGAAGGCAATCTCCCTGCAACTGATTTTTAAGGACTGAATAGAGTTAGAATCTTTTGAAACAGCCAATTGGCAATTGACACTGTAGCTCTCTTTTTAGTCTATTCATTCAAGAATTATTAAATCACGTATTTGCATATGGTTATAATGCTAGTCCAGATAAATATTGTGAGGTTTGTTTCAAATTTTGATGTTAGCTAGAGAATGCCAAATGATCTTTGTTTTGCATTTGCTGATAGAGGTAGTTGATTCTTTGGACATGATTTGTTCTAATATGATTCTAGACATATTGCAAATGTGCAGCCAACCAAAGGAAAACTAGTCTTTGATCTTGTGTATTTTCATTATTTTCACAAAAGCATGCCAGCAATTAACATAATCAGGCAAATGATGTGCAATCAGCAATAATATGTGACATTTTAAATGAGTCAGCATTTATTGAGTAAGATATGTTGGATCATTAAGAGCAACAACATTTATGAGTAGAATGTTTTGATATTTTCAGAGCAAATTGTGAAACCTACAATTGATCTGTATTTGTGACAATATTCACTGAATGGTCATGATGTAATGTGGATCATGAAGTTTTCAACAGATGGGCATATGGACATTTTTTTTTAAAGGCAGTTAAGGTTAATGAGATACCAGAAGGTTGGCCTGTCTCATCACCCATGTTAAAAAAACATCATGTTCTGTCAGCTTAAACTGTTAACACAGCCTGCCAACAACCAGTCAGCAAATTGTCATATTGGATTTTACTCGGCATTTCTGTCAGGCCTCATGCACCGACCGATGCTTGGTTATACAGTGCAGCAAGTAAGAGGAATTTGGAAATAGTGACATTCTTCCCCTGTTACTTTGGAGTGAATCATTAGATAATATATGACCTAGTTCAGTGAAGCTATAACATTTGTAATGAAGATTTTTAGGTGATTATATCAGTTAAGTCAAGTAAATGACGAAACCCATTTACTTCATGTCATTGTATTATAATTCCTGCCAGAAAGAAACAAAAGGCTGATTAAATTGCCATGTATTGAATGTTATATTTGTAGACACACGGAACAGCAGATAGTGATTTACAAAAGAAAGACAAAAAGTGCTGGAGTAGCTCAGCGGCTCAGAGAGTGTCTTTGAACAACATGGATAGGCAATGTTTTACGTCGGGTCCCTTCTTCAGACTAGGAGAGACCTGACCCAAAATGTTGCCTGACCATGTTCTCCAGGAATGCTGCCAGAATGGTGTATTTGATTGGAGTTAGTTAAAAAAAACATTGCAACAGTTCAGTGAAAATAGAGAAACTATGATTTTTTGTTCTTATTTCATTACTATGATATGTTGGAGAGGGAGATATTGCTTGACAGGGTTATGTTAACATTGCTCAGGTTGTAAATTAGTAAGGCTGTCATACAATTGACCATTTATTACTCTCCAGGTGTCTCTGACAGCAAATTATTTGTTTTTACATGCACCTTCAATCAATGAAGACACCTGAAAAACAGAAAAGCTTTTTATTGGGGAAAAAGTGCATGCTGATGTTCAGTTTTCAGTGTGTTCTGTACTGCAGCTGACAGTGGCTAGCTCTAGGCTGTGTCATTTTGACAGGAGAGTTGGCATCAGCATCAACGATAAATCGAAAACAGTTTTCACAAAGCTAGACAAATAGACAAGTATCCATTTTACTGCCACCCAGCCCTTCATCTTCATGTCAGAGATCACTTTTTCCACAAATCCACCATCGACTTTGGTTAAATCTCTACGGGCCACCCGTTGGACCACCAGCATGATTAAAAAGTTACTGAAACATTATTTTTAAAGTAAGCCTGTAATTTCTACAGACATGGATTATAGAACATTGGCATATAATTCATCTTTGCACACACCATTTCATGGCTTCCAGCATTAACTGAACGTAGAATGAGGTGAGTTTCACCAGCTTCAGATGTTTGCTCTTGTTGATTTAAAACTATGCCCCTGGACACAAGTAAACACACACGTCTCTTTATGTGGGTGATTCTTCATTAAGTGTCTGCTTTTAAGTTTCTGGAAACCCGACAATAAAACTTAAATTTTTGCAACTTTGAATGTTGTTTCACATAGATGAACATCTCGACAATCTTTTATTGAATTTAATTTATTTTTTCCTCTTCTTTTTCCAGGTTGCCCATTGCATTCAATCATATCCATCATATTTTTATGATGAATAACAGTGCAAAATATAACTGATTTAAGAATATAAAATCAAATTTTTGTCAGTCTTTCAAATTGTAATCTTCCTCAAATAAGTCTTTAAAAAAAAAAACTGTTTTTCATTGCATTGCTTTTAAACCTTCGTAAGAGTTTACTGCCGGAAAAAAGTGGTGGTTTTCAGCAAGAATGGTAACCTTCACTATAACTTTTCACCAACTTCCTCGAAAACACTGTTAACTTCGGTTGAATATGGGGCTGGGGTTGGGGCTGGGGTTGGGGTTGGGGCTGGGGCTGGGGCTGAGGCTAGGGTTAGGGTTAGGGTTGGGGGGAGGTTTGAGGCTAGGGTTCAGTCTAGGGTTGGGGCTGGGGCTAGGGTTACTTACCCCCGATCTCCAGCTCCATCTCCAGCAGCTCCAGCTCCATCTCCAGCCGGACACAAAGCCATCGCAGCTGTCGCATCTGAAGTCTGTGACCCAATGTCCCTCTCCACACCCGGCCCTCTACAGCCCTTGTTCTCCGGTGGGTGTGGGAGGGGGGGAAAACAAGGGCTGAAGAGGGCCGGGCGTGGAGAGGGACATCGGGTCACGGATGATGCGACGGCTGCAACGGCTTTGTGTCCGGCTGGAGCTGGAGCTGGATGGAGATCAGGGGTTAAGCTGTGGATGTGGCCATGATGGGAATGGTAGCCCAAGCCTTTAGCCCAGGATGGCCTCGCCGGAAGGCCATGCCTGGCCACATCGTTTCCCGAATGGCACATGGCACAATTTGTTATCCAGAACAAATCAAAAAAGAACGATTTTGTTTTTAATTTTCTAAGAGTTCAGCACGGTTCGGGAATGGCACTGAATAAAGGTACAGTACGTACCTGCTATGCAGCAGAAAACTGAGTTTTCACACGCTTCTCGTCCCGCGAATCAGGAGAAATTCACAAGGTAGGGGACTTATGAATTCCGCGGTCATTTGAGGTCGGCAGTTCGCGTCTATTCTATTTATAGCCACGTGGGACCGTTCAACAAAGGTGCATATCGGTAAATGACTCCAATCATCAGGACAAGGAATTGTTGAAAAAAACAGTGATATTTATAATTTTATCAAGATATTCAGCATCAAAGTAGCGGGACACCAAAGTAGACACTTACTGAAGAATCACCCATGTATGTTTAAAGAGATAGTATATGGTAACATATGCAATTTCTAGTTTCTGTTAAATGAAATTGTAATTATGTTACTTTGCCAGGATTGTAATAATGCAATGTCCGTATAACCAAAATATTTGACTCCAGTGAATAATGGACATGTGTTTCCATTATATAGTGTTGTCCTTCATTGTAATGTTCACACCGATTGATAGTGAAGGCTGTGGAGATAATTCGGCTTTATTTCAGTATGCAATTGACATGCAAATGAATCAGGATTGTGTAAAGTATGCATGACATAATGTGCAATATCTTAATAACTAATTTATAAGTCAAAGTGCATTAATCTGTGCTACATTCCAGTACACTTGATCATTTGAACATGTTGTAGAAAGCTAGACTCATTCAAAAGCTGGGCCACACCAAACAGCGATAAAAGAAACAGGGTTAATGTATCAGTCCGAGACCCTTCATCAGAAGCTTTCTGACCCGCTGACTATTTACGACATTTTCAGTTTTTATTTCATGCCCTTGCATCTTTATGAAAAAAAATATTTAAAGAAGCATTCTGCTAAAAATATTTAACTACCAAAATACAACTCAGAACAGTCACATATCCCACTGTTCTACTTCTTTTGGAGAGGATGTAAGCTGTAGATTAATGTGTATTTTAAAAAGATAATCAACAAAGGAGTTTAAAAATATCTTACAAAACGTGACCTACAGAAATTACACAAACTTTTGGACATTCTAGTTTTGGAAATGTCTGCAGAAATCCAGTAAGCCCTCCCTTGTCCTTGCATGAATCTTAGATGTGTATGTCAGGAGTGCACATGGTGGTGTTTTTGTCTTGATCTCTGCATTAGCACAACTGGGTGCAAGAAATGGAACACTGTGGGAAAGTGAAACATTCAGAAATACTCCCCAACTTCAGCTGTCTCAGAGGCCACTGATTGTGGTCAAACCTGAGCAACTGTCCAACTCTCACTTCTCCCAGCATAATCTGAGCTAGTGAGAAAAACAAGTTGCTCCATCAAAGATGCAGTGAGGTGAGTTTGAAGCTGTTAAGTGTTCATATGTTAACATTTGCACAGTGGAATTCCGAGACATTTATTTTTAATTATCCTTTGATTGCCCAACAGGTAATACTGAATTTAGAGTTTACTCCTCCTTTTGACCTTTAATCAAGTGCAACTAGACAAGTCCCTTGCATAAATCCTGGTATTTCATAAATTCAGATATTCCATTGCCATGGTAACCACTAGAAATGTAAATATTTGCAGGAGTAACCAAACATTAAGGTTCAAAATTTCCAGTTCTGAATAGTTATCTTTTCAACAACTGCACTTCAAAGATTAAGTTAAATAATGTCAAGTTGCCTGAGAAAGGAAAGGTCACACTGGAAGTTGAATTACCTTGAGCTTATCTAAGAGGCAAAGAAATTAGCCTAGATTAACTCAAACATTTCCATTGATAAACAATTGCTCATTTGTAATATTTAAACAAAGTCTAAATAAACTAATATCTAATTTTAATTTGTAGCAATTTCATTACAATTTTTAAAATACCATACGACATAAAGTATAGCACAGGAACATGCCCTTCAGCCAATCATGACAGTGCCAACCATGATGCCAGCCTAACTAACCCAATTTGCTTGCACAGCTCCGTATCCCTATATTTCTTGCTTGTTTATGTGCGTGTCAAAATGTCTCTTGAACGTCGTTATTGCTCTGGTTTTATCAACCACCAGCCCCCATATTTCAGGTACCTACATTCTCTGTGTAAAAACATGCTTTGCAATAGGAATCGATGTGAATGGTGAGATAATAATAATAATAATACATTTTATTTATTGGGCGCCTTTCAGACATCTCAAGGACACCTTACATAGATTAACAGGAATATAAACATATAATCAGAATAAAATAAATAATAAAGACATCACAGAAACACAGAATTCAGTCCAAAAACAAAAAATCAAAAACACAATGTGAAGATAGAGCAGCGGCAGCTAAAGCGCGCCAGCGTCCACTCTCCCTTCACGGCAGCCATCTTGGACAAAGACTAACAGGATTACCATACAGACAAAAAATCATCCCCCCAACAATGGATACCACTGTGGGGGAAGGCACAATGTCCAGTCCCCATCCCCAAGTTCACCCCAAAGTCAGGCCTATTGAGGCCACCGCAATTGCCTCTACGGAGGCCCGATGTTCCTGGCCGTTCTCACCGGGTGGTGTTGCCCCGGCTTCGGGAGAGTCCTCTCAGCGGCTGGGCCACCTGGAACGGCCGCTTTCTAGCTGGAGATGCGTAAGGAATTAAAAGTATTATATTTGAATGCGCAAAGTATAAGAAGTAAAGTAGATGAGCTCAGTTAGATGTTGGTAGATATGACATTGTGGGGATTACCGAGATGTGGCTGCAGGAGGATCGAGTCCGTGAACTTAATATTCAGGGTTATACATCCTATATAAAGGACATGCAGGTGGGCAGAGGAAGGGGGGTAGCTCTTTGGGTGAGGAATGGAATTGAGTCCCTTGTGAGGGAAGACCTAGGAACTGACGAGGTAGAGTCACTTTGGATTGAGTTGAGGAATTGCAAAGGCTAGAAGACGCTATTGGTGTTATCTACAGACCCCCAAATAGTAGCCCGGATGTAGGGTGTAAGTTGCAGCAGGAGTTAAAACTGGCATGTAACAAAGGTAATTCCACTGTGGTGATGGGAAAATCAGGTTGGTTCAGGACCCCAAGAAAGAGAGTTTGTAGAGTGCCTCCCAGATGGATTCTTAGAGCTGCTTGCAATGGAGCTGACCAGAGAAAAGGCAATTCTGGATTTAGTGTTGCCCAATGAACCAGATTTGAAAAGAGAACTCGAGGTAAAGGAACCGCTTGGAGGTAGTGATCATAATATGATAGAAACATTTGCTGGAGAAACTCAGCGGGTGCGGCGGCATCTATGGAGCGAAGGAAATGGGCAACGTTTCGAGCCAAAGCCCTTCTTCAGACTGATGTTGGGGGGGGGGGGGGGGGGGGGGGGGGGGGGGCAGGAAGAAGAAAGGAAGCGGAGGAGCTAGAGGGCTGAGGGAGAGCTGAGAAGGGGAGGAGACAGCAAGGGCTACTGGAAATTGGAGAAGCCAATGTTCAGGCCACCGGGATACAGACTGCCCAAGCGGAATATGAGGTGCTGCTCCTCCAGCTTCCGGTGGTACTCACTCTGGCAATGGAGGAGGCACAGGACAGAAAGGTCGGATTCGGAATGGGAGGGGGAGTTGAAGTGCTGAGCCACAGGGAGATCAGAACGAGCGGAGGTGTTCGGCGGTTCGATTGCCAAGCCTACGCTTGGTCTCACCGATGTAGATCAGCTGTGGATCCAATAGATGAGGTTGGAGGAGGTGCAGGTAAACCTCTGTCGCACCTGGAACGACTGCTTGGATCTTTGAATGGAGTCGATGGGGGAGGTAAAGCGACACGTGTAGCATCTCTTGCGGTTGCAAGGGAAAGTGCCCGGGGAGGGGGTGGTGTGGGTGGGAAGAGAAGAATTGACCAGGGAGTTACGGAGGGAGAGGTCTTTGTGGAAAGCAGACAGCGGGGGAGATGTGAAGATATGGTGAGTGGTGGAGTCACGTTGGAGGTGGCGAAAATTACGGAGGACTATAATATGATTATAATATGATTAGTTTTAATCTGCAATTTGAGGAGGAGGTTAAATCGGAAGTGTCAGTGATGCAGTTGAACAAAGGGGACTATGAAGGCATGAGAGAGGAGCTGGCCAAGGTAGACTGGAAAGGGATACTAGTAGGAATGATGGTGGAACAGCAATGGCAGGAATTTGTTCGCATAATCCGGAAGACGCAGGATCATTTCATTCCAAAAAGGATGAAAGATTCTAAGGGGAGTAGGAGGCAACCGTGGCTGATAAGAGAAGTTAGGGATAGAATAAAACTAAAAGAAAACGTGTATAACACAGCAAAGTGTAGTCGGAAGCCAGAGGGTTGGGAAACTTTCAAAGGACAACAGAAGGAAACAAAACGGGCAATACGGGCTGAAAAGATGAAGTACGAGGGGAAGCTGGCCAGGAATGCAAAGAAGGACAGTAAAAGCTTCTATATATATGTTAAGGGAAAAAGAATAGCAAAGTCAAATGTGGGTCTCTTGAAGGCAGACACGGGTGAAATTATTATGGGGAACAAGGAAATGGCAGAAGAGTTGAACAGGTACTTTGGATCTGTCTTCACTAAGGAAGACAAAAACAATCTCCCAGAAGTACTGGAGGAGAGGATCAAAGGGGGTAGAGGAACTGAAATCAATTTACATTAGGCGAGAAATAATATTGGGTAGGCTAAATGGACTGAAGGATGATAAATCCCCCGGGCCTGATGGGCTGCATGCCAGGGTCCTCATGGAGGTGGCTCTAGAAATAGTGGACGCATTGGTGATCATTTTCCAATGTTCAACAGATTCAGGATCAGTTCCTGCAGATTGGAGGATAGCTAATGTTATCCCACTTTTCAAGAAAGGAGCAAGAGAGAAAACAGGGAATTACATACCAGTTAGCCTGACTTCGGTGGTGGGAAAGATGCTGGAGTCAATTATTAAAGAGGTAATAATGGGGCATTTCAATAGCAGTAAAAGGATTAGTCCAAGTCAGCATGGATTTATGAAAGGAAAATCGTGTTCGACTAATCTTCTGGAATTTTTTGAGTATGTGACAAGTAAAATGGATGAAGGGGAGCCAGTGGATGTAGTGTATATAGACTTTCAGAAAGCCTTTGATAAGGTCTCGCACGGGAGACTGGTGACTCAAATTAGAGCACATGGTATTGGGGGTAGGGTGTTGACGTGTATAGAAAATTGGTTGGCAGACAGGAAGCAAAGAGTAGGAGTGAACTGGTCCTTTTCAGAATGGCAGGCAGTGGCGAGTGGAGTGTCGCAAGGCTTAGTGTTGGCGCCGCAACTGTTTACCATATATATTAATGATTTGAAAGAGAGCAACACTAGCAAGTTTGGAGATGACACAAAGCTGGGTGACAGTGTGAACTGTGAAGAGGATGTTAGGAGGTTGCAGTGTGACCTGGACAGGTTGAGTGAGTGTAGGAGTAGACAGGTTGATTTCAGTGTAGGAGTAGAGAGGTTCTTCTGCAGTTGTATATGGCTCTGGTAAGACCACATCTGGAGTATCGCATGCAGTTTTTGTCTCCTATTTTGTGGAAGGACATCCTTGTGTTTGAAGCAGTGCAGCATTGGTTCCGAGATTGATCCCTGGGATGGCGAGACTGCCATATGAGGAATGTTTGAAAATACTAGGCTTGTATTCACTGGTGTTTAGAAGGATGAGGGGGAGAATCTTATGAAACATATAAAATTATAAAAGGACTGGACAAGCTAGATGCAGGAAAATGTTCCCAATGTTGGGCGAGTCCAGAACCAGGGGCCACACTTAGAATAAAGGGGAGGCCATTTAAGACTGGGGTGAGAAAAAACGTTTTTACCGAGTGAGTTGTGAATTTGTGGAATTCCCTGCAACAGAGGGCAGTGGAGGCCAAATCACTGGATGGATTTAAGAGAGAGTTAGATAGAGCTCTAGGGGCTAGTGGAATCATGGTATATAGGGAGAAGGCAGGCACGGGTTATTGATTGGGGACAATCAGCCATGGTCACAATGAATGGCAGTGCTGGCTCGTAGGGCCGAATGGCCTCCTCCTGCACCTACTTTCTATGTTTCTATCTTCTGGTGAGCCCAACCCTGATCCTTGTGAAATATCTTTGTTCACAGACCTCCAGTCAGTGAGGCACCTTCCACCACTACTTTCTGTTGTCTGTGACCAAGCTAATTTTGTAGTCAACTAAACAACTTCCATGTGACTTAATCCTCTGGACCATCCTGCCATGAGGAACATTGACAAATATAGACAATGTTCACTCTCCTACCTTCATGGACCATCTTTGTCACTTTGTCAAAAAACTAAATCAAATATGTTAAACAGAACATCACCTCCACCCACACAAATCCACGTTAATTATCCCTACTAAGTCCATAATTTTCTAAATGTGAGTAAATCCTGTCTATTAGAATCATCTCCAATAATTTCCCTCCCACTGATATAAAGCTCAGCGCCTATTATTTCCTGGATAATCCCCTGTATCCTTCTTAAATAAGTGAACAAATTTGGCTATTCTCTAGTCATCAAGGACTTTGTCCATGGCTAAAATGTATACAAGGATATCTGGTATGCCCCCAGCAGTATCCTCCCTTATCTTCCCAGTATCCAAACACAGATCCCATAAGGCCCTGGGGGTTTATCCATCTTAATGCTTTTCAAGATACCAAACAACTGCTCCTTCTTAATATTGACATGCTAGAATATCAATATACTTCTTCCTGTTCTCACCATCATCCATGGCATCCTTGGTGATTACCGATGCAAAATCTTAATTCAGAGCCTTGGAGTTTGGGAAATGAAGAGCCTATGGTAGAGAAGAGTTAACATGTTACTATATTATTTAAGATAAGCTCCTTGATGCAGTTTCACAGATCTAGATTCAACTGCTCGGGGCCTTATGTGGCAGGTTCAGTTCTGGAGCGGTTAGCAATGCCTGTGGAATGATGAGTACTCTTCCTCTTCACCTTTGTGCTGTTCATTGTTACCTGGCCATCTGTGTTGTCTTGTTTATGCAAAGGAAGATAGACAGGGGTATAGGCTTACAATGAAGGTAGTTCGTTATTTAGACCTCCTATAAATCATCTTTCACCTTGGAAATTGAGTGGGCAGACCTGTATTTAAAACTGACCTTTCACATCCTTTTCAGATTATACTAAACTATTTTATGGCCAGTAATTTACATATTCCTGAAATGAGGATATTGATGTAATGTTGATATTCAGTAGTAATCTGCACAATGCCAGCTCCCACTATCAGCAGATAATGATCTAATCCCTCAACATAAAACACATCAAATCTGCCTGAGATTCAACAGCTCTATTCATTCCTGTAGAGAACCTCCTGGAAAGGAGAGAGGCAGATAGGCCTCCGGTAATATACCTATGTTTTTAATTGTGGGGTAAATTTATTGAATTATTTTGCTTCTTTACTTTTATAATTTAAAAATTGTTTTAATATTTTTTTGTTTGCATGTTTAATTTTCATTAAATGTGTAAGTGTCGGAATGTTTGAGAACATTAAGAAAATAGAAAGATTAAACGAGAACTTACCGTTTGAAGTTTGATCTTTATTTTATAAGAAGTTGAAGTGAGGGATTACGTGAAGAGCCCGCCAGCCTGCCTGCGCATCAATCTTCAAAGCAGCTGTATGAAACCACAGAATAGTTGCTGACCTAAGCTATAGGATGATTAACGAGCTTAGAACTACCGAATGATCTTTATGAGAAGTAGGGTTTGGAGTGGAGGGCACGTAATCCCTCACTTCATCTTCTCATAAAATAAAGATCAAACTTCAAACGGTAAGTTCTCGTTGAATCTTTCTATTTTATTTCGAAGTCACGTGAGTGACTACGTGAAGACTTCAAAGCTCTGTGGTTTCATGCAGTAACCCAATCTGTGTGTGAAACACTTAAACAGATAAACCATTAATGATAGGAAAAAACATGGGTTATTAATATCATGATGCTAACTTGCATACCTGGTCATTGTTCTTAACCGGACCGTAGTCCCAGTAGACTGTTGAGTTAGACAATAACTCATGCAACACTGTGCAGAATTCTATCTGCAAATACCCAGACATATTCAACCAAATTTTATAATTTATTAACCCGCACTATGTAAACCTCATGCTGTATGATGAAAGGGAAAATCCATTCTATTGGCTGCTAATGAGCCATCAGCAATATCTTGAGACTATTGAATAACAAAAGAACTATCTTTCATTTCATAGGTACTAGCAAACTGAGTGCACTTGTATATCTAATGATATCCCCGATCTCTGTTCTGGTAGGGTTTGGCACCATCTCCATCACTTCATTTATCCGAGTGGGAGGACTTATGCAACTCTGAACCAGAAGCTGACCCATGCATTTGTGCATATACATTGGCACCATCTCCATCACTGCGTTCATCCGAGTGGGAGGAATATTGCAACCCTGAACCAGGAGCTGCTTCAGGCATATGTGCATATACTTTGGCACCATCTCCACTACTCCTTTCATCCGAGTGGGAGGAATATTGCAACCCTGAACCAGGAGCTGCTGCCTAACATGCCTTCGTAACACAGAGCATTTCTTGTGCCACCATTTGATTCATCAGATGTTCTAATTGAGACAACGCACAATCACATCTGCCATAGATGTCCCAAATCATCCGACAAGACTTATTCCACAGACTTGGCTTTGACTTTGCCCTGACTCGGGGTTGTCAGGCTGCTTCGTCCAGCAGCCGAACCAGGACTAGCTGCAGATCGATGCTCTGTTAGTATCATCATTATACTTACCAGACAGGTTGCACCTGCTAGTGACTCCGAGTCCTTGCTCCCTTCCAGAGCCCCAACGGAGTATTACAGGAAAGGACTGGAGCGCCTCTGGCCCCCATATGACTCGGATGAGCCGGCGTTATAATCGGAGTCACCTCTTCCCGATAGTCCGCTAGACAGAGTGGGAGAAATACTGCAACCCTGCCAGGTGTTGTCATAGGCAATTACATTCATATGATTAAAAGAACCATATCCCCATTCAATCAGTGATTCGACTGCTTTATTGATATGCACATAGTTGGAGTCTCTTATAAAAGAATCTCCAACAGTCCCCTCTAGTGAGCGGCACCAGGTATAGCTCCCACAGGTGTCCGATAGGCACAGCTCAAAAAACCTTCCTAAGCCAGGAGCTCTGTACTGCAATGGCAAGTCCAATTTCACTACACCATTGGTGTATGTGATAATAAATGTTGTTTGTAATTATCATTTTTAATATAAACTTTATTGGCATGATAAGATATATCGTTATATTGCCACAGAATTAAACATGACCTTTGAATGCTATCGACTACGATAGTCACAAACGTGACCGAGTGGCAACCGCTATTAATGCCAACTATTTATAGCCGCCCAAAAATAAAGCATACACTATATGCTGCTGCAGCATAGCTGAGCCCCTCAGCTAGCAGCAACTATGTTTAAAATTGCTCGGCGCTATGGCAGCTGAGCTTACCTGAGCGGTAGCTCCTGTCCGTGGCTATTTTTAACTCACCGGCTGCTAAACCTCCTGCCGCAATTTATGAAATCCTAGTTCCACGGCTGACTCCAAATCTGGCTGCCTGCTCCCGTTCGGAGCTCTGATGCCGGCAGCCGTCATCCCAGCTCCTATGGAGCCCCACAGCAGCCTGCAATTTCGTCCGCCTGCTCCCGTACGGAGCTCGAACTGTGGCAGCCGCAATCCGAGGTCCTATGGAGCCCCACAGCGGTCTTCAATTTCGGCCGCGTTCTCCCATGCGGAGCTCGAATGGTGGCAGCCGCAAAAATTTTCTCTAGCTCCTTATGAAGCTTCCACGGCGGCCCAAACGCCGGCTGCCTCAATAACTACTCTGGGCCGGCTATCGGAGTGGCCCGCTGGAAATAAAATTGACTTACCTGCCAGAGCAGTATCGAACTGCTCCGACTCGCGCGCCATGCGTTAAACGTATTGACGCGCATGCGGGCTGGCGGGCTCTTCACGTAGTCACTCATGTGACTTCGAAATAAACTCAGCGCCCCATTTTTGACATTTAGTTCAGCCCAGCGGTAAAGATGTCAAAGCCCCCTTCTAATATTTTTCAAAAATAAAGATAAGTTGAAAGCAGCATTTGAATTCTGCAGCATGTAACCAAGGGCACTGAACACGTCTGTTGAATTTTACACCTGTATTTAGTAAAGCCTCTGGTATTGACTTGTAGATATGGAACTAATGCCACCAGAAGCCTATGGCAGAATTGTATATTACTGATCCTAATTGGTGCAATTGTCTACATTATTCAGGACTTGTAAATCTCATGAAATTATTTCTGATGGTAGAAAATCTATTGAATTTTGCACAAGGAAATGACATATGTCGTTATTATTTTAGACCTTGAAGTTCTCAAAGTTGTCTGCGTTTCAAAAACTTCTGATACAATTCACCCATGAGTGAATTCAAAATGGGACTTGAATAAATGTATTTGAGCTTAATTGACGCCACCATTTAACGATTGTCGTTAACTTTAAGAACAAATTGTACAATTAATTAAACTGTGTTTAATCCATTAGACCAAATTCAGGGGTTTTAATCATGTACCAAATGTTCAGCATGGTCTGAAAATAAAGAACAAGGTACCTAGATATTTAGTGATGGTAATAAAATCTTACTACATTTAGATTACTAAGCAAAAACAATTTTACATGTTTTACACCTAGTTTAAATGTATAGTCATTTGTGTAGAATCATTAACTCCAAAATAAAATTAAGAGCTTCAATGATAATGTTTGTGTTGCCTATTGTGTGTGACAAGGCAACTGGAACATTTGATAAAAAACAAAATCTGTTGAAAAAAAAAAAAAATGTAATAAGAAAAAGTATTGGCACTGCTCAGCAGGTTAGGCAAAATCTGTGGAGAGAGGACCAGTCAACATTTCAGATCCCAAATTGGCTTTGATGTGAACATTGGATATATGATTATTAAGTTGGCAGGTGACATGAATGTTGGTTGTAGTGTAGGTAGTGTGGAAACTAGTACTGAAATACAGGTAAATACCAATAAGTTGGTAAGATGAGGAGTAGGATAAATGTGAGTTGGTGTATTTGGGATGATCCGTGGTCTAATGAATAAAATGTGATTGAAAACAATTGAAATTACTTTAAATGATTAAGAATAATAAATTTTAAAACATTTAATCTAAATTAATTAAAACATAAATAATAATTAAAGTAAAGAATGAATAACAAATCACTTGCTTTCGTTTATCTGTTCAATTCAGATTGGGAATCCCATACAACTGAACAGGGTGTGTGAAATACAGTAACTGTAGCTGCTTTCGCATTGGAAGCCTCTGAACAGTATGCAGGTCTCCAGCTCAGGACCACCGATTATCAACCTGGACCTCTGTTTTGAATCCAGCAAAGAAATGTCCGATGCATTGGCTTATGACCATCATCACTTTTATACATACCTGCTGTAAACTGCAGGGGAGAAGTTGAGGTACTAAATGAATATTTTGCATTTTATTTATCAAGGAGAAGCACGTGGATGATGTAAAGACATTTAGAGATGTGGCATTGTGAGGCAGCGGTAGAGTTGCTGCCTTACAGCTTATCCAGAAACCCGGGTTTGACCTGACTATGAGTCGGGTCTATATGTAGTTTGTAAGTTCTCCCTGTGACCACATGGGTTTTTCTCCGGGTACTCTAGCTTCCTCCCACTTTCCAAAGATATGCAGGCTTCTATAAATTGTCTCTAGTGTGTAGGATGGAACTAGTGAATGGGCGATCACTAGTCAACGTGAACTCAGTGGTCAAAAGGACCTGTTTCCATGCTGTATCTCTAAACTGAACAAAATTAAACTATCTACTGTAACATATTTTTACTAAAATACCCCTTTTCCAATTCTTACCATAAAATATCAATATATTGTGTACACTTTTCTTGATGTCAGTGCAAATAGGGAATGGCTCCATATTTATAAAGGGCCTGTCCCACTTTCCCGAGTTATTCACAAAATCTCCTGAGGTATTCACAAATTCTCCCGAGTTTTCAAACTCACAGAATGTTCATAACAAGTCCGTAGGAGGACGTGGATATATTGTAGTGGTTCGTTATGCCAGCCGTAGGTACTCGGGGCTATTTTTTGACTCGTGGACATTTTACATCAGGCTGGAAAAAACGTCCCGACTTACCTGATGCCCCGAGTACCTACGGCTGGCATAACGAGCCGCTATGATATATCCATGGACTCCTACGGCCTCCTACGGACTCGTTACGAACATTCTGCGAGTTTGAAAAATCGGGAGAATTTGTGAATAACTCAGGAGAATTCGTGAATAACTCGGGAAAGTGGGACAGGCCCTTGAGCACAATGATTTGTTTTTGACACTTTTTCAGGCATAAAAACTCCACAAATGATATTACCACTCATGTAACATGCAAATTCCCCTGCAGTCAGAATTTCAATTCTACAGTCTGAAAAATAGCAGTTTTTATTTACCCAATGAACAATTATGTTTTGCGAAACTCAGCTGGTGAGGCAGCATCTATGGAGCGAAGGAATAAGTGATGTTTCGGGTCGAGACCCTTCTTCAGACTGTTGTGGGGGGAGGAGGGGGGGTGGAAAGAAGAAAGGAAGAGGCGGAGACAGTAGGCTGTGGGAGAGCTGGGAAGGGGAGGGGAAGGAGGGAGAAAGCAAGGACTACATGAAATTGGAGGTCAATGTTCATACCGCTGGGATGTAAACTACCGAAGTGAAATATGAGGTGCTGCTCCTCCAATTTGCGGTGGGACTCACTCTGGCCATGGATGAGGCCCACCACAAATTGGAAGAGCAGCACCTCATATTTCACTTGGGTAGTTTATACTCTGACTGATGAAGGCCAAAGTGCCAGAAGACTTTTTGACTACCTGATCTACCTGCGAATCGACATTCAAGAAACCATGCACCTGTACTCCTAGATCCCTCTGCTCTACATCACCACCCAGAGGCCTACCATTTACTGTGTAAGCCCTTCCCTTGTTCAACGTCCCAAAATGCAACACCTCACACTCCTCTGTATTAAATTCCATCAAACATTCCTCTGCCCACCTGGCCAATTGATCCAGATCCTGCTGCAATCTTTCACAACCATCTTCACTATCTGCAAATCCACTCACTTTTGTATCATCAGCAAACCTGCTAATTTGGCACTGTTCTGTGACGTTTCACAGAGTGCTGGAGTAACTCGGCAGGTCAGGCTGAGTATAGAAGTTGGGAGGTCATGTTGCAGTTGTATAAGAAGGTGGTGAGGCCGCATTTAGAGTATAGTGTTCGATTCTGTGCACCATGTTATAGGAAATATGTCATCAAATTGGAAAGGGTACAGAGAAGATTTATGAGGATGTTGCCAGGACTAGAGGGCCTGAGCTGTAGGAAGAGGTTGAGTAGGCTGGGACTCTATTTCATGGAGCGTAGGAGGATGAGGGGTGATCTAATAGAGGTGTATAAAATCATGATTTGAATAGATCAGGTTGAATCTTTTGCCCAGAGTAGGTGAATCGAGGAAATGAGGACATAGGTTTAAGGTGAAGGGGAAAAGATTTAATAGGAATCTGAGGGGTATCTTTTTCACACAAAGGGTGGTAGGTGTATGAACAAGCTGCCAGAGGAGGTAGTTGAGGCAGGAATTATCGCAACATTTAAGAAACAGTTAAGCCCCTGCCCCATATAGGATGCTTGAACGGAAACCTCTGGTGACCTTGCACCCCACCCAAGGTTTCCATGGGTCGCCAGAGGTTTTGGTCACTTGCCTGGAAAGCCTCGACCGAAGCGTGAGCTGCATCTACTGACCAAAGATCCTACAGGATATTTGCTGAAAACTCCAATGAGCCAATCAAAATGGCCGGTCAGGGAAGGAGATTGCCTTCGACTGCCTGTAAGAAAATAGCAACCCCACTCCACTGGCTTTGACCAAACGGCAACCTATTTTTAGTCGAGGCCGGTTTTGATTTTGTTGAAATAATCGCAGGAACATGGAAAAAGCCACTTTCCACCATTAGGGAGAGTGACCAAAACCTCCGGGAACCTCGCGGAAACCTTGGGTGGGGCGCAAGGTCTCCAGAGGTTTCCGTTCAGGTTTCCTAAGTGGGACAGGGGCATGAAACTGATACATGGATAGGACAGGTTTGGAGGGATATGGATCAAATGTGGGCAGGTGGGACTAGTGTAGATGGGACATGCTGGGCCGAAGGGCCTGCTTCCATACTGTATCACTCTATGACTATCTACCTTTCCCTCTCAAACCCATTCTCCTGCCTTCTCCCCATTACCTCTGACACCCGTATCAATCAAGAATCTATCAATCTCCTCCTGAAAAATGTCCATTGGCTTGGCCTCCACAGCTGTCTATGGCAATGAATTCCTCCACCCTCTGACTTAAGAAATTCCTGCTCATCTCCTTCCTAAAGGAACGTCTTTTAATTCTGAGGCTGTGACCACTGGTCCTAGACCCTCCCACTAGTGTAAACATCCGCTCCACATCCACTCCATCCTGGTTTTAACCAGGCTGGGACAGGCTGCAACAGCTTCACACTGTGTCCCAAAGCTTGTGTCCTGTCCTGCATCACCCAAGGCAGCAGAGACGTTATAGGAGAGGGCAAGCACCGTCACAAAGTAGCTCACGATTGTTTGGGTAACATTCAGGAATGTCTATACATGCCACATCATGAATATTACTGAAGAAGGGTCTTGACCCGAAATATCATCTATATCTTTTCTCCAGAGATGCTGCCTGACCCGCTGAGTTTCTCCAGCCCTCTGTGAAACGTCACCTATCCATGTTCTCCACAGATGCTGCCTGACCCCGAGTTACTCCAGCACTTTTTGACTATTTTCCCTTCACCCATCTGCCCAAGCCCACCCTCCCCCCTCCTTTCCTATGTTCCTTTCCACCCATAAACCTCTCTCTGCCTTTACATTTCACTCATCTTTCAAATCTGCTCTACTTATCTGCATGCATTTTTCTTCTCAACTTTTCAGAGTCATAGAGTGATGCAGTGTGGAAACAGACCCTTCAGCCCTACTTGCCCACACCAACCAACATGTCCCATCTACAGTAGTCCCACTCACACGTGTTTGGACCATATCCATCTAAACCTGTCCTATCCATGTACATTTCCAAATGTCTCCTAAACATTAGGATAGTCCCAGCCTTAACTACCTCCTCTGGCAGCTCGTTCCATACACCCACCAGCCTTTGTGTGAAAAAGCTACCTCTCAGATTCCTGTTAATTTCTTAAATATTGGTTATAAATTTTGTGCAAAAATGCTCCAAAATAAGGCTCAGAATGCACCAGAGAGCATCTAAAACCCCAGAGCTTCCAGGGCTTTTAAGCACCCGCGAGGGACTTCGCGCTTTGTGCTTGCGATGTGCACTGTGCGCACATTATTTCACATAAATGTTTTGTAATCCTGTCATGTCACCCCCCCCGGATCAGTAGGGGGCGCTGCACTGGCAGCAGCATGTCGGCAGCGTGTCCGTCTTTTTTCAACTTTTTTAATT
Source organism: Amblyraja radiata (assembly GCF_010909765.2). Classification (NCBI taxonomy): domain Eukaryota; kingdom Metazoa; phylum Chordata; class Chondrichthyes; order Rajiformes; family Rajidae; genus Amblyraja; species Amblyraja radiata. The sequence goes on from NC_045961.1 coordinate 59,691,058, forward strand.
TTTTTAGTATGTTTAAAAGTCTGTTTTGAATGTTTCTTTGTGTGTTATGTGTGGGGGGTGGTGTGGGGGGGGGGGGGTAAGGGGGAAACCGTTTCGGCCGCCTCTTCCATGGAGAGGCGACTTTTTCAGGTCGCCTCCCCTGTGGCCTAACAGCAAGGATCGGCGCCGACTTTCCCGGAGACGCGCCCGGAGCTTCAGCGGCGGGCGCAGCGTGGACTCTCGGCGCGGAGCGGGTGAGACCTCGCTGGAGGGGAGCGCTCCGTTACGCTGGCCCGCGGCAGCCGGCAGCCGGCAGCCTGAAGCCGCGGTCTGCAGAACTCCAGCTGGTGCGGCGTCTACAGCCCAGGATCCCTCGTGGAGGACCCGGGGGAAGAAGCTTCCACCGCCGGCCCGCGGCCATCTTCTACCGCGGGTGCGGTATGGACTTAACATCACCCCAGGAGGGGAGCTTCGACCGCCGGCCCTGCAGACTGCAGTGCTTCCGGCTGCAGCACGGCAGGTACTTTAAAACTTTGACCGCCGGCCTGCGGCCTACACCAGCCTGAAGCCGCGGTCTCTGGTTGGGAAGAGCCGATCCTGGACTCACCTTGACTTTGACTTTGTCCCTTACCATCTGGACGCCCGCAGCAACGGCTGTGGAGGGTGGTGGTCCCGACCACGGGGGAAAATGGAGGAGGACTGGCCAAGCTCTGTGCCTTCCACCACAGTGATGAATGCTGTGGCGGATGTTTGTGTAAAATTTTTTATTGTGGTTGTGTTCTTTATTATTGTACCGCTGCTGGCAACCCAAATACCACCGACCTTGGTTGTGTGGCAATTAAATTATTTCAATTTCAATTATGAAAAGCTCCGGGGCTGCTTGCCAAGGTTCTTTTGAACTCCTGCGAGAGTTTCCCACCCCGCATCCCATCTTTGTAACATCCATTTTTTCAGTGGCACACTCTCCAGCAGTTAAAATAATTTGCTTGTATTATATCGGCCCCTTCATGAGCTGGCTTCAGAGACTGTATCTACAGGTCTGAATGTTACCTAAAAATGGAAGACTACCCTGAAATGGTTAGCATAAAAATAAACATGAACACAGGACATTTGCACTGGTTTAGCTTAGTTTAGAGATACAGTGCGGATACAGGTCCCATGGCAGACCGAGCCCCCATACATTAACACTATCCTACACGCACTAGGGACAATTTATAATTATACCAAGCCAATTAGCATGCAAACCTGTACATCTTTGGAGTATGTGAAGTCATAAGGAAACTGGAGCTCACTGGAGAAAACCAACGCAGGTCACGGGGAGAATGTACAAACTCCGTACAGGCAAGCATCCGTAGTCAGGATCAAACCTGGGTCTCCAGTGCTGTAAAGCACAGACTCTGCTGCTGTGCCAGGGTGCAGCACTGGTAATACAGGGGAAAGCCTGCCAAAGCTTTTTTTAATCCTGTCAAAGTTCTTGGCCTTTATATGATTTTCACAAACATCATAACGTCACAATTAAAAGCCAATAAAATATAATAATAATAAACGTGTTTTTTAGCAACAGAAAGATAGTCCATGCAGTCAATTTACAATGAATGTAATAGTTTTCTCTGAGCACAATGGAAATTGCAGCTAGAAAGCTTATGAAGTTTCAAGGATTTAACATGTTTCCATTGAAATTTGCAAGAATAAAAATGTCCACAGATCAATGGAATTGCACCTTTCAGTAAATTTGATTGTTTCCTTTCAATTAAATAAATATGTTGATAATATTTAAAATGGGTAAAGATTAATTAATAAAATGAAAAATTGGCATAACACTAAAAACTTTACTTTTAATAAGGATGTGAAGTCCATTTCAAGAGATTGAAAAATGATTTAAAGAACTGTACTGAACTATTTAATCATTTTGCTGCCGGCTTCCAGTCAAAAATCTAAAATTATATTATTTTCTGCTTTAATCTTTTAAGATACGCCTGCATGAAATTGGGTGTATAAGGAAATTGATATAATTTTGAGAGGCTTCTTGAATTAGTGAAATAATGTGGGTTTTTTTAAACCAAAGGCAGTTTCAGACTTAGTGGAGTGGCCCTAGTTTAAATGTATTGAGTTTTAAGCCAGTATAAAAGATGAGTGGAAAGTCTTCTTCTTGCGTATGCTGTGCACAGCCTAAAGTTGTAGGTCAACTTGTTCTATTTGATCTTGTTAGTGCAAGTCGGGTTGATTGCATTAGTCGAAACAGGGCGGACCACGAGAAGGTTGCAATCTCCCACCCCAATGGAAAGTTATGAGAATACATCTATCTATCTATATAATTAAAAGTCTCATCTTGACCACTTCCTGTCTGCGCTGTATATTGATTTTAGAAAAAAACACTACCATATATCGCTATGATTTTTGGCCATCTTACTCCCAGTCCTCTTCCGTTGAGGCAGTCCTGAGGATTTTTCCGATGAATGAAAAATAAAAAAGTTATGAATGTTTAAAAAATCTTGAGATAAGTTGATTGGTCCTCTAGCCTGTCTATTACATGATGATGATAACGCCCCTTCCGGGGGCGGCAGGACTATAAAACCCCGGATGCCTGGACGTGAGTCAGTCACTCTGGAAGATCGCGAGGGAGAGGCCACAACTGTGATTCTGCTGTGAGTCAACTGAACTGTGAGTCAACTGAACTGTGAGTCTGCAATGTACTTGCAACAAATGATTTGCTAGCCCTTAAAAAAAAAAAAATGAGTTGTTTGGCCTGCCCTGTGCTTGAAACCAAAATGGCAATGGTAATGAAATGAAAATAAAGATGAGATGAGTTGTTTGACCTGCCCTGTGCTTGAAACTGAAATGGCAATGGAAATTAAATGAAAATGAGATGAGTTGTTTGGCCTGCCCTGTGCTTGAAATTGAAAGGAAACGGAAATGAAATGAAATTAGGTGTTCAGCCTGCCTGAAATCACCTATTTTGGCCCACAAGGCCCCTTTTAGCTGAGAAACTTGGTCCCTTTTGCCTAGAATGCCCTTATTAGCCCAGGAAGAGCATTTTGGCCCAAAAGGCCCGTGCCAGGCCAGGAAAAGTCCAGAAAAAATGCCTTTTGCTGAATTTCCCTTCAGCCCATCAGGCCATACTAGCCCAGGAGAATTCCCTTTGGCCCATCAGTAAGTCTTCCCCCTGCAAGTATTAAACCACACCACAGTAATTTTCTCCCTCCCTTCATTGGCTCCCTGTGAGGTCCAGGCCAGTATAAACATTCCTCCTTCATTGCTGTGATCTGCAGAAATAGATGAAAAGTGCCTACAATTGATTGTCCACCGTCTCCACCTTCTCTCTCACCTGTTTTGGACAGAATTTTTGGCAGTTTCTGAGCTGCCAGCCCACCAGCCCTGAATGACTGAGCTGCCAGCCCACCAGCGCTGAATGACTGAGCTGCCAGCGGGCCAGGCCTGAGTGACTGAGCTGCCAGCCCACCAGGCCAGAGTAATTGAGCTGCCAGCCCACCAGGCCTGAGTGACTGAACTACCAGCCAACCAGGCCTGAGTGACTGAACTGCTAGCCCACCAGGCCTGCGTGACTGAGCTACCAGGCCTGAGTGACTGAGCTGCCAGCCCACCACGCATGAGTGACTGAGCTGTCAGCTCACCAGGCCTGAGTGACTGAAATGCCAGCCCACTTTGCCTGAGTGACTGAGCTGCAAGCCCACCAGGCCTGAGTTTCTGAGCTGCCAGCCCACCCTACCTGAGTGACTGTGCTACAAGCCCAAGAATGCATTCGGCCCACAATGTCCATACTAGCCCTCTGGAAACCAGTCCCTTTGGCCCACAACACCCATACTAGCTCTCCAGAAAGACTCCGCCCCACGTGCCACCAATATTGCAGTTGGTGTAGAGGTGGAATATTGTGTTGGGAGTCCAGCACTCCCATGTGAACGTTGGACCCAATGGGTCCCGCTTAATCTAGTACTTAACTAAAACTCTCATCTTGTCCTCTTCCGGTTTGGGTTGTTTTGAAATTTGCGCAAAAACGCTACACGATAACGCTACGATTTTTTGCCAACTTACTCGCCATTTTCCTGTGCTGCAAGTGCACCATGTTTTGTTCCGATTGGTGTAATATTACAGAGGTTATGAAGGTTAAAATATGGTAAAACCCACCCCTTCTGGAACCCGCTGGGAATCACCGGCGGCAAGGGGAATAAAGCTGAAGGAGTGGCGTGAGCAGAGTGTGGAGAGCGAGCTGAGTCGGCCATCACAATGAGCTGCCGAGTGAGTGCGGCCGGCAGGCAGGTAGCCGGTGAGTGAGTGAGTGAGTGATTTCGGCCAGCAGGAAGACAGCCAGTGAGTGAGTGAGTGCGGCCAAAAGGCAGCCGGTGAGTGAGTGAGTGCGGCCGGAAGGCAGCCAGTGATTGTGGCCAGCATGCAGCCGGTGAGTGAGTGCGGCTGGCAGGCAGCCGGTTAGTGAGCGCGTCCGGCAGGCAGCCGGTGAGTGAGCGCGGCCGGCAGGCAGCTGTTGAGTGAGTGCGGCCGGGAGCCGTTGAGTGGGTGCGGCCGGGAGCCGTTGAGTGAGTGCAGCCGTGTGCCAGTGAGTAAGGGCGGCCAGGAGCCGATGAGTGCACGCGGCCAGGAGCCGTTAAGTGAGTGCGGCCAGGAGCCACAGAGTGAAGCCGGTAATGGAGCCGCTGAATGTACCAGCACCCCCCCTCCCGACACAACCTCCCCGCCAACACACACACACATGCCCCCTCGCACACTCACCCCTCCCACACAAACCCCTCCCCCTCCCACACAACCCCCCTTCCTCTCCCGCACACACCCCCTGCCGTCCACCCACAATCCCCCCACCCAAAATCACCCCCTCCCCCCACATGCCTGCTGCTCACACACCCCTCCCCTCCCCCCACACAACCCTCCCCCCACACAACCCTCCCCCAACACACAACCCCACCCCCCACACAACCCCACACCCCACACACAACCATACCCCCCTCACACAAACCTACTGCCCCACACAACCCTCTCCCCCACACACTCCTCCCAACACAACCCCCATCCCCCCACATCCCCTACCCCCACACCCCCCTCCCCCACAACACCAGGTGCAGGATCCTTCACCCCACCGGCCCCCAACTGAAGCTGTCACGTCCCCAGCTGCAGGGCGCTTCCTCCCCCCACACAAACCCATGCCTGAAGCCATCCCATCCTCAGTTGCACGATGCTCCTCACCGGTCCCCACCTCAAGGTGGTGGGGAGCAGCAGTGGTAGGCCACGGCAGCGACAGGCCATGGCCACGGCAGCGCTAGGCCACGACAGCACTCCCCCCCCATACCGGCCCCCAAAAGGCCCCGCCTGAAGCCATTCCCCTCCCCTGGCTCCAGGACGCTCTCCGCCTGAAACTGTCCCCGTCCCCTGGCTACTGAACGCTACCGCTTGCCCCCACCTAAAGCCATCACCAGGTGCAGACGCTTCCCCCACCAACCCCCCCCCCCCCCCCAGCCCCCACCTGAAGCTGTCCCGTCCCTAGCTGCAGGATGCTTCCCTCCCCTCAACACCCTCCTGCCAAACACCCACCCCACCACACAGCGGTAGGCCATGGCAGCGGCAGGAGTAGGCCACGCCAGCGGCAGGAGTAGGCCACGCCAGCGGCAGGGGTAGGCCATGGCAGCGGTAAACCACAGCAGAAATCCCTCCTACCGGCCTACGACAGGCCCCGCCTGAAGCTATAAATTGCTTGTTTCTAAGCTTACCCCAGTCTAGTTTCAGTAAAAACATTGAATCAAGCACTTGAAACAACTAATCTTTTAACAAAAGCGCTTTACAGTTCAACTACTGTACCTATCCCACCGCGTGTTCAATTCTCGTATCTGCCTGTTCAATCCCTCTAGGTGTCGCTCTGAGAGAGACATTCCAGAATTCCACGCAGTCCCAAGCGCTCTCCCAGAAGATCGACGCCGGACCTCGTGGTAGCGGACTTTTATATGTCCCGGGACCTCGAGGGGCCGAACCACATGGGGGTGGTCTCTTAATAATCCAATTACAGATATCAAATTAATCCCATACATAACAGACATTTCCGTAACCCAATAATACAGCAGCTTATACATTGTATAAAAAAGAAATCTCCATGATTTCCATCTGATGAGTCTTCACCTCCCAAGTTTTTGTGGGTGCGAATTCCCATCCATCAATCTTGATAGTCCATTGGTCCTTGATTACAATTCCTAAGAAAACCTGGGAGAAAACAAGTTAACTAGAAACATGGAAACATAGAAACATAGAAAATAGGTGGAGGAAGCCATTCGGCCCTTCGAGCCAGCACTGCCATTCATTGTGATCATGTCTGATCGTCCCCTATCAATAACCCGTGCCTGCCTTCTCCCCATATCCCTTGACTCCACTAGCCCCTAGAGCTCTATCTAACTCTCTCTTAAATCCATCCAGTGACTTGGCCTCCACTGCCCTCTGTGGCAGGGAATTCCATAAATTACTTATATAGGATACTGAGTTGGATGATCAGCCATGATCATATTGAATGGCGGTGCAGGCTCGAAGGGCCGAATGTCCTACTCCTGCACCTATTTTCTATGTTTCTATGTTTCTAAATTCACAACTCTCTGGGTGAAAACGTTTTTTCTCACCTCAGTCTTAAATGACCTCCCCTTTATTCTAAGACCGTGGCCCCTGGTTCTGGACTCGCCCAACATTGGGAACAATTTTCCTGCATCTAGCTTGACCAGTCCTTTTATAAATTTATATGTTTCTATAAGATCCCCTCATCCTTCTAAACTCCAGTGAATACAAGCCTAGTCTTCCCAATCTTTCCTCATATGACAGTCCCGCCATCCCAGGGATCAATCTCGTGAACCTACGCTGCACTGCTTCAATCACAAGGATGTCCTTCCTCAAATTAAAAGACCAAAACTGTACACAATACTCCAGATGTGATCTCACCAGAGCCCTATACAACTGCAGAAGAACCTCTTTACTCCTATACTAAAATCCTCTTGTTATGAAGGACAACATTCCATTAGCTTTCTTCACTGCCTGCTGTACCTGCACGCCAACTTTCAGTGACCGGTGTACAAGGACGCCCAGGCCTCGCTGCACCTCCCCCTTACCTAACCTAAACCCATTGAGATAATAATCTGCCCCCTTATTTTTGCAGCCAAAGTGGATAACCTCACATTTATCTATATTATACTGCATCTGCCACGCATCTGCCCACACACTCAACATGTCCAGGTCACCCTGCAATCTCCTAACATCCTCTTCACAGTTCACACTGCCACCCAGCTTTGTGTCATCCACAAACTTGCTAGTGTTGCTCCTAATTCCCTCTTCTAAATCATTAATATATATGGTAAACAGTTGCGGCCCCAACACCGAGCATTGCGGCACTCCACTCGCCACTGCCTGCCATTCTGAAAAGGATCCGTTCACTCCTACTCTCTGCTTCCGGTCTGCCAACCAATTTTCTATCCATGTCAACAACCTACCCCCAATACCATGTGCTCTAGTTTTAGTCACCAGTCTCCCGTGCGGGACCTTATCAAAGGCTTTCTGAAATTCTAGATATACTACATCCACTGGCACCCCATCATCCGTTTTACTAGTCACATCCTCAAAAAATTCCAGAAAATTAGTCAAGCATGATTTCCCTTTCATAAATCCATGTTGACTTGGACTAATCCTTTTACTGCTATCCAAATGCCCCATTATTACCTCTTTTATAATGGACTGCAGCATCTTTTCCACCACCGAAGTCAGGCTAACTGGTCTGTAATTCCCCGGTTTCTTTCTCGCTCCTTTCTTGAAAAGTGGGATAACATTAGCTATCCTCCAATCCACAGGAACTGATCCTGAATCTATTGAACATTGGAAAATGATCACCAATGCGTCCATTATTTCTAGAGCCACCTCCCTGAGGTCCCTGGGATGCAGACTATCAGGTCCAGGGGATTTATTATCCTTCAGTCCCATTAGCTACCCAATACTATTTCTCACCTAATGACAATTTCTTTCAGTTCCTCTACCCCCTTAGATCGTCTGTCCTCCAGTACATCTGGGAGATTGTTTGTGTTTTCCTTAATGAAGACAGATCCGAAGTACCTATTCAACTCTTCTGCCATTTCCTTGTTGCCCATAATAATTTCACCCGTGTGTGCCTTCAAGGGACCCACATTTGGCTTTGCTACTCTTTTTCCCTTAACATATCTAAATAAGCTTTTACTGTCCTTCTTTATATTCCTGGCCAGCTTCCCTTCATACTTCATATTTTCAGCCCGTATTGCCCGTTTTGTTACATTCTGTTGTCCTATGAAAGTTTCCCAATCCTCTGGCTTCCGGCTACACTTTGCTGTGTTATATATCTTTTCATTTAGTTTTATTCTATCTCTTGTCAGCCACGGTTGCCTCCTGATTGCCAACTACTGATACCTCTGCTAATACTTTTACAATGATGAAGATGCACCCAGGCATTTCTTCCTTCTATCTTTACTGCGCTCGGAGTCCTTAAAAGAACTTGGTATGGTCCTTCCCAATGAACTTCTGATCCTTTCCTTACCCAATTCTTCACTAAGACATAGTCTCCAGGTTTTACTTTAATGGGAGTTACTAGTGAAGGCATGTCCTCATAGGCTGCTCTCACTCTACAATGTACAATTAGACAGTGTGTGAGGCAGGAGGCAGAGAAGGAAAGCATTCAGACCCAACATGTAGGGGGGAAAGAAGAAAACAATAATAAACAGAGAATAAGAGGTGGTGGGGTTCTTAAATGGGTGAGCAGAGAAACAGAGGGGTGTAAAATGAGGGCGGAAGCAATAGGTAGCAAGGTGAAAAGTAAAAGTGGCAGGCAGACAAATCCAGGGCAAAAATCAAAAGGGGCCACTTTTCAACATAATTGTATAAGGGGTAAGAGCGTTGTAAAAACAAGCCTGAAGGCTTTGTGTCTCAATGCAAGGAGCATTCGTAATAAGGTGGATGAGTTGAACGTGCAGATAGCTATTAATGATTATGATATAGTCGGGATCACGGAGACATGGCTCCAGGGTGACCAAGGCTGGGAGCTGAACATCCAGGGATATTCAATATTCAGGAGGGATAGAGCGAAAGGAAAAGGTGGTGGAGTAGCGTTGCTGGTTAGAGAGGAGATTAACGCAGTGGAAAGGAAGGACATTAGCTTGGAGGATGTGGAATCGGTATGGGTAGAACTGCGAAACACTAAGGGGCAGAAAACGCTGGTGGGTGTTGTGTACAGGCCACCTAGCAGTAGTAGTGAAGTTGGGGATGGCATCAAACAGGAAATTAGAATTGCGTGCAACAAAGGCAAAAGTTATAATGGGTGACTTCAACCTACATATAGATTGGGTGAATCAAATTGGCAGGGGTGCTGAGGAAGAGGATTTCTTGAAATGTATGCGGGATTGTTATCTAAACCAACATGTAGAGGAACCAACGAGAGAGCAGGCTATTCTAGACTGGGTATTGAGTAATGAGGAAGGGTTAGTTAGCAGTCTTGTTGTGCGTGCCCCCTTGGGCAAGAGTGACCATAATATGGTTGAGTTCTTCATTAGGATGGAGAGTGACATTGTTAATTCAGAAACAACGGTTCTGAACTTAAAGAAAGGTAACTTTGAGGGTATGAGACGTGAATTGGCCAAGATTGACTGGCAATTAGTTCTAAAAGGGTTGACGGTGGATATGCAATGGAAGGTATTTAAAGACTGCATGGATGAACTACAAAAATTGTTCATCCCAGTTCGGCAAAAGAATAAATCAGGGAAGGTAGTGCATCCGTGGATAACAAGGGAAATCAGGGATGGTATCAAAGCAAAAGATGATGCGTACAAATCAGCCAGAAAAAGCAGCATACCAGAGGACTGGGAGAAATTCAGAGACCAGCAGAGGAGGACAAAGGGCTTAATTAGGAAAGGGAAAATAGATTATGAAAGAAAACTGGCAGGGAACATAAAAACTGACTGCAAAAGTTTTTATAGATATGTGAAGAGAAAGAGATTAGTTAAAACAAATGTAGGTCCCTTGCAGTCAGAAACAGGTGAGTTGATCATGGGGATCAAGGATATGGCGGACCAATTGAATAACTACTTTGGTTCCGTCTTCACTAAGGAAGACATAAATAATCTGCCGGAAATAGCAGGGGACCGCGGGTCAAAGGAGATAGAGGAACTGAGTGAAATCCAGGTTAGTCGGGAAGTGGTGTTGGGTAAATTGAATGGATTAAAGGCCGATAAATCACCAGGGCCAGATAGGCTGCATCCCAGAGTACTTAAGGAAGTAGCTCCAGAAATAGTGGATGCATTAGTGATAATTTTTCAAAACTCATTAGATTCTTGAGTAGTTCCTGAGGATTGGAGGGTAGCAAACGTAACCCCACTTTTTAAGAAGGGAGGGAGAGATAAAACGGGGAATTACAGACCAGTTAGTCTAACATCGGTAGTTGGGAAACTGCTAGAGTCAGTTATTAAAAATGGGATAGCAGCACATTTGGAAAGTGGTGAAATCATTGGACAAAGTCAGCATGGATTTACGAAAGGTAAATCATGTCTGATGAATCTTATAGAATTTTTCGAGGATGTAACTAGTAGAGTGGATAGGGGAGAACCAGTGGATGTGTTGTATCTGGACTTTCAGAAGGCTTTCGACAAGGTCCCACATAAGAGATTAGTATACAAACTTAAAGCACACGGTATTGGGGGTTCAGTATTGATGTGGATAAAGAACTGGCTGGCAAACAGGAAGCAAAGAGTAGGAGTAAACGGGTCCTTTTGACAATGGCAGGCAGTGACTAGTGGGGTACCGCAAGGCTCAGTGCTGGGACCCCAGCTATTTACAATTTATATTAATGATCTTGATGAGGGAATTGAAGGCAACATCTCCAAGTTTGCGGATGACACTAAGCTGGGGGGTAGTGTTAGCTGTGAAGAGGATTCCAGGAGACGGCAAGGTGACTTGGATAGGCTGGGTGAGTGGGCAAATGTTTGGCAGATGCAGTATAATGTGGATAAATGTGAGGTTATCCACTTTGGTGGCAAAAACAGGAAAGCAGACTATTATCTAAATGGTGGCCGATTAGGAAAAGGGGAGATGCAGCGAGACCTGGGTGTCATGGCATGGTACACCAGTCATTGAAAGTAGGCATGCAGGTGCAGCAGGCAGTGAAGAAAGCGAATGGTATGTTAGCTTTCATAGCAAAAGGATTTGAGTATAGGAGCAGGGAGGTTCTACTGCAGTTGTACAGGGTCTTGGTGAGACCACACCTGGAGTATTGCGTACAGTTTTGGTCTCCAAATCTGAGGATGGACCTTATAGCCATAGAGGGAGTGCAGAGAAGGTTCATCAGACTGATTCCTGGGATGTCAGGACTTTCATATGAAGAAAGACTGGATAGACTTGGCTTATACTCGCTAGAATTTAGGAGATTGAGAGGGGATCATATAGAAACGTACAAAATTCTTATGGGGTTGGACAGGCTAGATGCAGGAAGATTGTTCCCGATGTTGGGGAAGTCCAGGACAAGGGGTCACAGCTTAAGGATAAGGGGGAAATCCTTTAGGACCGAGATGAGAAGAAACTTTTTCACACAGAGAGTGGTGAATCTCTGGAACTCTCTGCCACAGAGGGTAGTTGAGGCCAGTTCATTGGCTATATTTAAGAGGGAGTTATATGTGGCCCTTGTGACTAAAGGGATCAGGGGGTATGGAGAGAAGGCAGGTACGGGATACTGAGTTGGATGATCAGCCATGATCATATTGAATGGCGGTGCAGGCTCGAAGGGCCGAATGGCCTACTCCTGCACCTATTTTCTATGTATCTATGTATCTATGTAAATCCCTTAAGGCTCTTGTCAAGGCTAAGATATAGTCAGTCATCTCTGCAGTCATATGGTGGAAAATAACTATTTTCATTGCATTCTGGTTCCAAGGGGTTTTCAGTGGTCTACCGTAAATAATTTCAGCTGGGCTTAATCTAGATTTTCCTGCAGGCGTGACTCTCATCTGAAATAGGGCTAGTGGGAGTAATTTAATCCATCCAAGTCCAGTCTCTGCCTTTAATTTGGCTAATTTAGTTTTAAGGGTCTGGTTTGCCCTTTCTACATGTCCGGCAGCCTGTGGTCGATAAGCACAGTGTAATTGCTGCTGGCTGTCCAGCTGTTCACAAAATTCTTTATTGATTTGTCCAATAAAGTGTGGACCGTTATCTGAGCTAAGTTAAATGGGAATGCCGTATCTAGGAACAATTTCTCTCATTAGCACCTTGACAACAGTAGCCACTTTATTGTCAAGTGTTGGGTATGCTTCGATCCACCGGCTGAATACATCGATTATGACAATAATGTATTTGTTTCCTTGGGATATTTCTAATTCTATATACTCCATTTGTAATGTTTCAAAAGGACCCATAGGCAATGGTGTTTTCCCTTCTTCACATCCTATTCCTTTCCCTGGATTGTATTGCTGGTAGACCAGACAATTACTGCTTACCTTTTGAGCTAAAGATTGTAATTTTGGATGCCACCAAGTTGCTAACAGAGTGTCCCCTATTGCTCTTGCACCACAATGGGTTTCATAGTGCATAGACTCGATAACCCATACTGCCAATGAGTCTGTCATGCAAGTTTGCCCTGCTGTTACTGACCTTAATTACACAGAAGGTAGTTGAGGCCAGTTCATTGGCTATATGAGGGAATTAGATGTAGCCCTTGTGGCTAAAGGGATCAGGGGGTATGGAGAGAAGGCAGGTACAGGATACTGAGTTGGATGATTAGCCATGATCATATTGAATGGCGGTGCAGGCTCGAAGGGCCGAATGGCCTACTTCTGCACCTATTTTCTATGTTTCTATGTTTTCTATGGAGTGGTACAATCCAGTACACGTCCAAGTTGTCTCCATATCTCCTTATCTCCTTCAGTAGCCTCTTCTTGTAATCAAACAATTTCTTGGATGGTCGGCATCAGTTTCTCCAAGGGGGACTTGTTAGTGACAATTTTGGTCTGCCTCCTCATTCTAGATACCGCCACCTTACGTTCCCATGATAATCTTTTAGCTACTAAATCGGCATTATGATTTCTAATGTCTACTGGGGTTTGTCCTTTAGTCTGGTCACTACATTTTATTACAGAGATTTGTCTGGGTAGCATTAAGGCCGTCAGTACATTTGTCACCAATTTTTGTATGATATTTGGGTTCCTGCAGGTTAGAAATCCCCTATTTTTCCATAATTGTCCAAAATCATGCACCACCCCAAATGCATATCAAGAATCAGTGTAGATGTTTACTTATAGATCTTCCCCAATAATAAAGCCCCAATTAAAGTGAATAATTCAGCTTGTTGTGCTGAATAGGGTGATTCAAACGCCGCTTCTTCTACAATCTCCGTCTTTTAATTAATAATTGCATACTCAGACAACCTCTCACTCCGCAGTCCAATGGATGCTCTACCATCTACATATACTCTGATGTCAGGGTCTTCCATGGGTACATCCCTCAAGTCCTCTCTCACTGATGTTTCCTCCTCTATAACAAATAGACAGTCATGTCCTGCCTCTGCTCGCTCTTCTGGGGGTGAAATAAGAAGAGACTGGGTTAATTAATGTACAGTGTTTAAACTGCAATTTTGGATTGTTCAACAGATAGATGTCATACTTATTTTGGTGGGCCATCGTCAAATGCTGGGTTTGGAGCTGCCCCAACAATGCTGATACCAAATGTGGACTGTACACTACAATTTCCTGCTGGAGTGTCAAATTAGCTGCCGATTGTAAACTATTGTAGATTGCAGTTATGATTTGAGTGCAAAAAGGGTGTCCCCTAGCTACTGAATCTACTTTGGAGGAGTAATATGTAACTGGTCTATGTCTATCCCCATGTTTTTGCGTTAATACAGAAGTGGCACAATCGGATGGAATTGTACAATACAGCTGTAAAGGACAATCGTATAATGGCCTTCCCAATGCCGGGGCTTGCATCAAAGATCTTTTCAAGTTCTCAAATGCTTCCTGTGCCTCCTTTGTTAATTTAAATTCACCCTCATTGCAGGAATAGGGTGTTAGCTCCTTTGTTTCAAGAGCTATATTTGGAATCCAGGGTCTGCAATAATTAACCATGCCGAGCCATTGCCTCATTTGTTTGAAACATACTGCACTAATGTTGAATTCATTTTAAACTTTAAAGAACTTAGCTGATCTTGCAGACACCTGGAAAATAAAGTAGGCGAGTTGACAAATACTTGAGGCAACCAGGTCCAGGTATATTGTTGGCCCTTATAGGTGAAGGCAAACAAATCGTGTCTGTCTACATGAAGAGGAAGAGAAAATAATGCATGTTGTAAGTTGACTATCAAAAAGACTTTGGCTTCAGCCGGTATTTGGGCAAGAATATGGGCAGCATTTTCCACTAGGGCATGAAGTGGTTTTACAACAGAATCGATTTCCCTGAAGTGTTGTACGAGTCTATATTGCCGGTTTCGGAATGGCAAGAATAGGGGCGTTGCAGATAGATTGGCACTTCACCAATATTCCTTGTTCTAGCAAACCCCAAATTAATATGTCTATGCTGCTGATGGCTATAGTTTCAATGGATATTGTTGGATTGAAGGAAGCATTAACCCTTTCTGGCAGGCTGCATGGTTGGGATTGATGTTCACACATCCTGCCTGAGCAGTGTCCTCTGCCCATACTTGAGGGTTTATATACTCGTATACCTCACTCCCCAGATGATGTCGTACGTGGGTAACAACCTTCCTTGGGGCCTGGTAAAATTCAACAACAAATTGATCAGACAAATTTTGCTTTTGATAATTATTTGGGTTTGCCTTTTTTTACCATCGTTCCTAGGTCTTTTGCTCTAGCCGGGAAATTCACCTTTCAAATGATCTGAGGAGCACCCTCGTCAGTTCTTTTCCATAACTGTGCTGGTATTTTAGCATAATCGGCAGCTCCCTCTTTCCCTTCCACTTGTGCCAATACTTCTATTTCAAATTTGTGTCCTTCGTATGATTTAAAGAAGGTTTCCAGCTCACTGTTGTTTACACTTCTATTGTATGCCAGTGTAATGTGAAGTGGGGGTTCTTCGTCCAGATCTAAGGATCACCATTGAGGGGTCACTATGGAGAAACATTGTCGTGCAGGGGCCCAGGGGATCACTACTATACCTCTGTCGCTGCATTCCATTTTTACATAGAAACATAGAAAATAGGTGCAGGAGTAGGCCATTCGGCCCTTCGAGCCTGCACCGCCATTCAATATGATCATGGCTGATCATCCAACTCAGTGTCCTGTACCTGCCTTCTTTCCATACCCCCTGATACCTTTAGCCACAAGGGCCACATCTAACTCCCTCTTAAATATAGCCAATGAACTGGCCTCAACCACCTTCTGCGGCAGAGAATTCCAGAAATTCACCACTCTCTGTGTGAAAAATGTTTTTCTCATCTCGGTCCTAAAGGATTTCCCCCTTATCCTTAAACTGTGACCCCTTGTTCTGGACTTCCCCAACATCGGGATCAATCTTCCTGCATCTAGCCTGTCCAACCCCTTAAGAATTTAGTAAGTTTCTATAAGATCCCCCCTCAATCTTCTAAATTCTAGCGAGTACAAGCCGAGTCTATCCAGTCTTTCTTCATATGAAAGCCCTGACATCCCAGGAATCAGTCTGTACTCCCTCTATGGCCAGATTGTCTTTCCTCAGATTAGGAGACCAAAACTGTATGCAATACTCCAGGTGTGGTCTCACCAAGACCCTGTACAACTGCAGTAGAACCTCCCTGTTCCTATACTCAAATCCTTTTGCTATGAATGCTAACATACCATTCGCTTTCTTCACTGCCTGCTGCACCTGCATGCCTACTTTCAATGACTGGTGTACCATGACATCCAGGTCTCGTTGCATCTCCCCTTTTCCTAATCGGCCACCATTCAGATAATAGTCTAGTTTCCTGTTTTTGCCACCAGTGGATAACCTCACATTTATCCACATTATACTGCATCTGCCATGCATTTGCCCACTCACCCAGCCTATCCAAGTCACCTTGCAGCCTCCTAGCATCCTCACAGCTAACACTGCCCCCCAGCTTCGTGTCATCCGCAAACTTGGAGATGTTGCATTCAATTCCCTCGTCCAAATCATAAATATATATTGTAAATAGCTGGGGTCCCAGCACTGAGCCTTGCGGTACCCCACTAGTCACTGCCTGCCATTGTGAAAAGGACCCGTTTACTCCTACTCTTTGCTTCCTGTCTGCCAGACAGTTCTTTATCCACATCAATACTGAACCCCCAATACCATGTGCTTTAAGTTTGTATACTAATCTCTTATGTGGGACCTTGTTGAAAGCCTTCTGAAAGTCCAGATATAACACATCCACTGGTTCTCCCTTATCCACTCTACTAGTTACATCCTCGAAAAATTCTATAAGATTTGTCAGACATGATTTACCCTTCATTAATCCATGCTGACTCTGTCCAATGATTTCCCCACTTTCCAAATGTGCTGCTATCCCATCTTTAATAACTGACTTTAGCAGTTTTTAGTTGTGCTTTAGTTGGAAAGCACAGAGTAAAATTTCTTGCCATCAGGTTGCAATCTAATCCGGTAGTTATCACAAATCTCTGTTTGATTGTCTTTCCACCATATACTATTCGACTGGCTCAGAGATGGGATACTGGCAAATTTGTCCTTGAAACCCGACAGATTCTGAACTTCTTTGATTCTGGTAAATTATAAATTGATTGAAGAGATGACATGGATGTGCCTGTGTCCACTAGAAATGTGCAGATTTTACCTTCAACCTGCAGAGACAACATAAGTTCCTCATCAGACTTGCATCCAGTCACTACCAGGTTTGCTAATCATAGGCGAGTAAACGGGTTACTCTGAGAAAAGGAGATTTGTCCCCTTGGCTCCTGATTTTCCTGCCATTTCCCTCTGTGCTCTCTAGGATCCCGTTGATCCCTCCATTCTCTTTGATATTGGAGATTTTTTCCGTGACCCCCTCTGTCGTTCCTTTCTTTATTTGGGCATCCCCTACTCCAGTGACCTACCCCTCTGCAATGATAACACTGGCTCATTCCTGATGGCCGGCCTGTCCTTAACCCTGGTCTTTGGAGGACTGGCTCTAGTGCAGATGCTTCCCTATAATATCGCTCTGGGTATTCCGGAACTCTAACTTCTCCCAGTCCATAGTTTGCTGGTACTCTAGGGATCCATTATTCAGAGTCGAATTTTGGTATTTCTTTTCTGATCACATATTCAGTTCTTGGTTTTACTGCAATCAGGCTATCCTGCTTCTTTAATTCCTTCCAATGATATCTTATATCCCTGGCCATTTGACTGGCACTATTTTCTGTACAGTCCATGTTATTCGTCTTAATGGCTTCTGCTACGTTTGGGGGGGGGGGAGACAATTCAGTAGGATGGCACCACAATATTGGGGGGAATTTACTCAATTTCTTTAATTTAAGTCACCCGATTGATCCATTTATAATTCAGAAAATCGCTCTAAAAACTCATCTGCTCCTTCTCCCCTTTTTGGTCTTACATCTAATATTCTGGCCAAATCGATTGGTTTCTGAAGGGTGTTGGTAAGAGCTGTTAAAACAGCTTCCTCCCTTGCTCCATATTTGCATATTTGCAAGAGCTTCATGCGACAGATGTCCTAAATTTGTTAGGAATCTGGTATGCTCACTTGGTGTAATTATTTGCTGGATCACCGCCCCTAAATCCCGGGAATCAGCGTGATCAACGCGCATTGTAGTTCTTAAGAGATCTGTAAAAGAAGCAGATGATTTTCTACCATCGGTTATTTGATTTTAATTAGCCATCATCTCGTTAGGCTTCCATGGGGAATAAACTCTAATTGTACAGAGAATATTTGCACTCATTGCATTGGCTGGATCAAAAGAAGGATTAGGCATTTCCCTTACAAGGAACTGTCTAATGGTTGTTTAGCTTCATGAACTACCTCAGCCTCTTCAATTATGGTCTCACACCCAGATGTATATTTCCCTTCACCAGGAGTTCACAATACTTTCTAAAGGACTTCCTTCCTTCCTTAACTGCTTGTTCAATTTGTCTAGGGGTATGCTCTTCTTTCTCCCTAACTAATTTAGTATTTTTCCTAGTTTGGCTTCTAGTACCGTGAACTCTAGGACTGTCTGTAATGGGCGGAGCGGTCGGGGTTAAGGAAGTTTGTTCCCTGGGATTTGATTGTCTATTCCTATTATGAACTCCACGATGATGTGCACTTGAGGTATTGGGATCGTAAGGTGAATAAGGTGGTGGACCTGAATTTCTAGTTCTAACACTCTCCCAGTCTTCTAAATAATCATCGTCATCCCTTAGGCTACCTGGAAGTTCAAGTGCTTCAGTATCTTCTAATACTTTCCCCTGTTTTAGAGTTGCTTCACTCCAACTTGCCATTCTTCCCTCTGCTCTACTCGCTTTCTCTGTTCCTCGTAATAATTTCTCCACAATTCAATTAATTCCTGTGCCTCTGTATTATCGCTGCACTGCAATATAATCTGCTCAATGTATTTTAATCCCTTTCTTGTGTCTATGCACCCTCGGGGCCATAATTAGTTCCCTAATACTCTATTTAACGATCCGGAAAGGATTCTCAATCGATCAGCTTTTTGTGGAAATTCACTGCATATTTCTTGTCGAAGACTTTCCGAGTCAGTGGTCATATCTTTATTTGCGTGGTTTCCCATTCTGTTGGATAAGGAAGCAACTCTAAACTACTCGCACCTCTTAACAATTTCCCTTTCTAATTTTAAAATTACCGGTCGTTTTAGACAATTTTCAAATCCAACAAACAACAAATATAGACTCAAACTCACACACGTCTCCTATCCCCGATCTTAATATGAATGCATGCAAATGGACTCTAAGCACGTGAGCATAATTGAACACAAAAAATAAATTAATCTACATCAGAAGTATACCGAACCACACTCCTGCATAAATCAAAAACATTCACTTATTACAAATCACGCACTCCAAGAAATCCTTCTCATGGCGTGATCGGTCAGCGGGATGTCTCCTCCCATGACGCAGCATTCGAAGGAGTACAACCCCTGATCGAACCACCCCGATGAACAAATACAAATATTGAACTCACACCGCCTCTTACTTCAAGTTTCTAAATCCGTAAACACTCGCAAACATGCAGCAACACAAATGACGGTCCGCGGACTTAACACCATCTAAATTTTAACTTTTAATTCTTAATATACTCTAAGTTTATTTACAAACACAGAATATTCACAAAATCCGGAACCTATGACAATACGAAGAGCTATATTTTTACAATTTACAAAAAGGTTTAAAGCATTAGCGCACAGTTCATGAACACTCGATCTCAATGCTGCGTCACGCTATTATCATGCAGTGAACCTCTCCCTCTGATACCGAATGTTTTCCTCTTCCTAGTTTACTCTTTGCTGAAGGGTACTACTCCTTAAATGACTACTTTTCTTCCCGAATGTTATTATCCCTTCGCTAAGACTGAACTTCAATAGGGGGACCTCTATCCCTCCTCTCTAAGTTCAACAGAATTAGGGATACCCTTCACTATTCGGATTACTTTTCATCAAGTAAAACAGGTTCCCGCCTCTCAGGTACTCTTCGCTATCAGTTACTAGTCAACAATCGACCAGAGGGTTACTATTCACTGTTGATCAGCCGCTATTCAGAATCGATCACGGACATGCACCAACTCCGAAGTTCTATACACAGGAATTCGAATTCCACCTTACTGGCAGAACTTCAATATGAAATTCAGTATTTGAAAATTTGTCTTTGTAAATATAGACTCAAACTCGTCTGTCTGCTCTTTTATCTCCTCTACCCAATCCGGTTTGGCTTCATAAGTCACCCCAGCGCTCACAGAACTGAAAGTTGCACACAAACACACAATAAAATGCATCATCAAAAATCTTACACAGCAACATCATACTTATTCACTTACCATTAGATAAAAAAATAACTATGTGCCATCTGATCATCCTCCTAACAAAAATGACAAATAATTATTTTTACTGTCAACAAATAACACCTGTATACCAATACTTTGATCACCAACGTTCATTTTAGCTTCTTTCAAAGCTCCAGTCATTATCAGGACATACATTTTTGCAGTAACATTCCTGTCACCTATCAGTAAATCAGGGCAGAATCAATGTACAGGGTTTTGTTTAGTTT
Organism: Amblyraja radiata; assembly: GCF_010909765.2. Classification (NCBI taxonomy): domain Eukaryota; kingdom Metazoa; phylum Chordata; class Chondrichthyes; order Rajiformes; family Rajidae; genus Amblyraja; species Amblyraja radiata. The sequence goes on from NC_045961.1 coordinate 59,711,239, forward strand.
TAAAAGTGCATAGTTTAAAAAACCCACCGATGTTTTAGATTTTTTAAATGGCATAGTTTTATAAAAATAGAGATGTCAACTGGATTACACTTACCTCAAACCCAAATTCAAAATATGATCGCCAAGTGATCACAGGTCTTTGGCCTGAAAACCTGTTAAAAAAATTCAGCCATACGTATAGCCTTAATTAATAAAATCTACTTTTACATTGACACGGCGACCATTATTAATTATGTTATCATGAAAAGAATGAACCCTTTCTGATTACTTCCTTACTCTGCTCTTTACCTAAGTATTGATATCATTCCATGAATTGTTCATAACATTTTCTTCTTTGCAGGAGATAAGTTAATAAATCTCTCAATTCCAATTTCAAACTTCTATCCTTGCTTTCATCAACAGCAAGTACCTGACAGTAATGTAAAACATGGAAGTTAAATTGTATGTTATGTTTGCATTATGACATGCAGAAACATTTTATTTTCCACTGGAGTGAAACACAATATTGACCATTTGTAGGTCATTTTACATCTCTAAAATGTGTTGGGCACTTCCTGTCATTATTCACGCTGGCTATGCTGATGTGCTATCGATGTCAGAGTGACAAGTGATGATATCTCTCCCTATGCTGTGCCACTTTTGACCTGGGGACACCCATCATTGGACATCTCCATTACTTCATGGGTGTCCAAGTGCAGTGGTGGACAGAGAGAGTTAAGGTCCTCAGATCTCCAGGCTGTACCATTACTCATCCATCCCTGATTGTCTCAAGCCCAACCTCAATATCCTCATTTTTCTCCACACAATAGTCAGTCAGCTGGTTAGCTTTCAATTTACACTCACTTCTACTTTCCACCAATAATGATCAACCAGTCTGATCACCACCACCAACAGTAGTCCACACTATTCATAATCACAAACTCACCTGCCACTACCCTTCACATCGTTTGGTCTGCAGGCACACTGAGCCTCTATGCCAGGCCTTGGAAAAAAGATAACATGAAAATTGTGCAATAATCAAATAGTTGTTACTGCGGCACTGATTTGATGATCCACTACATCTGAGCTAAGATAGCACACCATAATAATGGCACTTGAATTTATTCTGTTGCCCAGAAATTAGATTGCGCAGTTGTGGGTTTTTTTCTGCATCTGAAAATGAGTTTAATCCAGAAAGAACTGAGTTGAAATGATGGAAACAAAAATAAACTGCAAAAAGTGGAAAACTGAAAAAAATAAATCCAGGAAACACTCAGCAAGTCAGACAAATCTGTGGACAGGGAAAAAGTTCCCATTTCAGTCAAAGACCATTTGTCAGAGTGGATGCTGAGCATTTCTAACATTTTGTTTTTTTTTAGATTGGCAGCATTTCTGGATTGCATACAATACACAATACACAATACACAATACAATTTATTTGTCACTTGAACCTCATAGAGGCTCAAATGAAATGTTGTTTCTGCAGTCATACACACATGAAAAAAAGACCCAAGACACAACACAATTTACACAGACATCCATCACAGCGCATCTCCTCCTCGCTGTGATGTAAGGCAAAAAAACTTATCTCTCCCCTGCACTCCCCATTCCCCTCCCGATGTCAGAGTCAAAGCCCCCGGCGGGCGATGGCAATTGTCCCGCGGCCATTAACGCCGCGCCGGGTGATGCAAGGCCCTGCTCCGGGTCTTGTTGTTGGAGCCCCCGGCGGGCGCTAGCAAAGTCCCGCAGCCGTTGAAGCCACGCCGGGCGGTGATGTAAGGCCCCGCTCCAGGTACTCCTCGACCCCGCGACTCAGGCGGGAGAAGTCACCGTTGCGGAAGCCCCGAAAAGCGGTCTCCCAGCAGGGACCCGCGGGCTCCCGGTGTCACTATCCACCGGACCTGCGGTAAGCCTCCGAATCCCTGGGGTCGGGTCGCAGCAGCACGCCACCACCGCTCCACCCACTCCGAACTCGGCCAGCTCTACGATGGTGAGTAGGTCCGCAGCTCCGCGACTGGAGCCCTAGGTCGTTCCTGCCGGAGGCCGCTCCACGTTGCAGCCCCATTGACAACGGAGACCCAACAGGGAAAAGGTCGGGTTCTCCGTGCAGGAGAAAGATTTTAAAAGTTTCCCCCCCACCCCCCCCCCCACCCCACCCCCCCCCCCCCCCACACACACACACACACATACCCCATAAAAAATAAATAAAAACTACATTAAAACGGGACAAAAAATAACAAAAAGACAGACGGACTGCAGAGGCCGCTGCGATGTGAGTCGTGCCGCCCACCGGAACCGCATCATGCCACTCTGAACATTTAAGATTTGTGCGTCAGCCAATTAACCAAAACTGTCAATCCTCGTGAAATGCCAATTGGGGAAATTGCAGTGCTGCTGTTTGCTACTCACAAACTAGCAGGTCTCCATTACTTTTGCTTGATGTCTAAAAGCACCATTCAGAGGGCCACTCACACTGAAAGGCCAAGGCTCTTCAGGCTGCTGCAGAAATTTCAGGAGATTGTTCAAACTTCAAATTACTCTGTACATACAATTGAGGTCAGCTACCATTTCAGTACCTGGGGAGTGTTGAGACTTTGAATGAGTCACACAGAGTCTGGAGCTGTAAACATAACATCTCTCACAAGGTGTTAGCACAACAAGCAGACACCCAGGGAGTGCTGGTGGGAGAATTTTGTGGTTGGATTTATCAGAAATCAAAATACATCAAGTTTCTTTATACTCTTGAGCCTAAAGTCAACAGCAAGTGATTGAATATGATTTCAATGGTTGAAATTACATACAAAAACGTGTAGAGAGGAACTGCAGATGCTGGTGAAGTGTATGAAGAAGGGTCTTGACCCAAAACATCACCTATTCATTTTCTCCAGAGAAGCCTGACCTGCTGAGCTACTCCAGCTTTCTGTGTCTGTCTTCGTTGCAATTGCATAGTTTACTTCAATATTTTTGGTTGTGGACAGATTGTTCCACGTACAGTAACTGCATATTTGAACTAGGAGCACATCTTTATTGTTAAGACCAATTCTGAATGTTCAAACACCTTGTTGAAAATCCAAACAACCTTTTTTTAACCCTGTATTGAGGAATCGCTCTGGATAATCAAACTCTCGAAATATTGATTAACAAATGTGACCATGACTATATGTTAACTGACTTTACTCCTTAATCTTTATTTGTGATTTTGATGTAGTCTGATTAACATTGCCATTTAGCTATCATGTTTCCCTGTGTGGTATAGTGCCTCAAAGCTCAGGATATCCTATGCTGAGAGGTTGGTTTCAGTATCCTTAGTATGTCACTAGACAAATAGGGACCCATTGAATCCCAGCATCACAGGGGCGGGCTGGTCCCCCAACGCAATATTCTACCTCTCCACCAATTCCAATATTGGTGGCCAGTGGGGGTGGGGGCTTTCTGGAGCCCTAGTATGGGTGTTGTGGGCTGAAGGGACTGGTTTCCAGAGGGCTAGTATGGACATTGTGGGCCGAATGGATTCTTGGGCTGGCGGCTCAGGCACTCAAGCCTGTTGTGCTGGCAGCTCAGTCACTCAAGCCTGTTGTGCTGGCAGCTCACTCACTCACGGCTGGTGGGCTGGCAGTTGACTTATGTCTATTCCTTGAAATTCCATTTCAAGCAGGGTGCAAGGCCACCAAATTCAAGTGCAGTTTCTTATCACTTCAAGCAGGGTGCAAGGCCACCAAATTCAAACACAGTTTCATACCATTTCAAGCAGAATGCAAGGCCACTAAAGACAGCGAGTCGTGACCTCTCCCTCCTCCATCTTGCAGAGACTGAGCCACGCCCACACTTCTGGGTTTTATAGTCCTTCCCCCCTCCCACCAGAAGGAGCGTGGCCTTCATGGCGTGATTGACAGGAGAGAGAATCTCAACATTTTTGAAACACTAATAACCCTTTTATTTTTCATCGATGGGAAAAATCCTCGGCACCTGATGAGCGGAGGGGGAATCTGAGTAAGATGGTAAAAATCACAGCCATACATGGTAGCGTTTATTTCTAAAATCAATATAAAGCGCAAACAGGAAGTGGTCAAGATTAGACTTTTAATTATATAGAAGGCAAGGCAACTTTAATTAGGCAAGGCAACTTTAATTGGGCAAGGCAACTTTAATTAGGCAAGGCAACTTTAATTAGGCAACACAGCTTTAGCATTTCCAAACCAAAGGCAACACAGCTTTAGCATTTCCAAACCAAAGGCAACACAGCTTTAGCATTTCCAAACCAAATGCAACACAGCTTTAGCATTTCCAAACCAAAGGCAACACAGCTTTAGCATTTCTAAACCAAATGCAACACAGCTTTAGCATTTCCAAACCAAAGGCAACACAGCTTTAGCATTTCCAAACCAAAGGCAACACAGCTTTATCATTTCCAAACCAAAGGAAACACAGCTTTATCATTTCTAAACCAAAGGCAACACAGCTTTAGCATTTCCAAACCAAAGGCAACACAGCTTTAGCATTTCCAAACCAAAGGCAACACAGCTTTAGCATTTCCAAACCAAAGGCAACACAGCTTTAGCATTTCCAAACCAAAGGCAACACAGCTTTAGCATTTCCAAACCAAAGGCAACATAGCTTTAGCATTTCGATTGATTGATTGATTGATTATACCTTTAATAATCCTTTACAGGAAATTACAGTGCCACGACAGCTTCAAGACAGACATAACACCACACATTTCCTCAAATAGCTTCCATACTTAACAAGTTAAAATACAAGTTAAAATACAAGTTAAAATACAAGTTAAAATACAAGTTAAAATACAAGTTAAAATACAAGTTAAAATACAATTAATGAAAAAAAAAAGTGCAGTTATTTATGCGCATTATATAACCTTATAGCAGCTGGTAAACAAGACTTCCTATGTCTCTCAGTTTTGCACATTGGTGCAATCCGTCTCTGACTGAAGATGCTGCTCTTGATCACCTTCAGGGCATGGAGTGGGTGAGTGGGGTTGGTCATTACTGAACCCAGTTTGTTCAGAGTTCTGGCCTCTGCCACCTGCTGGACCGTTCGTTGCTTAGCCCCGACCACTGAGCCGGCCTTCCTGATCAGCTTGTCCAGTCTGTTTTTGTCCGCTATGCGGGCGCCATCTCCCCAACAGGCCACAGCAAAAAACAGAGCACTGGCCACCACTGAATGGTAGACACTGCACAGTAGGGGTTGGCAGATGTTAAATGACCTCAGCCTCCTTAAAAAAGACAGTCGGCTTTGTCCCTTCCTGTACACCGCCTCCATATGACACTTCCAGTCCACCTCACTGTCAAGCTGCACACCAAGGTACCTGTGGTTAGCGACCACCTCCACCTCAGTGCCCTTAATGGTGATTGGTGTTGCTTGAGTCCTCCTCCTCCCCCTCCTGAAGTCCACAACTATCTCCTTGGTTTTTGTGGTGTTAAGATGGAGGTTATTGTGTGTACTCCACTCCACAAAGTTACTTATTATGTCTCTATACTCCTCCTCATTGCCCCCTTTAATGAGGCCGACAACAGCTGTGTCATCCGAAAATTTCTGCAAAAAGCAGCTGTTGGTGTTATATTGGAGATCCGCTGTGTAGATGGTAAACAGGAATGGAGCCAGCACAGTTCCTTGTGGAGCCCCTGTGCTGCTCAAGATGGTGCTTGAGACATTGTTCTGTAGGCGCACGTACTGTGGTCTGAGGGAAAGGTAATCCAAACACCACAGTACCAGTGATGGATCCACTTTCATCTTCTCCATCTTCTCCCCTAGCAGTCGGGGCTGAATTGTGTTGAAGGCGCTTGAGAAGTCAAAAAATGTAATCCTTACAGATGCGTCAGTAGTGTCCAAATGTGTGTACACCCTCTGCAGCATGTAAATGAGGGCATCATCGACACTGATGTTAGGCTGATATGCAAACTCTAAAGGATCCATTTGAGTTGACACACTAGTCCTGTTGTAGGAAAGGACAAGTCTCTCAAATGTCTTCATAATATGTGAAGTGAGCGCTACTGGTCTGTAGTCATTGTGGTGAGTGGGATGGGTCTTCTTTGGGACAGGTACCAGGCAAGATGTTTTCCACAGCCTTGGAACCTTCTGTAGATGCAAGCTCAGGTTGAACAGGTGTGTTAGAATACCACACAGCTCTGAAGAGCAGGTCTTCAGTAGCCTTGGGCTGGTGTCATCAGGCCCCACTGCTTTCCCTGGCTTCAGTCTGTCCAGCATCATCTTGACCTGAGCAGTATGAAGAGTCATAGGTGGGGCTGCTGGTGGAGTGGGAGGTGGAAAGAGGGGACTCCGTACAGGTGACATCTCAGGAGTGATGGAGATGATGGAGAGAGGGAGGGGAGGTGGAGAGGAAGCAGCAATTGTCAGCAGACCAGGTGGGGGAGGCTGGGGTGGTGTGTCCAAACCGAAGGCAACACAGCTTTAGCATTTCCAAACCAAAGGCAACACAGCTTTAGCAATTCCAAACCAAAGGCAACACAGCTTTAACATTTCCAAACCAAAGGCAACACAGCTTTAGCATTTCCAAACCAAAGACAACACAGCTTTAGCATTTCCAAACTATGTTTTCAAACCACATTAAGGGCACTGACAGGTCAGTAAAACCACTCACAGTTTAGTAAACATGTGTTCAGTGTTATTCACAGCTCAAACTGAGAGACGTGACCCTCTCGCTCCCCCATCTTGCAGAGACTGACTGTGGCACTCAACACTTCCGGGTTTTATAGTCCCTCCGGAGGCATGGCATTCAGGAGAGAGAATCTCAACATATTTTAAACACTAATAACTCTTTTATTTTTCATCGATGGGAAAAATCCTCTTGTCCTGCGCAGCCGAGTGGGACTGAGTAAGATGGCCAAAAAATCACAGCCGTAAGTGCCAGCGTATTTTTCTAAAATCAATATACAGAACAGGAAGTGGTCAAGATCAGACTTTTAGTAATATAGATAGTATTATACAAATGTGCAGCATAGAAACAGACACTAATGACCCACCTTGTCCAAGCCGACAGTGATGCCTATGGATTTACACTCCAAGGTTTCTCTGTACATCAACACTCCTACACTCCATGACTAGAGAGGGATCTTATTAAAACATATAAGATTATTAAGGGTTTGGAATGAGAGGGGATCTTATTAAAACATATAAGATTATTAAGGGTTTGGACACTCTAGATGCAGGAAACATGTTCCCGATGTTGGGGGAGTACAGAACCAGGGCCCACAGTTTAAGAATAAGTGGTAAGCCATTTAGAACGGATTTGAGGAAACACTTTTTCACACAGAGTCTGTGTGAGTCTGTGGAATTCTCTGCCTCAGAGGGCAGTGGAGGCCGGTTATCTGGATACTTTCAAGAGAGAGCTAGATAGGGCTCTTAAAAATAGCGGAGTCAGGGGATATGGGGAGAAGGCAGGAACTGGGTACTGATTGTGGATGATCAGCCATGTTCACATTGAATGGCGGTGCAGGCTCGAAGGGCCGAATGGCCTACTCCTGCACCTATTATCTATTGTCTATTTATGTATACCAGAATTTGACTTCCCAAAGTGCATTATCTCACACTTCTTTGGCGTAAATCACATCTGCCAGCACTTTACCCAATTTTCCAGCTGACCTAGGTACAGTGCATTCAGAAAGTATTCAGACCCCTTCACTTTTTCCACATTTTGTTACGTTGCAGCCTTATTCTTAAATGGATTCATTGGTTTTTCATCAATTTACACACTACATAATAAAAAAGTGAAAACAGGCGTTTAGAAATTTTTGCAAAGTAATTAGAAAGATATAACTGAAATATCACATTTACATAAGTATTCAGACCCCTTACTCAGTACTTTGTTAAGGCACCTTTGGCAGTGATTACAGCCTCAAGTCTTCTTGGGTATGACGCTACAAGCTTGGCACACCTGTATTTGGGTAATTTCTCCCATTCTTCTCTGCAGATCCTCTCAAGCTCTGTCAGGTTGAGAGAGCGTTGATGCACAGCTACATTCTAGTCCCTCTAGAGATGTTCGATCGGGTTCACGTCCAGGCTCTCGCTGGGCCATTCAAGAACATTCACAGACTTGTCACAAAGCCACTCCTGCATTGTCTTGGCTGTGTGCTTAGGAGCGTTGGACTGTTGGAAGGTGAACCCCCACCCCAGTCTGAGTTCCAGAACGCTCTGGAGCAGATTTTCATCAAGGTTCTCTGTACTTTGCTCCGTTCATCTTTCCCTCAATCCTCACTAGTCTCCCTGTTTCTGCCACTGAAAAAACATCCCCACAGTATGATGCTGCCACCACCATGCTTCACCAAAGGCATGGTATTGGCCAGGTGATGAGCGGTGCCAGGTTTCCTCCCGACGTGACGCTTGGCATTCAGGCCAATCAGTTTAATCCTTGTTTCATCAGACCAGAGAATCTTGTTTCTCATGGTCTGAGAGTCCTTTAGGTGCCTTTTGGCAAACTCCAAGCGGGCTGTCATGTGCCTTTTACTGAGGAGTGGCTTCCATCTGGCCACGCTACCATAAAGGCCTGATTGGCGGAGTGCTGTTGATATAGTTGTCCTTCTGGAAGGTTCTCCCATCTCCACAGAGCAACTCTGGAGCTCTGCCAGAGTGACCATCAGGTTCTTGGTATCCTCCCTGATCAAGGCCCTACTCCCCCGATTTCTCAGTTTGGCTGGGCGACCAGATCTATGAAGAGTCCTGGTGGTTCCAAATTTCTTCCATTTAAGAATGAAAGAGGCCACTATGCTCTTCGGGACCTGCAATGTTGCAGAAATTGTTTTATACCCTTCCCCAGATCTGTGTCTCAACACAATCTTGTCTCGGAGGCCTACGGACAATTTTTAGTGTCATAGCAAAATGTCTGAATACTTATGGAAATGTGATATTTCAGTTATATCTTTTTAATTACTTTGCAAAAGTTTCTAAACACCTGTTTGTGCTTCTTCATTCTGAGGTATTGTGTGTAGATTGATGATAAAAAAAATGAATTTAATTCATTTTAAAATAAGGCTGTAACGTAACAAAATGTGGAAAAAATGAAGGGGTCTGAATACTTTCTGAATGCATTGTATCACTGCAGACACCAAACCCTAATGTTCCATAAACCCTTATGTTAATCAGATTCTACATGTCAGAATCGCCTTGAGTTATACTGCACATGTGTAAATTGGTAACAGGCGGTGCATAGTATGTTATAGTCAGGCTTTCTTTACAGCCTTTAGCTTCCTTGACAAATTTAGATCACATTTTAACTGGTTTGATCATGGGGCAAGCTAATATTCTTATCAGGGCCAATTTTTGAAAAAAATGTAAAAAGGTTTGCTGACCTCCAAACTGTAGTGTGGCATCTCGCTGGCTGACAGTGCTTTCTTCAGGGCGGCCAGTGAAATGCTGCTCCGCCACTTAGTGGCTGTCGCCATTGACAGGAAGCGCTCAGTCGCACTGGGGCTCACACCCTTCTTGCAGTGCTGGAGCGACCACTGACGCAGTCGACCGTCGCTTTGTCCACTCCGCCATCCCTCCCTCCTCCTTCTCCCCCGTTATCGCCAACATCTTCCACCATGGCGAGTTGGCTGGGAATCACTCTGCACTGCCTCCCCCTTTCTCGCTCACCTTCCCAGTGTCGCACCGAAGCTCTTTTGTCTATTTCATTTTCAGAGATTCTCCATTGGCAGATACCTTTTGAGATTAGCATTTTCCTAGCGACTGGGTCAATAAGGGTTAACCCCTCCTTCGAGAGCTTATGAAATTGATATAAATTGGCAGAGGGTAATTATAAGGAAAGCCATAGCATCATTAAAACTTGAGTGGAGGGTGTCTACAATGGTCCACGGTGCTGCAACACACTGCATCCTGGTGCATCCAGTACAGGTCAAGAGTTTAGCCCTTGCTAGAAAGACTAAAGCAAGAGTTGGAATGGGAGAGGCATGAGGACAGTCTGAGAATGGGCCTGAGGAGAAAGAGGTGCAGGATGAGCATCATGCACTGGTAGCTATTTATGAGGATGAGTTAAATGCTATTTGAGAATATGTGATAACCCAGGGAGTCTCATGTGTTAGGTAAACAGAAAGATCATGTGACTCATTCATTTCAAAATGGCCAATGCTGTCAGAAATCTTTTGGGATCAACATTTACCTACTTGCTGGACAATGGTATGAACGCAAATGGCACATTCCTGAGATAACAGAGAGCGCCTTACTTGGAGTGACACATTGGCAATCATACAGATCTAAAGGAGAGCAAATTGATGCACAGCTGTGCCACCTTGAAAATGCTTTACAGCAATGTATTTTGAGTGAAACCATTTTTTAACAGAGAAAGTGAGTTCATGGTCATTTAAAACAAAATCAAAAATAAATTGCAGTATTTTCATTTATTTTACAAAACCTAGTGCGTTTCCTGTGTGGGTTTCATGTTCTGGACCTTTGTTGCAATGTCTCCTTTGTTTTCCCTTTCTGCTTGTAGTTTTTGATGAACCATGAGAAAATCTTTCCTGTACAGGCTGGTTTCAGACTGTTACCCAGGGTCAGTTGAACAAACAGTCAGAGATTTACCATTTCTCTTTCTGCGAGATAGTATTCCGAACGTGTCTGGTGACTCTCTGCTCACGCAGGAGAGCAATCAGCTGACATGCATCAAGTCACTGTATGAGGAGCACAGAGAGATACTCTTGCGTACCATCCCTCTGCAGATGAAATATAGGCTGCTCGCATTCATCGAGTCATCAAGTCTATGACATCCCGAAACAGGATGTTCAGCCCATTGAGTCCATGTCACTCATCAAGCATCCATTTTGATAATAATCCTACACTAATCCCATTTTATACTCTCCACATTCTGATGATTTTCATAAAGTCATAGAATCATACAGCATGCAAACAGGCTCTTCGACCCAACTTGCCCACACCAATTTACATGTTCCATTTACACTAGACCATCCTGCCTGCACTTGGCCCATATCCCTCTAAACTTGTCCTATTCAAGTACATGCCTAATTGTTTCTTAAAAGTTGCAATAGTACCTGCCTCAACTACCTCCTCCAGCAACTTGTTCCCTACACCCACCGCCTTTTATGTGAAATAGTTACCTCTCAGATTCCTATTCAATTGTTCCCCCCCACCTCAAACCAGTGTTCTTTGGTTCTCAATTCCCCTATAGTGGGCAAGAGATGCTGTGCATCTACCTGATCTATTCCTCTCATGATTGTGTACACCTCTACAAAATCACCCCTCAACCTCCTGCACTCCAAGGAATAGAGTCCATGCCTGCTCAACCTCTCCCTATAGCCCAGGCCCCTGGTTCTTGGCAACATCCTCGTAAAAAGGATGTCAATCTGTCACTCAGCTTCTCACTGCAGGCCACTACAGTGGCAGGTTAGCTACTTATAGGATGCCTGAGGAATGTGCTTGTCCATCGCTCCATCAAACAAAAAAAAGTTGCTGTGGAACAGCATTGTCAGATTACAATGCTGTTTGTCTCAAAGGTGATATCACACTCAGTGACCCCTCTATGAATGGATGAAATGTTGACTAATGCTCTTCCATCATTTGTATGCACCCAACTTAACTTCCAACCAAAGATACTAGAGGAGCTCCTCTAGTATATTTGTTTCCAACTAAGCCAAACTGTGTGAAGAGCAGTCTAAAACCACTGCACAGCTCAATTCTCTGTGCAAATCACCAGTGCGGTTTCAACCATGTCTTTGTCCAATTTAATGACATTTTGTTGCAATTTGCTTCTCAATGGCAGATAAAATTCATAAGAACTCAACCTTTATTGACATTCTTAGGACTGTACTGAGTGAATGTTGCAGTTCTGAAAGTGCTTGAAAATGAAAAGTTAAACCAAGACACCATCTGATTTTTCAAATGGATGTGAAAAACGTTATGGCACTATTATGTAGAACAAAGGGTGTTATCACTGGCATCCCGGTCAACACTTATCAATGTCACAAAAACAAATTATCTAGTTATTATCTCATTTCAATGTGTGCAAACTTGCTCTCTGCTATATTTCTCATTACATGAATGACTACACTTCAAAATTATATTGTTGGGTGTAAAGTGGCAAAGATTTGAACTAATAATGGATGCATATAAAACAAATAAAAGAAAACTTGATTTTGCTACCACTTCCTATAGCTGTAACGTACTTATTGGCTTTTTTGAGGATTTGGTCATGTTTAATTACCACTAAGAACTCCAGATACTGGGGTTTTTCAAGCATGTAATTAAGGAGCAGTGTCGGTAATTCTCAGTGATCCAACAATCGCATAAACAAAGCAATAAAAACAAAAATTGAACACAAAAATGAAAATTCAACTATTTGGTGCAGTTTGATGAACTTTATGAATTTATCTAACCTCACCCTACAATTTAACCTCCTAGTCATCTGTGAGCAGATCCTTTTTAATTACCTTACAGCCCAAAACAACATAAATAAAACTGACATTTATTTATCGGCGTTGGAATTACATAATCCATGGATTATTATCTGATTCCAGGATAGTAGGCCAATCATTTTTGAAGTTATTAGCTCAGTATTTTCTTCCTTCACAGCGACATGGCGACCTATATAGAAGATTTCCTCTGTCTCTTGTACCCTCTTATTACTTGGGGATGAGCACTAAATCCAAAATATTAGAGGATAAACTTTCCCTCAGCTATGTCTTGATCAAGGGATCTCAGGTACAAACAAATTAAAAATTGATGATTTATCGAGAGTTCACCTTTTTGTATGTTCAATTTGGATTGAGCTTGGTGCGTCAGCTCATTGAATTGGGAATTGCTGTCCTGATCTTCTTTCCGTAGTATCATAAGATGTCAGGACATAAGAACATGAGATATAAGAGCAGAGTAGGCCATCTGACCACTCAGGTCTAATCTACCATTTAATAATACTATAGTTGGCCTGATCTTGGCCTCAATTCCAATTTCCTGGCTATTTCCCATTATCATTGATCCACTATAATTAAACTAATGTCCTATTTTGTTTCTATTCAGCTACTGCAGATCTTTGAGAGAGAGAAAGAGTTATTCAAAGATGCACATTCATCTCTTCTTTAAAGTGATCATTAGGCATATACTGTGCACACACACACACAGTGAAAATGACTTCTCCACATTTTGACTGATTGACTACAATTTTTGGACTGATTTTACTTTCATCTATCATGGTCATGGACAAGTTTAGGTTCGGTAATATGCAAATGTTCTTTTATCAATTTGCTCATATTCACTGAAGAACTAATATTTACATGAGCTACGCTCTTCCCTTTTTATCCACGTAGAATGTCTTATTATTAGTTTTTAAATTTCACAGTCGATTCCTCATAAAATCTATATTTCCCTTTATTACCTTGTTAATCTTAGAGAGTGAGAGTGTAGAGGGAAGATAGTCAGCATCTAAAGAAGAGAGGAGTGAGACAGGACCAGGAAGGCAATAGGCGGAACTCGTGAGATGCACGATGATGACCAGGAGCTGGGTCAGGAGGGGTAAGGTGATTTTAAAGACATTGGCTGCTAGATGACAGGTGGAAACAAGTTAAAAAAAATTATTGAATTGCCAGACTGAATCCGCAGCATTATATGCCTTTTCTTTCAATTTGATACCGAACCTTCTTTAAATAATCTTGGATCATTCTTCTCATAGGATCTTTGTTTTTAAATAAATGTTTATGATGGGAATTATGAAATATTTAAAAAGTTTCTGGCGCCATTTATCGATTGTATGTACTTTCACTGTTGGTTTACCCATCTGTCCCTTCACATCTGCTTTTTGGCTGAAGACACGTTTCAGTCCTGAGTTTCTTAGTCCCAAACCGAATGTGAACTTTTACGATGTTGCGGCCACGTTGCCTCTGATTAGCAGAACCAAAAGAAGCGGTTTAACCATTGATTCCGCAATTTTCCAATATGGGCATACTACCTTGCATGTTAGAAAAATCAACTATCTGACTCCTTAAGCTTGCTCTGCCATTGAATAAATTCAAGCTGATCTGCTGTAAGTATAATTTGCATTCCCACCAAGCTTACATTCCCTTACTTATCAAGTCATTATCTACCTCTGCTTTATTTGAAGACTATTTAAAACAGGAGAAATATTTTGGAGGAAAAGAGTTCTGAAAACTCAGCACTTTGAAATTAATTGTTTCATCTCACCTCCATTCTAAATAGGTGACCTTTATTTAAAATAATAACCCTTGTTTTAGATTTTCTCCGAAGAGGAAGCACCCTCTCTACATTCGCACTCTGAAGACACTTCAGGATCCTTGTGCATCAGTCAAGTCCCTCTCACTCTTCTAAACCCCAAAGGATGCATGCCCAGTAAAATATAAACAGCGAAAGAACTCAGTGGGTCAATTAGCATCTGTGGAGGCAGATGAAAGGTTGACATTTGGGGTCAAGACATTGCATCTATACTGAGAGTGTAGAGGGAAGATAGTCAGTATCTAAAGAAGAGAGGAGTGAGACAGGACCAGGAAGGTGATAGGCGGAACTTGTGAGATGCAAGATGATGACCAGGAGCTGGGTCAGGAGGGGGGAGGTGATTTTAAAGACATTGGCTGCTAGATGACAGGTGGAAACAGACAAGTAAAAACATAAATTTGCAGAATGAAGCCACATCCAAACCCTTATCCAAACTTTCAATGCATTATAAAGTTTCTTAAATATGAACACCAATACTCCACAGAATACTCCATATGTGGTCTCACCAATGATCGATATAATTTAAGCATAATCTCCTGACTGTTAGATTCAATTCTCCTTGCAAGAAGCAATAGCATTCTGTTGACTTTCCAAATTACTTGCTGCACCTACATACAATTATTTTGGAAATTATGAACAAAGACATCCAGATCCCTCTATCTCTCTGACAGTCTTCTTATGTATTTTTCTGCCAAAATTGACAATTTTACCTTTTCTACATTAAACTCCAAAGTGTGCTGTACCTTGTAACATGGTACTGTTCCAACAATTTGTTTCAAATACATTTTATAAACACATGGTCAACACTATTTTTGCTAATTTGATTTCCCTGATCTGGATGAAGATTAAAGTTGCTCATAATTATTGTAGTGACTTGGTTACAGACGTTCATTACTTCTTGTTTTATAATCTATCTGAAAATAATATTGCTATTATGAAATCTAAATGTCATTCTCATCAGGGAAATGTTTTCTTTTTTTTAAAAACTTCCATTTAAATAAATGCTACACCTAAATACTCTGAGGCCATGTCATTTCTCACTGCCACACTGTTCTCATCGAGTAACAAAGCTGCCTCACCACCTTTTGTTTTATGCCTACTGAACCGAAGTGCCAAAAGCTGTTGTATCAAACCCACTTGCCTGTATTTTTGCCATCTATCTTTTACAAATGCTTCCTACATTCATATAAAGAGTCTCTTTTGTATTTTGTTAAAATAATTTCATCCCCCTTGAATATTATTTGCAAATACATTCTAAATACTTTATCTCCCAGGCTAGCATTCTGGTAATATTCTGGTTAGTATTACCCATATTGCTACTCTGCATTGTTACTTTGTCCTTTGACTTTCTAAAGTCACTTGACAGGCAACAAAGCCTTTGATATTCATATGCACATCTGTAATGAATAGTATGAATTCGCCTGACTATCATGCTCTCCCCAACTATTATGTTCCATTAAACTACCCCAAATTTCGGCCTCCCCATTCTTGTAAAATAGGATTATGGACTTTGCTCATTCTCACAACAGCCACTCATCATGTCCTGTTGTATGAAGAATTGTATGAAGGAAGATTCTGCTTATCGTGCAAGATTCCCTCTGGTATACTTAGATTGTATGAAAAATATACATACAGTACATTCAGAAAGTATTCAGAAACCTTCACTTTTTTCCACATTTTGTTACATTACAGACATTTTAAAATGGATTAAATTCTTTTTTTTAATCATCAATCTACACACAATAGCCCAGAATAAAGAAGCAAAAACAGGTGTTTAGAATTTTTTGGACAAGTAATTTAAAAGAAATAACTGAAATATCACATTTACATAAGTATTCAGATCTTTTGTTATGACACTCAAAATTGAGCTTAGGTTTCCATTGATTATCCTTACAACTTGATTGGAGTCCACCAGTGGTAAATTAAATTGATTGGATATGATTTGGAAAGGTACACATCTGTCTATATAAGGTCCCACAGTTGACAGTGCATGTCAGAACAAAAACCTAGCAACGAAAATGAAGGAATTGTCCGTAGACCTCTGAGACAGGATTGCGTCGAGACACAGATCTGGGGAAGGGTATAAAACAATATCTGCAGCATTGCAGGTCCCGAAGAGCACAGTGGCCTCCGTCATTCTTAAATGTAAGAACTTTGGAACCACCAGGACTCTTCATAGAGCTGGTCGCCTGGCCAAACTGAGCAATCAGGGGAGAAGGGCCTTGGTCAGGGAGGTGACCAAGAACCCGATGGTCACTCTAACAGAGCCCCAGAGTTCCTTTGTGGAGATGGGAGAAACTTCCAGAAGGACTCCACCAATCTCTGCAGCACTCCACCAATCAGGCCTTTATGGTAGAGTGGCCAGATGGAAGCCACTCCTCAGGAAAAGGCACATGACAGCCCGCTTGGAGTTTGACAAAAGGCATCTAAAGGACTCTCAGACCATGCGAAACAAGATTATCTGGTCCGATGAAACCAAGATTGAATTCTTTGGCCTGAATGCCAAGCATCACGTCTGGAGTAAACCAGGCACCGCTCATCTTGGTGAAGCATGGTGGTGGCAGCATCATGTTGTGGGAATGTTTTTCAGCGGCAGGAACTGGGAGACTAGTCAGGATCGAGCGAAAGATGAATGGAGCAAAGTAAAGTGAGATCCTTGATGTAAACCTGCTCCAGAGCATTGTGGACCTCAGACTGGGGCGGAGGTTCACTTTCCAACAGGCCAATGACCCTAAGCACACAGCCAAGGCAACGCAGGAGTGGCTTTGTGACAAGTCTGTGAATGTCCTTGAGTGGTCCAGCCAGAGCCCGGACTTGCACCTGATCGAACATCTCCGGAGGGACTTGAAAATAGCCGTGCATCGACGCTCCCTATCCAACCTGACAGAGCTTGGGAGGGTCTGCAGAGAAGAATGGGTGAAATTACCTAAATACAGGTGTGCCAAGCTTGTTGCATCATACCCAAGAAGACTTGACGCTGTAATCTCTGCCAAAGGTGCCTTAACAAAGTACATAAGTAAAGGGTCTGAATACTTATGTAAATGTGATATTTCAGTTATTTCTTTTTAATTACTTTAGAAAAGTTTCTAATCACCTGTTTTTGCTTTTTTATTATGGGGTATTGTGCGTAGATTAATGATAAAATAAAGAATTTAATCCATATTAGTATAAGGCTGTAATGTAACCAATTGTGGAAAAAGTGAAGGGGTCTAAATACTTTCTGAATACACTGTAAAGTAATTTTCAATGGGTCAGGCAGCATCTCTGCAGAAAAAGGATGGGTGATATTTTGGGTCGGGACCCTTCTTCAAACTCTGACCTGAACTGAAATGTCAGCTATCCTTTCTCTCCAGAGATACTGCCTGACCCGCTGAGTTACTCCAGCACTTTGTATCTATCTCTCGGGTGGCAAGGTGGTGCAGCAGTAGATTTACTGACTTACAGCCTCAGAGACCCAAATTCAATCCTGCTAGTCTGTACGGAGTTTGTACGTTCTTCCCGTGACCTGCGTGGGTTTTCCCTGGGAATTCCGGATTCATCCCGCACTTCAAAGATGTACAGGTTTGTAGGTTAATTGACTTGGTAAAATCGTAAACTGTCCCTAGTGTGTGAAGGATAGTGTTAATGTATGGGGATCCCTGGATGTCACGGACTCAGCGGGCCAAAAGTATTTTATCCGCATTTTACCTCTAAACTAAAAATAAAATAAACCTTTGTATAAACTGGCATCGGCAGTTGTTTTTTCCACTTAGATTATTTCAACTCCTTATACTGCACGGTTATCTCTTTCTGCAGAGTTTTGCACAATTACCTGAATAGATGCAGACAAGGTTCATGCTAACTACTATATTTTCTTTTTTGTTTCAAAATGCTTCTGGATCAGAAAAGAGAACCATTATGTCGGGCTCCCCAAACTCATTATGTTTAGTATTCTGCTCCTATACAGATCAGTGAACATAATGAGAGTGCCCAGAAGCCAGATTGTGCCTACCTTGGTTGTGAATGAAGCATCAGTTCAAATGCCCCCTCGACATACATGACATGACAGATGATGGGGCAGAAACTGGACAGGATTTGGAATCATCCAACCAGTTGATGCAGATGAAACAGGTACAGAGATATTTCATACAATATCATGATATATCACAAAAAAAGAATCATATTGCATTGTGCAATGTTTTTTCCAGTTGCACAATGGAAACTTAATAAAACCAGATTGATAAAGATGATAATGCAATTTTACTGAGGCCAATCAATCTTCGTATGTGGATTCTGACAGGTGGCCACGGTCTTTCTGATCGGCAATAGAGACTGTATAAACAATATTCCTCCACTTTTGTTTTCCCAGTCATTTTCAACAATGTTGCATAAGTTCCCATATAAAAACAAAGTGTAGAGTCATAGAGTGATAGAGTGAGAGTGATACAGTGTGAAAACAGGTCCTTCGGCCCAACTTGCCCATGCCAGCCAACATGTCCCAGCTTCTTCAAATATTTGGCAAGTAATGCATCCATCAGATGTATTGGTGTGTATTGTTTTTATATTTGCTCAGAGGACGCAAGTGTCTTTTGTATGATGGGTCCTATTGCCAATCCCTACTTTCCTTTCAAACAAAAACATGTAGTGTAGACTAGGAGTCACACATGGACCAGAATACGTCAGATACGTTCCATACCCGAAAACTGTTGATGACAATGAACAAGATATTTAAGATATTTTATCCAGTATCAACCAAAACTGTATATGGTTTACTGATTACAATGTTTCAAGTATCAAACGTAAAAAATAGGATGCTGTATTTTGGGGTTTAACACCATTACATTTGATTTCCATGTCCACAGCAAATGTGCGGAAATATTTAAGAATATAATAGTTTTACCATATATGACATAAGACCAGGAAGTTTAATGAAACTTTTAATAAAAATACTAGAGGGCATAGCTTCATGTTGAGGGGGGAAAGTTTAAGAGAATTTTGTAAGGCCATTTAAAAAAAAAATTTAGAGGGTAGTATGTGCCTGGAATGCACTGTCAGGGAAAGGAGGGGGAGGGGTGGAAGGTGATACGGCAGTAATATTTAAGAGGCATTTAGACTGGCAAGTAAACAAGCACTTGCTTGCTCGTTTACCATTGTAAGACAATCGATCAGTGGAAATGCAATCACAGGTTTTGATTGAGTAAAGACTACATCCATCTTGATGGACAATATAAATCAGTTTGCCTCAACCAATATGCTGTCTACTCTGTTTTAGCACTGTTGAGCCAAATTAAATACACGTATTCACCTTCTTGACATTTCACCATTTGAGGAGTATACAAAGCAAAACAGTTAACTCTGCAAGGCATGTGTGCCACCTGTGATCTATTTTCTGCTGTTACCAGTTTGAAAGCATGTTGTGCTCAGTTAGAAATTAAATGTACAGCTGAGCTCAAGTGTAACTGAATGGTGCTATGATTTACAGAATTCGTTACTTTTACTTTCACAGCTCAATAGATAGACACGTACTAAAAACCTGCACCTCCAAGCCTACTATCAAGGGATATATAGATATAATCTATATTTTTATTGTTTCAGCTTTATGCAGCAGTTTGTAATTGTGGAAATGTTGTCAGTAGTGCAGTGATTATGTCAACAGAATGGAATAATGAAATATAGACTCCACTTGATGAGCATAATATGGTAAATAGGATTGCACATAAGTATCTTGATATGAACTGCAGTGGATTGTAGAGAATGCATGCAGCCCTTGAATTTGCAAGGTTGACAGAAACATTTTGATTAGACTCTCAGTCCTATTATCTGACTTATCAGACATTCATTCGAGTGGGTAACACATTTAGCTTCATCACTTTTAAAGGCAGATTAATAACAAAAATAAAATGGGGTAGAAAGAGGGGGGGGGGGGAATGCAGGAGTTACTTGGAAATTAGAAAACTCAACATTCATACTGTTGGGTTGTAAGCTACCCAAGCAAAATATGCGGTGCTGTTCCTCCAATGTGTGTGCGGTCTTATTCTGACAGTGGAGGAGGTCCAGGACAGAAAGGTCAGTGTGAGAATGGGAAGGGGAGTTAAAATGTTTGACAACTGGAAGATCACATAGGACAAGGCAGACTGAGCATAGGTGATCAGCGAAACCATCGCCAAGTCTACGCTTGGTCTCACCGTTATACAATAGCCCACACCGGGAGCACCAGATACAGTAGATGAGGTTAGAGGAGGTGCAAGTAAACCTCCGCCTTACCTAAAAGGACTGTCGTCGTCCCTGGATGAAATCGAGGAATGGAAGTAAAAGGACAAGAATTTTCACTTGTGGCCCCGCCCTAACTGTATCCATAACAAAGGCTCATCCACAAACACTTTATCCACTTGTCCCTCCCAATTTCCCATGACTAGATCAAGTGTAGCCCTGTCCTGTGTGGGGCCCTCTGCATATTGCCAGAGGAAATTTTCCTGAAAATATTTGACAAATTCCACCCCGTCTAAACGTTTCACACTATGGCATTCCCTGTTAATATTGGGAAAGTTAAAATCCTCTACAACGACAATCTTAAAGAGGCTGTCCCACTGCGGCGACCTAATTGGCGAGTTTAGAAGAGTTTGCCCTCGACTCATACTCACAGTATGGTCGACAAGAGGTCCAAGGAGGTCTTTGTAACTCTCCTTCATGCTCGATAGTAGTCCCCGCATATTCGAGGCCATACTTGAAGGAGGTTGTCTTCACTCTCCACTATTCGGTGTCCAATTTTCCCGAAGCTAGTTGAAGCTAATCGAAGCTAGTCTTCAACATAGTCGAAGGAAGTCGAAGGAGGTCTTCAACATGACACTTTTTCAAACTCTCCTGAACTCTTCTAAACTCACCAATTAGGTCGCCGCAGTGGGACAGTCCCTTAACAGATCAACAGCTGCCTGCAGTCTCCTGGCATATTTGCTCTTCTAATTCTTGTTGACTATTTGGGGGCCTGTAGTACACTCCCAACAAGGCGATCATTCCTTTCTTGTTCCTCAGCTCCACTGATAAATAGCCTCACCATCTGTAATGTCATCTCTGTCCACTGCCGTGACAACCTCGTTAACCAATAATACAACACCCCTCCTCTTTTATTACTTTGCTTTATTAATTGTAAAAATATATATATTGCAAAAATGTGGGAACTTGCAGAAAGTGAGATTTTGCAGTTCTTGCAGCACATATTTTCATATGGCCTTGTCCTTTTCTCAAATTGTTTAAGGCTCTCTACTCCACTTGGTATTTCTTGTTTTTACAGTATATTTTTTCAAGTAGGATCACAGGACTTTTGATATCAATTTGATTAGGACAAGAAACATCACCACCAACGGTGGTTACATTCTCTTGGTACTACATTGGACTGTCAACTTAGATTAGGAGCTCAAATGTTAGCATGATAATTAAGTCCAGGAACCATGCTCAGAAGGAAGCCTACACTATGCTGTAGTCACATTACTTGGTGTAAATGTTGCCAATTAAATTAAGTGAATGTACAATGCAAATGCTGCATTAGTCTCAGTATTCCTGGGTTAAGGATGACAAATTAAACTAGTTATACTGAATGTAGATTGCAGACCAACAGTTCATCCTGAACTGCAAGTGGCCTAGAGATCTATGAAGACCCAAACAGATGTGTTCATCTATCCATATACTGGATAATAACTAATTTGGTCTTGGGCTCACAGTTAAAAAAAAAAAAATCAGTAGTACCTGTGGGTAAAGCTACCAGGAGCTATTAAATGGCTCTTACATATTTTCAGTCATACAAAACAAAATAGCAGGTAACCAAAAACAAGACTATGCTCAGTGCTTTTTGTGGCTCGGGTTGCTCATTTGGGTCCAGGGGGTTTTCTGCACCTGTACAGGACAGTGTTTCCATTTATTCGCCTTTAACCCAAACAGCCTCCATATCCAGTATATCACCTTTCATCATTAACATGTTGTCTGATAATGAAATGATGTTTCAATAAGCATGGGGCTGCTGATGGATCTGTACCTATGTGCGTGTTTGTGATAGGAAATTAAGTTTGTGAGCAGGAAATTAAATATCTTTTTGGAATTGGATTTCATAGAATCATAGAGTCATAGAGTTGCAGAGCATGTGTGGAAGAAATTAATTTAGAGGGAAATTAAAGGAAAATGGAAAACGAAGGCTTTGCAGGTTTGCTTCAAGAGACTATATTGCATGATATCATGAAGAGATGGCGGCAGTTAACTGCTCACGAGTTCTCTGACCACAGCAGAATTAACCGACAGTTATACTGTGTAGTAAACAACTTTTGTTTTTGGTTGGATTCAACTATATGAAAATATACTATCTACTACATGGGTACCAATTATTTCATTAGTCGTTACATACTTTATGTTTATGTCAATCTTATTCAACAACAGATGGTTATACAAGTCAAACACAATGCAAGGGCATCTGGACATTATTCTATCACCTTTTAGGTGGATCGCACCACCATCCCCTCTCCGAGCCAATCATAAGCCCCCCATTTACTGCAACATATCTACACTACTAGCGGTAGGGGGCGCGGGTGGTCTACTGTAACACGCTGCTAAGAGAAAACAAGCTTCCTTATCTCCATCTACTACTTCATATTTACATTTACCATCCACCCTTCAACACATTCCTAGACAAGAGGTAATACATCTTGTCTTACTTTGCCGATTCCCACAAACCTCTTCTACACCTGGTCAACGAGAGATGCCAATTGTCACATCCAAACACCCTTTTTGTTACTTTGTTCAAGTCCAATCAAAACTAAGTAAGAAAGGATATTAATATTTTCTTCTACAGCATGTAACAAACAGCTCAGCACACCTTTTCCATGCCAACCAAGATATTTATCCAAGCAAGCCCCATTTTTCTGCATATTGAATCGCGCTCATGAGACTCCTCCAACCAATCACGAGGGTTTGATTACCCAAAGCCACCACCGGGTGGTGGTACATTGGTGCTTTGCTCGCAAGTAACAACACGATATACAGTAGACAATTCAAAATAAAACATTTAAATTTAAACAGGTGAAGAATTAAATAAAATATCAGAGCAAAAGGAGGCTACTATAGCGAGCCACACGTCGTGAATCAAAGGTGATCTTTATTAAGTAATACAGAGAACAGCACATACGTGACAGGGGAGGGTTCTCCCAGAGTTCTGACTATATACCAGGGCACACCCCTCAACCACGTGATGACTTATTCCGCAAAACACAGTCACGTGACCCCGACAGTCCTAGTGCCGAGGGTTTGCTCAGTAAGTAGCCTAACCACCAGGTGGTGCCACAGGACCCCCCCCCCCCCCAGAACCGGAGGCACAAAAATGAACCAGCAGACGAATGAGGCGGCCGGACCTCGTATACACGTCCCACTCCTCAGGGGATACAACTGGCATAGACGAATGTGGGAATGGCCGGGACCACGGACGAGGCTGGGCCACCTGCACTGGCTGACTATTGGCCAAATGGTTGGTTTAAGGTGAGCCACCGACACAGTCTCACGCTGGCCCCCCCATGTTCAAAACAAAAGTTGTAAGTCCATGCCGCAGCACCCGGAAACGATCCTCGTACGGCCGCTGCAGCGGTGTCCGGTGAGCGTCATGACACAGGAACACATACAGACAGTCCGGGAGAGCAGGCGGAATGTGGGAATGAACCAACCCATGGTGAGACATCGGGACAGGAAAGAGCGTGCTCACCTTATCCTGCAAATGAACCAACACAGTCGAGGGCGGCTCCGGCATACCACATGTCGCCGGAACGAAATCCCCCGGAACTGTAAGCGGAGCACCATCAATCAACTCCGCAGAGGAAGAAGTCAAGTGCTCCTTCGGGGCAGTACGAATCCCCAACAAAACCCACGGAAACTCGTCCATCCACTCTGGGCCCGTGTGCCGTGCCTTCAGAGTGGCCTTGAGATGACAGTGAAACTGCTCTACCAAATTGTTGGATTGTGGATGATAGGCTGTGGTGTGATGGAGCTGAGCCCCCAACAGGCGGGACAAAGCAGACCACAATTCAGAGGTCCGACGAGATGTCCACTAGCACACCAAAACAGGCGATCCAGTGGGCAGCGAGGGTACGGACACACGTCACAGCAGAAGTATCAGCCATCAGGACTTCCTCCGGCCACCGCGTGAAATTATCCACCACAGTAAGGATATGAGTGACACCCCGGGACGGGGGCAGCGGACACACGTTACCCACATGAATGTGATCAAACCACTGGTGAGACACGGAAAAATCCTGTACGGGCGCATGGACGTGACGCTGAATCTTAGAGGTCTGGTACGCAATGCATGCCTGGGCCCAGTGACCAACCTACTTATGCAAACCATGCCACATGGAAGTGTCTCACCGCCAGGTACAATGCAAGGAGCTCACGGTCAAAGGCACTGTACTTCCGCTCCGCTGAGCTGAGCTGCTTGTTGAAAAAGGCCAGGGGCCACCAGCGTCCATCAATCAACTACTCCAGCACGCCCGCTACGACAGAGTCAAATCCTCCCAATCTGTGACTTTTATTTTGCAGTTCCCCAGCTGGGTTGGCACTAACTGCCTATTAAATGGGAAATCAATTTCCTGAACTGATGTTTTCAACAGTACTGCATCCTGAATATGACACAGAGGGGACCATGGCTTTGTGATAAAACACATAACAAAAATAAAAAGTAAAAATTAACAATTTAAAAAATCTCCAACAATAGATAATCCTTCAAAGAATGTGAATGTAATACTTAATGTTACTGACTTGCGATAATTAAAACCAACCATTTAATTCAAATGATAACCATAATTGTAAACAACAGCATTTCGCTCTACATAGAAACATAGAAACATAGAAAATAGGTGCAGGAGTAGGCCATTCGGCCCTATTCGATATGATCATGGCTGATCATCCAACTCAGTATCCCATCCCTGCCTTCTCTTCATACCCCTGATCCCTTTAGCCCCAAGGGCCACATCTAACTCCCTCTTAAATATAGCCAATGAACTGGCCTCAACTACCTTCCGTGGCAGAGAATTCCACAGATTCACCACTCTCTACGTAAAAAATGATGTTCTCATCTCGGTCCTAAAAGACTTCCCTCTTATCCTTAAACTGTGACCCCTAGTTCTGGACTTCCCCAACCGGGAATAATCTTCCTGCATCTAGCCTGTCCAACCCCTTAAGAATTTTGTAAGTTTCTATAAGATCCCCCCTCAATCTTCTAAATTCTAGCGTGTACAAGCCGACATTCTAACATTCTCTACCACTTAGCAGAGCTGGTCCTTACTCTTAACAACTTCCCCTTCGACTCCTCCCACCTCCTCCAATTGTGTCCATCTTGGGTCATAGAAACATAGAAACAAAGAAAATAGGTGCAGGAGGAGGCCATTCAGCCCTTCGAGCCAGCACCACCATTCATTGTGATCATGGCTGATCGTCCCCAATCAATTACCCGTGCCTGCCTTCTCCCCATATCCCTTGATTCCACTATCCCCTAGAGCTCTATCTAACTCTCTCTTAAATCCATCCAGTGATTTGGCCTCCGCTGCCCTCTGTGGCAGGGAAACATTTCTGTGCTGTACAGTTCTATGATTCACATCATTCTGCCCTCCCCTATCTCACATAAGGAGCATATAACGTCAACATACAATAGCTTGCGAGGTTGTAATTGCTAAAAGGAAATTAACTCATATCCTTTATTTTCCTCATTTGTGGTATCAAATAGCTGGATCTTGTATTAGTACTATCATAAAAGTACTTCCTTCAGAACTGCAGTATTTGTTTTCCTGAGTTTGTTATTTTTGTCCACCGGGTGGCGCCGCGATGACAGCCTCACCAACAGTCTGTCTGTCTTTTAGTTGTTTTTTTAATTTTTAGTGTGTTTTAAAAGTTTGTGTTAATGTTCTCTGGTTTGTTTTATGTGGTGGGGTGGGGGATGGAGGAGTGGAGGGGGCAGGGGGGAGGGGGAAACTTTTTTTTCAATCTCTTAACTTGCCGGAGATGCAATTGTTTTCTGGGTTGTATCTCCGGTCGCTCTGTGGCCTAACATCATGGAACTGCAGGCCTTGCTCGGGACCGACTTTAAGCCCCACCCCGGGGCGTGGACTTATCATCGGAGCCGATTCCTTGCCTGGGATCGATGCTCCAACCGTGGCCTGCGGATTTTAACATCCAGGAGCTCGCAGTCTCGGATTGAGACCGTCGGGTGCTCCAAAGTCGCAGAAGGTTTCGACCAGCCCCAACCCGGAGTCAGATCGCCTGGCACAGGGAGCTGACATCCCCCCGATGCAGGAGCTTGATCGCCCCGCCGCCAGCTACGGGAGTCAAGATCGTCCCGTCAACGGAAGGCTCGAGGCCTCCGACCGCAGGAAAACAATGAAGGGAAGAGATTGAACTTTTTTGTTCGGCTTCCATCACAGTGAGGAATGTGGAGGAGTCACTGTTGTGGATGTTCATGTTAAATGTATTTTGTGTGTTTTGTTGCTTTTAATGGTATGACTGTATGGCAAATCAAATTCCTAATATGTTGATAAACATACTTGGCTAATAAAATATGATTATGATTATTATGATTATGATGATTACTTTGTTTTTTAACAACTGTGTGGAGAACTAACGGAAAGTGAAAAACTATTTTTGCACCTTTGCTGGAAAATTACATTATCAGCAAAAGGAAATGTACAGGACATTGAACTGTTTAAATTGAATTGCTCTTGGACGTTCAACTGAAGTAACCATTTGTTCAAGTTCAGTATTTTATTCCTGTCAGAGTTAGTAGATCAGACACTGACCATATTCTACTAGTGATTCAGGATTAAGCTCCTCAATTTAGATTCTGTCCAGCTGAAAGGTACTTGTGAGTAAATGTTAGCATGAGTTAAAGAATTTTTCAGTCCTGAGGGATTATAGTCAGTGAAGTTAGATTTTCTGAACAGAGTACACAACTTTAGATGTGACATTATGTAATTAGAGGTGCTCACAAAGTAACCATTAGCTTGAGCAGAGGAAATTTGGCAATTCTGCAGCCAGTCCAGTCAATTTTTATGTTAGTAGGATAACGCACTAACTGCCCTTAACAATTTGCGCCATCATTTTGATCCTATTAATTATTTTTTTCTCATCCTAAAGCATATCTGGCCTAACTTCAACATTCTAACTTGGCTCTTGATGTTTTCTAATAAAATGTTTTAAATGAAATAAAACGTTTGGGCAGTTCACATCAACTACCAAACAATGTAATATATGAACAGAGTGTAATAATTTCCACGATATATCCTCTCTGTTTTTCCATATCACATTTGGCTGTTATGTCCAGGGGTGCAGTAGTGCCGGAGCTCACCTCTGTTAAAAAAAAAAGCCAAAATAAACAGCGGAGAATTTTAACTAGCGGGTGTGTCGGCGACAACAGCACGGTGGCCCCATGGAGGCGGTGAGAGTTGGCAGCCGCAGCAGTTTCGGTGGTCCGTGCCTGGGTTTGGTCGGGAAGGCGGTGAGGGTCGGAGAGGTGGTGGATGATGTTGCTGCTCCTTGTGGTGGCCTTCTCGGCCTCGTGCTGATTGGACAGGCGGCGCCGCGGTCCAGCTGTGGAGCTCCAAGCCTACGGGTGGGCAGTCGAGTCATGGAGTGTCTGTGGAGGGACCGGTCTAGAGGTGGGCAAGCTTGTGCCCAGGTAGGCGAGGAAGTGTTTGTTGTGGATCTGGCATCGAATGAAGTAGAGTTGTGGTCCATTGCAGATGTGAGTGAGCGAGTGGGTGGGTGGGAGAGTAGGTGAGTGGGTGAGTGAGTGAGTGAGCTGGTGAGGGAGGGGGTGAATGAGTGGGTGAGTGTGTGGGTGGGTGAGTGGGAGAGTGAGTGGGTGGGTGAGTGGGTGGATGAGTGGGTGGGTGAGTGAGTGGGTGAGTGTGAGTGAGTGGGTGAGTGAGTGGCTGGGTGGGTCTGGGTGGGTGTGAGTGAGTGGGGTGAGTGAGTGGGTGTGTGTGAGTGTGAGTGGGTGTGTGTGGGTAACAGTGTGTGTGAGTGTGTGTGAGTGTGCGCGAGTGTGAAGGCCCAGAGCTGTCGGAGAACAGGACGAGTTGGTGTTGGGCCAGCACCTCTGTAAAAATACAATATTACCATCTGTTTTCTTTACTTGCTTGATAATTATATATCATGTTAATTAGTGAGTGCAACTGTGCAATATATTGTCATTATATTAAATTATTATATGTTTTATTGTACTAGTTATACACTGAGATGTAGTAATAGGCTATAATCTTGTTTGATCCCCTTGGGAGACTAGCATCCCCCCCCCCCCCCCCCCCCCAAAAAACAAAACATAAAATGACGCCCCTGTTTGACAGCTCTGGCACCTAAAAAATTAGCACTGCAACACTGGTTTGGCTTATTCTAACCAACTAAAATGCAGCAGTCTGGTGCCAGAGTTTTAACAACTTTGTAAGTGCTACACGAATAAGACTACAAAAGTGGCACAAACTATTTTGGTTTTATACTTTTGATTTGGTTTTGGTTGTGAAGTGCGTGATAACCTGGTATTTAGCAGTTTATCACGCACCTGGTGAATTAAATATGTGTGATAACCTGGTATTTAGCAGTGGATAGAATCCTCCATGTGTGTTTGACAGGGGCTCTCGATGGCCTGTGGGATATTGTTGATTAAGTTGCAATTTTGTTGGATTGAAAGGCCAACACTGAGGATATGGTTCGAGGTAAAACACATTTCAGGTATCAAAGCGTGATGTGGTTAGGGTCAAGGGCTTTCTTTTAGAGGGAGGAATAAAATTATTAATGACCCTTCCACAGGAATTCCAAGGTGGAAAGGACTTGGAGACTAGGCCAAATTGGCAATCAGATGGTGAGGGGAAGGTGTTTAGCTAGGAGAACTAATTACATCAGACTCTATGAGGAGCAGGGGCTCAGTGCATGAGAAGGATGAGGAGCAATGCATGAGAAGGGTGAAGTTTACCAAGGAGATATTTACAGAGTTTTTCTAAATGATCTCAGTCGTGGTAAGTTAACCATATCTAGATCACTCTGCCATGGCACTGTCACAGTAACCAAGGATGAGCTGGAAATATCAGTAACACATCTCAATTTGTCGTGCATACCTGCAGAGTTCTCGGATTACAAAGATCAACCGCAATCTACTTTTTGGGTGGCAATTGGTAGGCAGCGCAGACATCACATGGCCTCTTAGTCACAGCAAGCTTCACTGTGGACTGAGAATGAAATAGTAATGTAGAATTATAGGCTCCAGCAAGTCATTGATGATATTTACACATAGCAACTTGAAGGTCTTAACCATCTCCGCTTCAACACCATTGATGCTAACTCAGATCTGTCCTTCATCGTGCTGACTAGACCAGTGTTTTTACCCTAGTATAGGTGTATAGTGTGGGTATCTAACCTCCTTTGTCCAAGTATGGTGATAAGTGAATGTCTGTATCTGAACCTTGGCATGCGTGTTTGCCTCATGTATCTGATTATGCCAGACAGGTAGTGGGCAGTGGTTGTGCATTGCCTTCTTAGTGTGGGTGTGAGGGTAACCCAGAATTCCAATTGAGTCCCATATGAAAGAAAGCCATCTTTATGGTCTCTCATGATAAATCTAAATTATATTGGAACAGTCTTAAATGTGCACCTGCCTTTGCCAATTTTGTTCTCTGTAATTTCCTTTGGTATTTGTCTTTCTCTATTTTTTATAGAAAAGCCATCATTTTTAGAATCATGTTTAAGAAGGAACTGCAGATGCTGGAAAATCGAAGGTAGTCAAAAATGCTGGAGAAACTCAGCGGATGAAGCAGCGTCTATGAAGCGAAGGAAATAGGGGAAATTTCGGGTCGAGACCCTTCTTCAGACTGATGTGAGGGTGGGGGGGGGGGGGGAGAAGAAAGGAATTCGGAGAGAGAAGAATCATGTTTTCGAAGCATGTTCATTGTGTATGCCATAGATATATAATGAAAGCAAAATAATGGTGCAGAGAAAGAAAATAGTAAGATTAAACGAGAACTTACCAGTTTGAAGTTTGATCGTTATTTTATGAGGAGTAACGTTGAGGGATTACGTGAAGAACCCCGCCAGGATGCATGCGTGTCATTCTTCAAAACAGCGGTGTGAAATCACAGATAACGGTAATGACTAAACATAGTAAGATTAGAGAAGAGATACCAGTTGAGTATATGATCAAGGGTGGGTTGCTGATAATTAGTGGATTGGAACAATTCTTGATGTTGTGTTCCCACCATTTTAGTTCCATTATGACCTCTGTTGGTAGCTTCATTGGTCTGTCAAAATGGCCACCATTAATTTTGAGTGCTCTTATTTTTGCTCTCTGTAAATTTCGATAGTGTAAAGGTCCAAATTGTGTGGCTGGAAATGCAGCCACTATTTTCCCAATTATTCTAGCTACCAGTCTAATGGATGGTTTGGTGATGTCAATGATTTTGCTACAAGCCTCTTTTAAGGCTGTAACCTTTTCTTTCGGCAAAGTCACTGACATGAGAACTGAGTTAATGGTGAACCCCAGATAATCCATTTTTGTTGAAGGCGTTAATTTAGACTTAACTGGATGGATGATAAATCCCAGTTCTTCAAACAATTGTTTTGTGGCTGTTACTGCTTGTTTAGTCAATTCCAAAGTTTTGCCAACAATCAATATGTCATCTAGATATGCCATTACCATGTTTTTTTTTTTTCGCAGTAACGCTAGGGCTGGTTTCAAATTTTTTGTGAATAACCTGGGGGCTGATGTCAATCCATTAGGTAGTGCCCTGTATTGCCAGTCTGACCTATCCAGTTGAATGTCAAATAACATCTGTGGTCACCTCTTATGGGTACTGTATAGTAAGCATCTTTTAAATCGATGCTTGCCATGTAGTAGCCTTCGGAAATCAATTGCTTAGCTGTAACAAAGGTTTCCATCTTGAAATGAATATATTGTACAAAGGTATATAAAGTAGTCAAATCGATGATGATGCGGCAACCACCACCTTTCTTGTTTTTTATAAAGATATTGGACACAAATTCCTGTGATTCGTGTTGGGTGTGTTCAATTAGTCCTTTTTTATATAGCCGCTGTAGTTCAGCATGTGCTTTAGATTTATCTATGCCTGTGAGCACAAACATTCGGTTCGGTACATGCTGTACTGGAGGGTTATGTTTTTGTATAAATTCTATGGTATAACCCTGGATACTGCTTAGAATGTAAGTGTCGGTAGTTATCTTATTCCATGCATCCAAATAATATCGTAATCTCCCACCAACTTTCATGCTCCCTTTAATTCTTAAGGAGCCAGACCCACCTACCTCCATAGTTACCAGTGGTAGGTGTGTTATTTCATCGGCATCCTCCTTGGACGTTGAGGCGCCGTTGTCTGGGTCTGTTGTTGGGTTTGTGTTGAAGGCTTACGCATTTTCCAGGACGGGCAGTCTGGGCCATGGCCTAAAAAAGACTGATGTTGGGTGTTCCTGGTTTTTGCGCTTGCTCCGGTTTGTATTGGCCGACTGGGGGGTCCGTAGGGGTGATATTTTTGGCCGTAGTAGCTTTTGGTTGTTGTTTTTATGAGCCCCAGTGTTTTTGCCTCTTCAAGTTCTTTGACTTGTTTTGGTAGATCCCCTCCAAATAGTAGTATTGGCGGTTTGGAGGTTCCAGGTTTACAGAGGCCGGCAAATTTGGGGTCTAAAGCTGGTTGGATAGCACTTTTCCTGATGTTGTTCAACTCATATTGTGAGTTGCAGAGTAAAGCCAGTGCATCTTGGTGGTCTTGGGTCATGTTTTGCTCCTTCAATGTGCGGGCAAAAGCTGTAATTCCTGCCGTTAGGACTTTTAGGACTTTCTGAATTTTCAAGTCCCTGGTTCTAATTGATGTCCCCACATGTTTCCTGATGCACTGGTTTACACTGGGAACATTTAGCGACTTGCAGTTCCCTGGAGGTAAATGTCGTGCCATGGTGTCTGAAAGTGCCAGTGCCTGCAGTTGGTTAAATGACATATAGTCAATGCTTGCCGCTATTCTTGGCTCCAGGTCTTGGCCAGTTTGGTCTGGTTGGATAAACTGGGACACCATATCCAGCATGTTTTCTGTCACCCCAGGCATACTGGGGGTATGTTGTTCACTGCCCTCTTCAGGGTCAGCCCAGAATTGACCCTCCGTGCTCTCCTCTGATGAGGGAGAGACACTGTGCAGCCCCACAAGGGGGACTGCTGTGGGGGTTACTAATTGCCCACTGTGGCTAGCCTCCTTCTCCCGGAGCCTGCCACTTTGGAGCATTTCCTCCAGCAGCTGCTCCAACTGGCTCATATGCTCTCGGGCATAGGACACTCGGGGCTGCTCCTGATCCTGCAGCCGCTCCAACCGGCTCCAATGCTTACGGGCACTGGCCGCTCGCGGCTGCTGCTGAAGCCGCTCCAACTGGCCCCAATGCTCACGGGCACTGGCCGCTCGCGGCTATTCAGAGTCGGACTCATCGGAGTCAACGACTGTTAGTTTTTTGCTTCGCTCTACCGCCCGGCCATGGCCGGTGCGGGAGCGAAGTCGGGCACAGCTGTTCCCATTTCAGGAGATTGGCGTGCCGTTGGCTGCTGCTGCCGGCTGCCCGCAACTCCGCGGTTCTCCCCCGCAAGCTTTTCCGCAGCCTTCGTGGATCTGGTCCATGTCTCCACCTGTAAGGTAAGTGGAAGGAACGCAGAGTCTCCTTACCTGCTGTTCCCGGCTTTCAAATTCTGGCGCTAAGGGAACGTCGTTCCCCCTGCTGTGACTCGTTGCAATGCGTGTAGCGATATGACACGCATGCGTCTTGGCGGGGTTCTTCACATAGTCACTCACGTGACTCCGAAGTAAAATTGACATGTGGCATCACCCTTAGGTTCTTCAGGACACCTTTCAAATTCATATTTTTGCTTGTGCCCTATTTATGGGTCTTTAAATGGGCCCAATTTAATTATTGTACATTTCTCTTCATCTTTAACTTAGATTTCTCAAAAGATTTCCAGTGTGTATTAACTTTATCATGATTATTTCACAACAATTTTCTAACGAGCATTTACCAGTGCCTTGCTGATTGAGCCACTTGTTTCTCCCACTCCTGAGCCACAATGGCCATTTTGTGATGAGCTCTTGTCAAATAACTGCACCTTTCTGTGACCCATTCTTCAGTGTAATTCTACCGATGATATCGAATCAGGTAATGATTGTACAGTTATGTAAGTCCTATAAGACAGATTACCAAGAGCATTTCTCTTCAAAATGTCCATAAACTTCTCCAAAAGAAAGTTTTCAACAATCTATTTGTAACTGCACTTTTCCTGACTGTAATAAAAAAGCAGTGGTAACACTTGCACATCTTTCAGTCATCAGATGATACTAGATCCCAGCAGAAGGTGCCTTCACCGGTACCCGGACGTGGCACCGACGGACGAGAAGCCGAAGCAAAGAAGTGGAAGCCAAATAACCGAATGGAAACGAAACCAAAATGCCAAATAAATGAATGGAAATGAAGCCGAAATGCAAACTAACCGAAAGGGTGCGACGCCTAAATGCAAACTCACCGAAAGGGCGGGACGCCTAAATGCAAACTAACCGAAAGGGCGGGACGCCTAAAAGCCAATTTACCGAAAGGCTGCATCGCCTTAAGCAAACTCACCGAATGGCCGCTCTGCCGAAAAACCACCTACCCGAAAGGCGGTGCCGCCTACAAGTCAACGGACCGAATGCCGCTCAACAGAAAAGTCAAATAACGGACATGATGTTGCCGGGGGGGGGGGGGGCGGGACTTGTTAGCAATTGGTCCAGACCCCCGCGCCCATCACATCACTGTGTGCGGGATGAACATTGTCCCACACCTCCGCTCCACCCGACCCACAGCCCGCGGAGGGTGGCCGTGGGAGAGTGGGGGCTGTCCCGAGGGATGCGCACCTTCGGCCGCTTACAACTTGGTGCTTGGGTTCAGATTGCCCAGTCACCTATGGCTTGTGTAGGAAAATGACCCCCATGCTTCCGTCTCCCCCTTCTGTCTCTCCCTTCTCTCTCTCGCTTCTCTCTCTCTCTCTCTCCCTTCTCTCTCTCTCTCCCCCTCCCTTCTCTCTCCCCCTCTCTCTCCCTTCTCTCTCTCCCCTTCTCTCTCTCTCTCGTTCTCTCTCTCCTCCTCTCTCTCCCCCTCCTCTCTCTCTCCCCCCCTCTCTCCCTTCTCTCTTTCTCTCCCCTCTTCTCTCTCTCCCCCTCCCTCTCTCCCCCCTCTCTCTCCCTTCTCTCTCGCCTCCTCTCTCCCCCCCTCCTCTCTCTCCCTTCTCTCCCCTTCTCTTTCTCTCCCCTCTTCTCTCTCCCCCCCTCTATCCCCCCTCTCTCTCCCTTTTCTCTCCCCCCCTTCTCTCTCTCCTCCTCTCTCTTCCTCCACTCTCTCTCCTCCGTTTCCACCGGCGGAAGGGTGGGGGTCATTTTCCCACACAATCCATAGGTGACTGGACAATCTGAACTCAAGCACCAAGTTGTAAGCGGCAGAAGGTGCGCATCCTTTGGGACAGCCCCCACTCTCCCACAGCCACCCTCCGCCTCATCTCCCCCATGCGGCTGCACTGTGACAGGCTGTGGGTCAGGTGGAGCGGAGGTGTGGGACAGGCTGGTCCCTCCGCCCACCCAGAGTCACTGACCGCGATGTACCACCATCGGACCCCAACCCCCACACCAGGGTGATTTCTCCCCCACCCCCCCCCCCGACACCCTGACTCTGACACCCTCACTGGGTGATTCACCCCACCCCGGCCGCGGGGACAGATGGCTCGTGGCATAGTAAACCGCTTTTAAAACTTGGGGCAGAACACACATTCCCTGGCGGGCCGAAGGGAGAGAGAGACAGGGGAGAGAGAGAAGGGGGAGAGAAAGAGGGAAGGGGAGAGAGAGAAGGGAGAGAGAAGGGTCGAGAGAGAGGAGGGGGAGAGAGAGGATGAGAGAGAGAGGGGGGAGAGAGAGAAGGGAGAGAAATGGGGGAGAGAGAGGAGGGGGAGAGCGAGGAGGAGAGATAAAAGAGGGGAGTGAAAGAGAGGAGTGGAGAGAGAGAATGGATAGAGAAGGGGGGAGAGAAAGGGGAGAGAGAAAGGGGAGAGAGAGAAGCGGGGAGAGAGAGAAGCGGGGAGAGAAAGAGAAAAGGGGAGAGAGAGAAGGGAGAGAGAGTGGGGAGAGAGAGAAGGTGAGAGAGAGGAGAGAGAGGGGAGAGAAAGAGAGAAGGCAATGAGAGGGGGGAGAGAGTTTCCACTTCTTTGCACCGGCTTCTCGTCCATTGGCGCTGCATCCACACATGGCTCTTTCCGCTTCCTTCAATCACTTTCTCTCATCAATTTTATACATGCCATTAGTTACCTCTTAATCTTATACACGAGCACTGGAGGATCATTGCTGCTAGGTGCAATATCAAAACAGGAAATATAGATATACATTCAATACACATTATTAAGGTATTTTTGATTGATAATTTAGCAATACTTTGTACCAGTAAGAAGGATGGGCTTGGCCGCTACATTCAATTAAGATGATTAAAATGTTAAACTCTTCTTGGATTGTTAGTTTCATTCACGATGAAGTTATTTTTTTATTTCTCGTATTTTTGATCACAAAATATACTTTTCCACTTTTCATTACACCAGTTGATTCTTTTTTTTGTGTAATTTCTTCTGGAAAATAACATCCAACCCTGAAAGTCCAAGTCTCTACAGACAATGCATGGAGTCTGAATCAGCACTGTGATCTATCTCTGCAGCAATGTTCTTGCATTCTTATACCTATTCCTTTACTGCTGTGCGCCTGTTACCTGATTCTCTAGGAAAAATCACAAAATCCATGGGGCCTCTGCATAGGAGCACAATGGATTAAAATGATGTATTAAAATTCACTGCAATTTTACTTGTGAAACAAGACAAGAATATTGGAATCTATCTCTACATAACTAAAACTCTGACCTTGTGCTCTTCCGGTTTGTGCGTTTTTATTAATTGTGCAAAAACGGTACGTGATAGCGCTACAATTTTTCGCCAGCGAGTGTAAAAGTTTTGTCTATGGTATATTGTAAAAGTTAGAGAGGTTTAAAACTTAATCTTAAAAACGACGCATGCGCAGATCGATCTACTCTCCTGCCAGCCATCGCCATGTGGATTGGTCCTGTCACTCCCCGGGACGGTCTGCCCCTTCCTGTGCCATCGCGTCTTTCCTGGAACTGAGGATGGCTGGCGGAGGTCCCCAACTGAACACAATTTTTGGAGGGACTGGAAGCGGCGCGACGTGGAGTTGGAGATGTTGCCGATGTCGTCAAACGAAGGGTGGGGACACTAATCCCGGCGGAGGAGAACGATCAGCAACCAGTGCCCGCTGTGAGTCCCCATCGCACCGTCAGCTCCAGCCCCTTCCCCTCTGGTCCCCCTCGCTGACTCCTGCTCTCCTCCTCCATGATACACCCCTCACCCCCATGGCTCTTCCCCACCTTTTCTCTGAGCCCTCTACCCCCCTCCCCCCTTGCTCCCCGTACACCCCCCGCCCATAAACCCCCCTCCCCCACAACCACCCTCCGCCCCCACATCCCTCCCCACAACCACCCCCCACCCCCACACCCCTTCCCCCCACAACCTAAGCACCCCCACCTACACACCCCTCCCCACACAACCCCCCCCACCTACACAACCCCACCCCTCCAACACACCTCTCCCCACCCACACACACCCCTCCCCGTGCACACACATCCCCGCCCACACACACTCACCCCTCCACGACCACACACACCCTTCTCTGCCCACAGACACCGCGATCCCTCCCACACACACCCTCTTCCCACCCACCCCCCTGCCAATACATCATCCTCCCCTACACACACCCCTCCCCCTCCCACATCCCTCCTCCCCATCCCACACCCCTCCCAGCCACCCCCCTCCCACCACACACACCCCTCCCCTCCCACGCCATACCTTCCTCCCCCACACCCCCCTCCCACCACACCACCCACCCCCCCCTCCTACACCCCCCACCACACACCCCTTTCCCTCTCCCCCTCCCCCCTCCCCTCCCACACATGAAGAGGAGTGGGAGGGAGTGTTGGGGGATGAGGGGAAATGAGCGGCGCCTATGCAGTGAGGGGCTTTGGGTGAATGGCGGAATATTGCGTTGGGGGAAGGGGTTGCATTGGGGGAACGGGTGAATGGTGGAATATTGCATTGGGGAATGGGTTGCGTTGGGGGACCAGGCATCCCTTGTGACTGGGACCCAAGGGCTCACACTTAGTCATGTAAAATACAAAATTCCCAAAGAATACAACTTATGAAATTAAAGTTTAATTTATCCAACATTTCTCAAATCTTAATATCTAAATAATCAAAATGACTCAAAATGTCCCAACATGGCAATTTAAATAATTTAAGGATGAAACATTTAATACCTCAATTTTTTGTATTTGTTGTAGCCCCTTAACTGGAAGAAGAATCTTCCACATTAATTTACCACATTAACCAGAATTATACAAGCCCATTATGAAATTCTGGTTTTTAAAATTTCTTATGTGATTTCAATTCTGAATTTATTTAATAATTGATACTTGATGGTACACATGCAACATTAATAACACATTGCAGAGACATAGACGTTTAGCTGTCCATTCAATGACTAAATCATCTTAACCAATGCCGGACATTTTGCTTTTCCTTTTGAAGATAGACACGCAGTGCTCGAGTAACTCAGCGGACAGGCAGTATCTCTGGAGAGCAGGAATGGGTGACGTTTCGGGTCAAGACCCTTCCTTTACTAAGTGTTAAGAAGGGTCTCTGAGTAACTGTATCTCTGTCCCAAGATGTTGCCTGCCCTGACCAAATCAGCTTTTCCCAGCATTTTCTGTCTTTTTTAAATTTCAGATTCCCAGCATTTTAATTTACTCATGAAAGAAATCCTGTTCTGAAAATGTTAAATAAATGCTTTGATTTTAACTTTAGAAATAAATTGTTTTCCCTTTTCTCGGTTTCATTCCGTCTGTCATTTTCAGTTAATATGTTTCACTAACAATTAAGTTCATGTTCTTTCTAACAAGGAAGAAAAAGTGTAGGGTGTGGGAATGTTATTCAGAAAAACTAAAATCACAGACTG
The DNA here is from genome assembly GCF_010909765.2 of Amblyraja radiata. NCBI lineage: Eukaryota > Metazoa > Chordata > Chondrichthyes > Rajiformes > Rajidae > Amblyraja > Amblyraja radiata. The sequence continues at coordinate 59,749,524 of NC_045961.1, forward strand.
GTTTGAACTAAATCAAGTCTGCGGTGTCACGAACATTCCAATTAAAAATAAGATACCATTCATTTTAATTTAAATTACAGAGTAGAAACACAATTTTCTAACTTGCCACTTTACAACAAAATCTGTTTAATTTCTTTACAGTTCTATTTAATTTAAAGTGAGCAGTGTAACTAAGAAGCGGTCCTCAGTTCAAAATGGAGCATTAGTTTAGTTTAGTTTAGTTTAGAGATAAAGCGGCCCACCGGCTCCGCGCCGACCAGTGATCCACGCACATTAACACCATCCTACACCCACTAGGGACAATTTTTTTCATTTACCAAGCCAATTAACTTACAAACCTGTACGTCTTTGGAGTGTGGGAGTAAACCGAAGATCTCAGAGAAAACCACGCAGGTCACGGAGAGAACATACAAACTCCATACATGATGAGGAGAGGGTTCTGTTTACCCCTTGGCTGCCTTAGATCAACAACCAACGGTTTTGTTTTGATGATGTTAAAGGCTAGGTTGTTGTCCTGACTTCTTGAAACAAGTTTCTTGATCTCCTTCCTGTTGATTCACAGCTCAGACAGAATCGTAACCTCTCCTTCCCGCATCTTGCAGAGACTGAGCCACAGGCACACTTACGGGTTTTATTCCCTCCCACCTCCCACCAGAAGGGGCGTGGCCTTCATGGCCTGATTGACAGGAGAGAGATTTTCAATATTTTTTAAACACTAATAACACTTTTATTTTACATTGATGGGAAGAATCCTCTGCACCTGATGAGCGGAGGGGGACTTAGTAAGATGGCCAAAAATCATAGCCGTAAGTGGTAGCGTTTTATCGAAAATCAATATAGTGCAAACATGAAGTTATCAAGTTTAGAATTTTAAACAAGTGCTTTATTTCAACCCAACAACCACCAACAACCTTTTGCAGTGCTTTATTTCAAACCAACCACCAATAGCAACCATTTGCAGTGCTTTATTTCAAACCAACCACCACCAACAACCATTTGTAGTGCTTTATTTCAAACCAACCACCACCAACAACCATTTGCAGTGCTTTATTTCAAACCAACCACCACTTGCTGTGCTTTATTTCAAACGACCCACCATTTGCAGTGGTTTATTTCAAACCAACCACCATTTGCAGTGGTTTATTTCAAACCAACCACCATTTGCAGTGTTTAATTCAAACCAACCATCATTCGCAGTGCTTTATTTCAAGCCAACCACCATTTGCAGTGCTT